>NC_134519.1:5319766-5649766 GCF_027942865.1 Odontesthes bonariensis
GGGACAGTTCGCCTCTTTTGACATGAAGCTGTGTGACATCCCATATCAGCAACATCATTTATGAACATCTTCTTACCCCCTGCTGCGTCCTGTGAGCAGAGTTCCAGCCTCGTTTTGGTGTTGATGAAGGTAGTCCGGCTAGTTGGCTGGGGTTTAAAAAATAAAGCGTTTTGCTTCTCAAAACAATATGCGTTCAACAGAGTAATACATTTGCATCACAAAATCGTCCCTCCAGAAAAAGTCAGACCTCACAATCGCTTGGCCCTATTTTCTCTCCCTTCGTATCACTGCCTGCTGTGTAAACTGTGCAGACCGAAGTGCAGACCGAGCAGTCCCCTGTTTCCAAGCAGCAAACACCGTAACAGGCGCGGCTATCGCTAGGTGGCTGTACGCATTGATGTATGTGCGAATGGGGGAAAAAACGGCCCCGTTCCTGAAAAGGTTCTTGGAACTGTAGAAGGTTCCTACAGTGGGAATGCGGCTATTGTTCCAGAAGTCTTGTGGCTTGTTCAGATGCAGCTTTGCAAACCTAAGCTGTGCTGCCATGTTATTTTTAGAGAGAAGAGGCTTTCTCCGAGCACACTTGTGCCTCAACTAATCCAAACCATAATCACAAAGATCAAGAACAACTTCTGAAAGACAGAAAATAAACATTCGCTTCACTATCACTGTGTCGCTCTTATCATTCTGCAAAACTAGGTTTAAGTTATGCGGTTTATTACTGTAAATGCTGGGTGTTTGGCCTTGTTGGATACACTGTGTGCTTTCTGAAGTGGTGAACTGCCGTGGAATGGTCCCAGCAACAGAAAGTGGAGCAGGTCATTGTTGGAGATCACGATTTGGCAGTAAGCTCTGATCTTGATTTGCAGCCAGAACCATGCAGGCAGCTCGGAAAAATGGGTCATCGTCCCTTTTGTAGTTCTAGGTTTTCCTCATCGCTCCCCACGACGGGCTCTGTAGGACTTCCTCACGCGGCCCGGTCTGCCGCCTCTCATTCAGAGCCGTCAAACTATCGTTTTGTTTGCCTCATTAATTCTTGTGACTGTAATTACTGCACAGGCTTTGACCAGCGAGGTTTTTTACGTTCGTGTTCACGGCAGGACGACTCAGCTGATTATGTCACAAACTGAAGGAATGTGTTTTTTCAACCATTTTCCGTATGGCTTCATCCTGTTCGGGTTCATCCGGAGGCTGGAGCCCATCCCAGCTGCCAATGGGCAGTGGCAGTTAATAATAATCCCTCGAGTTTCTCAAAACTTCTTCATTCTTAATTAATTCACTTTTGTATAATGTCCAAAGATCCCTGATTCAAACATTCACTCCCTTTTTATCACTCTTCGATAGTTTTTATTACATAAAATCAGTATCACACAAATAAATGACGTCATTGACCTGGACCACAACACAGAAAGCAGCAGAAGTGCGGAGCTGCTGCAAATTAGATACAATTAAACTGAAGAAGACCGGAAGCGAGGCTGTTCGTCCTGTCACAATAAAAGCTGGGAGATGTGAAGAAGGCTCTGGTAAAATTCCAGCGGTTACGAATTCATACTTTATTCCCCCTTTTGGTTTAAAGCAGCTGTAACAAAATGAGATCTTCAACCTTTGATACACCATTTATACACATTCTCCATTTTTTTCCATTCAGATGACACAAGTGGTTTTATTCTTTATCTAATAAAGCGGGTGGAGTGACTTTGGGTGGTGGTCCACCAACCATAAGGTCACTGGTTCATTCAAGTTCGTTAACACACACAAGGAATCAGGCTCCAGTTGTTGTTGTCTCTCTAATGAGACATAAATCATGCAGTTTTCACAACAAACAGTCCATATAAACCTTATATACAGTAACACAGTTTAAATACAACCCTCAATACCTCAAAAACACAACATACGTGCAACATATTTACACAGTTACATGGAGGAGCACCGATGATAGTATGCAGAACTGAAAGACCATGAACCATGTGTTGTGATCTTCACAGTAAATTAAACTAATATAAAACTAAGCCTCATGTAAATTGAAGCGATATCTCATTAGTTTGGTATAATCTGTGATCTGTTCAGAGAATATAAAGCCAGCAGAGCTCTGAGATCCAAGGACTCAGGTCAGCTGGTCCAGTCCAGAGTCCAGACTAAACATGGAGAAGCAGCATTTAGCTGCAAACAAGTGGAACAAACTGCCAGTGGAGATTAAACTTTCACCAAATGGAGACATTTTTAAATCCAGGTTAAAAACATTTCTGTTCTCATGTGTCTATTCATGAAATCTGCACGATATCTTTGAACTTATCTGGACTGTTACTTGTTTTTAAATTCATTTAAATGATTTTATTTGTTTCTCTTTATATTCTTTTATGTATTTTAATGCTTCTTCCACTCCCTGCTGCAATGCTTTTATTTTATGTGAAGCACTTTGAATTGTTTTGTACATGAAATGTGCTATACAAATAAATTTGATTTGATTTGATTTATAAAAGATAGGCCTATAAAAAAAGAAATATATATTTGGTTGATAATTCTTTTGAACCAGTAGCTACTTCCAAACTGAATGCATGTTTGGATGAAACTTTATTTCCACAGGGCTTCCTTAGACTAAGATGAAAAGTCAAAAAGACTTTTGCTTTGAAAATCCAGGACAGGAAACGCTTACATAAACGCTCGGGATAAATTTACAGATAAATTCTGCTGGAGGGGAGCGGCAGAGCGGAGGGACCCCGGCCGTCTAGCAATGGTGGGGAGCCGGGAAGCAGGAACCACTGGCGACGGGGAGGAGGGTGTCGGGCCCCAGGGGCCGCGGAGCCGGGTACCCCCGGGGGAGGGAACGTCCCCGGGCCGTGCACGGCTTTGTCTCGCCGGCCTGGTCGGCTGGAAGCAGAGTCCGTGCAGGACGTCAGCCCTGTTTGCTGCAGCCAACACGGTGATCTGGTAGGCATCATGACGCAGGGCTATCACACTCCAATCTGACAGCAGCACCCGTTAATTAAAGGAGAATAAAAATATTCAGTGTGTCATTCTGTCCCTCATATTTCAGATGTCAAAACTAAAATTCTGCCTGTCAGATCTTACAGGCTTAACCTGTAGAATAATGTGCTTTATTTTCCATAACTTGGTGGTGAATTCAAAATATTCCAAATTCCCAAGAAGCTGTTTGTGTTAAATTGTTACAAAACTTTTTTTTTTAGAAATAACACGAGTCAGAATTCATGGAATAAAACTACAGCTGAAGTGAAATGTGACATCCAAACAAAGTTTTTTTATTTAATTACTCAGTCCTGTGGTGAAATGTTATTTTACGTTGTGTAATTCTTAATGAGGAATAGAAACTACACTTAAAACAATGCACTGTTTGCCCTTTAAAGTGTTTCATTGTTCTAAAATCTGACTTCAGTAAATTCAGAATAAGTTAAAACTTAAGTTACTGTGTGTGTTGAAATGAAGTCGCTTGAAATTGAAAGAGCTGAGAAAATGTGTTCGGCATCAAATTAGGTGAAGCATAAAGGTTATTTTTTTAGATTTGAATGTAAAATATAGTTCTAAATCATATATATTGTTATATATTACTATAAAACTGTTAATTATTCAATGATGTACTCATATCTCTAATATGGGGGGCACTGGTATCAGCTGTGAACATTCATCATTATTGATGCTCTGAATTCAACAACAACAAAAAAGAAAAACTGTTTTTAAAAGTGTGAGAAAAGACTTTCTCGTTCATTTTAAGATAAAAAAAAGTTGACGACACGCAGTAAATCATCCTGATGCGTAACGGGACGCTGCTCTGCTGTGGGTGAAACCGTTGTTTACCTCTGCAGGTTCGTGGCCTTCGGCTCCCTTCGAGCCTACAGCGTCCTGGCCGTCTTGCTGGCTCTGCTGGTTGTCATGGTGACAGCCAGAGACATCGTCCGGTCCAGGGCCACAGGTAACACACAGACACCTTTCATATGAATGCAGCGGTGTAATGATACGATCTGTTTATGTCAAAGTAACTGAACTAACTGAATAATAACCGGTAAATTATTAATATCAAGAAATGATATCGTTGTTTTCTTCCTGTTTTTATCTTATGTGGTGAAATGAATGAAGACACTCTCACAAACTCCAGCAAATAATCTGTTTCCTGACACTCTTAAACTTAAATAACTGGAAAATGATCATTATTTGCAACTTTGTAGCCTTATTTGTGGAGACCTTCAGTTCCTGCATGAAAATAGACATTTAGATGCTGTTTGAGGTACATGATAATCTTCTTTTCCTTAAGCTTCCACGCCTGTTACGGCATCCTGTAGGGGGCACAACACATGACCCAGGCTGTAAAAAACATGCCATCTGCGTCTCCACCCACACTGTTTTTCCAACATTTCCCTCGGACATTTCCAAAATGATACCGATCTTTCATAAGCATATGTAACTGCGCCGTGGAAAAGATTCATCGGAAAGATGCGGGTAATTCCAGACTTTCTCTGCAAGCTTGTCTTCAAAACTTTCCGCCATTTTTACTGCTACCGACCCTTTGACCCTACATCTTAATAATAATAATAATAATAATAATAATTTCACCCTAATAGCAGCTTGTGAACCTCGAACAAATGCAGGATACACGAGGCAGCCATGATAAACATGCATGTCTAAAATTAAAATCCAGTATATTTTTGTGACTACACAAAAAGTTTAAGTTTCAGGATTTATGTTTACATTTTAGGTTTTTATTTCTGGACGAATAAGACTTTTCACCTCAGATTTTCAGATGGTTTCACCACATGCGGGCACCATGATGAGCCTGATGAGTAAGGATGAGACATCATCTTTTATGTCTGATGGGATTCCTGGCATCTGCTTGGTTTCACATGGTCTGTTATCAGCCTGGCCATCGCTTATTAATGCACTCCTGTTGGATTTCATGCACTGACTTATTGACTGTGAGCAAAACAAGAGGAAAGAGGAATGCATGAAAACAGAAAACAGTGTTTCCATGTGTCATTCAACACAATGTAAGGACCGTTTAGTCAGAAAGACTAAAGTCTGGGTAACATCTCACTGTAAATATGTGATTGATGCTTTACGGCATCTTATGATTCAGTCACATACAAACACAAGGATATTTTTAAGTCTTTATTAACGTACAGCATTAATAATCAGCTGTTGGTGTTCTTACATAATACAGCTTTTGTTATTTGTCATATTGTCTTTCTATAATTTTCCAACTATATGATGTACAACTGTCCCAAGCAGTTTTAAATTCAATTCAGTTTTATTTATATAGCTCCAAATACAACAAATGTCATCTCAAGGCACTTAAATAATAAAGTCCAGTTCAAGCCAATTGGAATTCAATTCATTGTAATCATAATTATTTACAAAATAATTGAATTCATTCATATAGAACCAATTCAAAAACAATTTCCTAGCTAAGGAAACCAACAGATTGCACTGAAACTTGTCATCATTTGAGAAATTAAACAGGGGAAAAAGAGAGTAAAGTGAGGAAAGGTGTGACAGATGAGGCCCCCCAGCAGTCTGGGCCTATAGCAGCTTAACTATGGGATGTTTCAGGATCACCTGAGCCATCCCTAACTATAAGCTTTATCAGAAAGGAAAGTTTTAAGCCTGGTCTTAGAAGTGGAAAGGATGTCTGCTTCCCGGACATTTACTGGCAGCTTATTCAACTAGAGAGGAGCCTGATAACTGAAGGCTCTGCCTCCCAAACTGGCAGCTGGTTCCACAGAGAGGGGCCTGATAACTGAAGGCTCTGCCTCCCAAACTGGCAGCTGGTTCCACAGAGAGGGGCCTGATAACTGAAGGCTCTGCCTCCCAAACTGGCAGCTGGTTCCACAGAGAGGGGCCCGATAACTGAAGGCTCTGCCTCCCAAACTGGCAGCTGGTTCCACAGAGAGGGGCCCGATAACTGAAGGCTCTGCCTCCCAAACTGGCAGCTGGTTCCACAGAGAGGGGCCCGATAACTGAAGGCTCTGCCTCCCAAACTGGCAGCTGGTTGCACAGAGAGGGGCCCGATAACTGAAGGCTCTGCCTCCCAAACTGGCAGCTGGTTCCACAAGAGAGGGGCCTGATAACTGAAGGCTCTGCCTCCCAAACTGGCAGCTGGTTCCACAGAGAGGGGCCTGATAACTGAAGGCTCTGCCTCCCAAACTGGCAGCTGGTTCCACAGAGAGGGGCCTGATAACTGAAGGCTCTGCCTCCCAAACTGGCAGCTGGTTCCACAGAGAGGGGCGTGATAACTGAAGGCTCTGCCTCCCAAACTGGCAGCTGGTTCCACAGAGAGGGGCCTGATAACTGAAGGCTCTGCCTCCCAAACTGGCAGCTGGTCCCACAGAGAGGGGCCTGATAACTGAAGGCTCTGCCTCCCAAACTGGCAGCTGGTTCCACAGAGAGGGGCCTGATAACTGAAGGCTCTGCCTCCCAAACTGGCAGCTGGTTCCACAGAGAGGGGCCATTAAATGAGTACGCTGCTTGTAAACGCTAACTTTCAGTGTTCAGAAAGCTAGTTAAATATGATTAATGAACGCTTGATGGAGTCAAACTTATGTTCAACTCCTGGATGTCGGGATAAGAAATGCGACTGAGCCACTGAAGCTGGGAAAATAACATAAATATGATGGAAAAAGTTCTGCTGTTACCAGTCATTTCATCCATTTTTACCATTGTCATATTGCCGCTGTCTCTTTGTCGACTTGATTTTGCTGGTGTTGGCCGACATGAATAATAAAGCGCTGCTTCTCTTTGCAGGAGCTCACCTGTGGCGCAGCATGACAACAAGGTAGGACACTGCAGTGCACGTGATGTGGATGCCTGTTCATGTGTGTGCTTGGAGCTGGGCAGCTAACGCACGTTAGGGTTACAGTTTAGTCAAAAATTCATCTCATCGGTTGAGTTAATACTAGGGCTGTGCAACGATTAAAGTGTTTAATCTAATTAATCGCATGATTTCCCTGATTAATCACGATTAATCGCATTTGTACGCAGAATCCAAAAATGAATCCAAAAGTAGCGTATAGCTTTTAGCATTTAGCTTTATTTTAAATGTGCTGCCATATGAATGAAAGTGCCATAACATTAGTTGTGCAAACACACTTTTAACATCAGCATCTTTCTGTAGTTTTTATGTAGAAGCCTCGCTCCACTGTCTGTTTCCTTGAATGACTTGCTGCTATCAGTTGTGTGTTTTGCCTTTAAGTGATATTTTAGACTGGAACTACTACGCTGAGAAGACAATTCAACTTGGCAGTGTTTACAGATGACTTTGGTTCTGTCGACTCCGCCGTCTGGAAGAACTTTAAAATGAAAATGGCCGAGTAAAAGTTCCGTACCCTTCTCCAGGTTTGGTGGATCCGCCGATTACTTTCTTTTCCTGTTCCACAGCAGACAGCAACAGACTTTTACAAAATAAAAGCCTGTGAGCAACAGACTTTTACAATAATAAAATAAATAATAAAACAGGGGTGCTGCATGTTGTTCCCCCTCTTTCTGCCCCCTGCTTCCTGTCTCTCTGAACTTTCCTTTCCATTAAAGGCACAAAAAGCCCCAAAAAATAATAATAAAAAATAAAAAAACTGCGTTAATGCGTGATAAAATATTTATCGCCGTTAAATAATTAACGAGTTAACTCGCCCAGCCCTAGTTAATAGTTAACAAATTGTCGATATCGGGCACATCTAACACGCTGAAGCAACAACACACCTCGTTTGATCCAACTAGGGAAGTCCTGATTCAAACGCAAAATGTTGAAATCACATGAAGGAAAGTTTAACTGGATGAATGTGACTTGAAATTGGAAAATTGGTGAAATTGAAATTGGTGTGATGTGATTGGTTAGAGAGAGGAAGTCTCCCTCAACAGAACTGATGATCCTCTGGAAGCAGAAGGCCCGCTGAGAGTTTGGGGTTATTTGCAGGTTTTGGAAGCACCTTATTTCTTTGCATTTGCACTTACAAACTTGTAGGAATCTACTTTTTCCAGGCTTCTAAGTGCTGCCGCATACCTGCACAGGTACAGCTTCAGCCAAGTGATGCAACAGAGACAAACACAAGGGATTTACACGCCAGGTCAAATGAGTTTTAGGTGAACGGTTAAAGTAATGTCACGTTAAGACTGTTGATTCTTCTGCAAATATTTTGCACGAATCAGTAACCAGGAGGCCTGTGTTTGTCATGTAAACAAGAGCAGGTTTCTCTGCCCTGCATTTAAATGTCATATTCCAAATACGCTGTGAACGCTGTCTCTGAACTCAGGCTTAATTATTTTCAGACTCGCACCTTTTTCTTTGTTGGTCGTGGTAAAGAGGAGGCGTTACTGATCCACAGTCTGATTCACCACGTGCTTCAGCGTCTACAAGCAGGTTTAGAGTGACTTTCAGCCCAGTTATCTCGGGGTCTGAATCCCATCCGATCCAGTTCTTAGTCAGATTAAGGTGTCTACATGCACTTAATAACTCAGTCTGATTGTGATTTAGCCAATAATCCGATCCTTTCAGTGCCATGTGACCCCACTGAGTGTCTGTTTTGAGTCTTTATTTAGTTGTTTATTTCTCTTTTTTGGTCTCTCTGTGGTTATTTTGTGTCTCTTTGGATAAACCGGTACGATTTCTCCTGAACTAATGTCTCAGTAAACTGACTTTTTAACCAAATATCACACATTTAAGCTCTTTGATAGCTAATTCAATGAATAGCACATATATGTCTATATGTCTACATGAACTTAATAACTCAGTCTGATTGTAATTTAGCCAATAATCCGATCCTTTCAGGGCCATGTGACCCCACTGACTGAAACATATTCTCTGTGGCAGCTAAGGCTGCAACACAATGCTCAGTTGTCTCTTCAGCCGGGGTGTTAAAACAGGGACAAATGTCCGCGCCCTGCTCTGCACCGGGGTGCCACAAGGTTCTTGGCTGGGGCCCCTTCTCTTTGCAATATATACTATATATACACCGTCCGTGTGGCTCCTCATTTCACTGCAGATGATACCAACTGTATCTATCGTCCCAACAATGAACAATGATCCAGTTTCTTGTCAGATTAAGGTGTCTACGTGCACTTAATAACTCAGTCTTATAGTAATTTAGCCAATAATCCGATCCTTTCAGTGCCATGTAACCCTACTGAGTGTTTACCCAGAACTTTCAGAGGGGTGTAAAACCTGCAGCCAGTTTAATTTAAGTCCAGATTCACCGTCACACTTCTGAAACACTCGTTTAAAATCGAATAAAAGTACTTCATCAGAAGTAGTAACCTACTGCCTTTGATACACTTTTAAAAGGCTAATGATAAATGTGCGTCCAACAGTTTGATGCTGTCAGAAACATCACTGCTGATGAACCAGCTTTAAGGGAGCCAGCTTACACGGAAAATATTTCTGAATTTCCGGCAGTGAAACTCATTCTGGTCTGAAAACACAACCTCCCGCTCGCTGCTGTTGGCAGGCAGTGGACTCAGGCTGCTTCCCTGAACTATCCAGTGTGATTACTTTGATTTGGGAAACAGATGTGGGGCTGCTGTGGCTCAGGAGGTAGAGACGTTCCATGAGAAGGTTGCTGGTTTTATCTATTGGCTTCTCCCACTCTGTCCTGTTCATCGGGGTGTTTTATAAGTGAAAGCATTGTGAGCTTAAGACAAGTAGCTGAGAACAATATCTAATTCTTTCTTAGTTCTTTGGCTTTTAGTTTGCACTCTGTCCCTGCATTCTATCTGCAGCCTTTAGATCCTGTGGTGTCCTCAGCTGCCTTTAGTCTTTCCCCTGATCTCTTTCACTCCCGTCTCCACTCAGTCAGCACAGCTGCTGTCGCTTTCCCATTCGTTCCCCTCAGCATACGTTCTCCTTTGTGAATCTCGGTCTTTGTCAGATATTTTCATCTACTGACGTCTCCGTTGCTCAGTTCCTTTCTTGTCTGGTTGTTTTGTTTAGTCTTTTGCTTTTCCTAGTTTAGGTTCATGGTTTTGCTGCTCAGCCGTGTTTATGGTTTGTTTTAAAAGGAAGACTTCAGGCAGCATCCGTTTACCTCTGGCCTGCTGAATCCCACATTTGGGTTAGGGTTTGATCAAGTCTTTTTCTCAGTAACTGAACGAGGTCACAGTGGGTTAGCGTCGCACTTAAAGCTGTGATTATGCTCGCTGCATTGTTCAGGGTTCGTGAGCGAATTATGACGTCGGCACACACCGTGACTGTTGGACTCGCTGTAGTTTCCTCTCTACACGGGTGGTGTTGCTACTGATGCAGCGACACCATGGGAATAGTGTCAGAAGAACTCATAACAACACAGTTTAACTTCTCAGTTGACCTTTTAAAGGGATAGTTTGCCTCTTTTGACATGAAGAAAAAGAAAATATGAATATCTTCTTTACGCAGTGATACGAAGGGAGAGAAAATAGGGCCAAGCAATTGTGAGATCTGACTTTTTCCTGGAGAATGATTTTGTGATGCAAATGTATTACTCTGTTGAACGCATATTGTTTTGAGAAGCAAAACGCTTTATTTTTTAAACCCCAGCCAACTAGCCGGACTACCTTCATCAACACCAAAACGAGGCTGGAACTCTGCTCACAGGACGCAGCAGGGGGTAAGAAGATGTTCAGAAATGATGTTGCTGATATGGGATGTTATACAGCTTCATGTCAAAAGAGGCGAACTATCCCTTTAACTTTAGATAAAGTCTTTATCTTGTAATCCAGTAATGAAATTACAAATCCAGTAATGTTGCGTTGTTGTGAGAGCAGAACCAGTTCCTGGAACTTAAATGTCCAGGTGTTCTTATTATTATGTTATATAACCTGGGTAGTTTGCTGTTTTGGTGAGGTCTAACTTTCAGGGTAGATTAGGTAAAGTGAGTCAGCTGAAGCATCAGGACGTTTACTTCTGCTGTATTAACAAAAACTCTGTTAATGTTACACATTTCTATCTCAAAATGGATGGGGATGGATTTTCTCCCCTGGTACCTGCAGTGGGCCTGAAGGAGGTCGAGGAAGGGACACCCCAAACGTTCACCCCCAAGTTCCTGGAAAAAGATGGCGCCTTTTTTGCCATGGTCTTTGTTTATAGTCATCTGTTGAATACAACGGAAAACTTTCTGGATTTGTTCAGTTGTGGCACTTTTACGCGACCCTCGAAAAGCTCCCGTCAGCTCAGACATCGGAGCGGCTCCGAAATGTGCACCCTGTCCAACTGATTGCACACACGGTGAACATACACAACAACAGTCTTGGCTGCTGCCCCGCAGAGCTGATTGATCACGTATGACCGTCTAATCTAATCCCACCGCTAATATCTCCTCTCTGAAACTCAACCATGTGACTTCTCAGACGCTGAACCCGACGGGGCGAACACACAAATCAATGACTCGACTGTTGGTGCGTGACTGAAATGACTGGTCAGTTTGCTGATTGGTGGACTGAGATGAAGCTGATTAACAGATTAGATCTGTTTTTTTTTCTGTCTGCACCATGATCAGTGCTGCTTTGCCCAGATGTCCACGGCTGTTTAAGACAGTTACAGATGTATGTTGATGTATGTTTGTGCATTTATGTACACTCTCAGAAAATAAAGTACAGAATTGTACCTTTAGGGGTACGATGGCTTGTCACTGGGCAGTACCCTCGGAAGTTATAGTTTTGTACCCTTGTGGTTTGTACCTTACAGAGACCAATGTTGTACCTCTGGTGGCAATTTTGTTCCCTTATACTGAAGTAGCCTAACACAGACTGTCTATTGTACCCCAGCATGTAGAAAAAAAGGTACATATATGTATATGTACCTTTTACCACTTGAGTACATATATGTACCTTTTGGACCCTCAAAAAGGTACATATATGTACCTTTAGGTCCACCCTAGGGGGTGCATTGGTATAGATTGTACCTCAGGGAACAAAAAAGGAACTCGTACTGTACCCCTATTTCTGAGAGTGTGGAGAGCTTACAATCATGATTTAAGCACGGCTGATTGAACTTAACATGAAACTTCCAGATGTTCTTAATCCGTTTAACGAAGAAAGAGAGAGGAGTCTGTTGTGTCCTCACTGTGCTTTATGTAATATATGATGAGCAGATTTATTTATTTATTTATTTATTTATTTATTTATTTATTTATTTATTTATTATTATTATTATTTTTAATTAATTTATTTATTTTTAGCTTTTAGCATTTAGTTTTATTTAAAAAAAATTTTTATTGACATTCAGAAACAAACTTGTCTGTCCTAAATGCCAAAGTGGTATATTTGTTTTATGTCTAAACGATGAAAATAGAACCAATCAACAACAAAAAAACACAAGAATATGTACAGAGTGGGGAGTGATCCTTTTTATATGGCACAGTTACTGATTTGTAAAAATAAAATCAGGCCTATGGGGCGTGACATAGTTGACCCAGTTTTCCCAATATGAGGCGAATTTCTCCAGTTTAAGATTAACAAATGAGCAGATTTTTTATGTGTGTGCATAAGGTTTCCCACCGGATTAATGTCTTTATCCTGGTAATTAAACTGTCCTGAGCCACTTTTTGTACTTTTTTTGTACTTTTTGTACTTGTCTAATGTACTACTGCACCTCATGTAAATAATAATACAGTCACTTTACACTTTTACACTTTACAAGCATTTTTTTTGCACCACACTTGCAGTTACTTGTAGCATTTTTAGTATGGTCTCTGTTGTCCCAGCTGTTCTTTGTTGTTGCTGTTTGTTTGCACTGAAAACTTCTAGAGAAACGTTATTTCATTGCACTGTGTACTGTGTATATGGCTGGAATGACAATAAACCCTCTTGAATCTTGAATCTTGAATCTTAAACTTCTACCACAAGATGGTGACAGAAGACACACACATTGATCAGGCGATTCAGTTTGTTCGGGCGGCATTGTGCTTTAACTAAAGGATGCATCTGTTCGTGACCAAATGGGAGTTGGAATGAGTGCAATATTCATGTTTTAGACATAAAGTTTTAGCTGATTTATGACCCATTTGGCTCAATCTGCTTTGGGGGAGTAACATCGCCCAGCTGGTTCACACTCTTGCCCCCATTTTAGAGACACAAAACCGCATGAATGCAACATTTAAAACAGACAGAAACACTCAGGATGGTTTCTTTCCGGTTCTAATGTTTTCAGTTGGAGGCTTTTTCTCATCAGACGAACCAAAGTCCGAAGGTTTTCGGTGCCATTTCCCTCTCTTCTGCTCTGTGGACTCATCCAGTTCTCATGGAGATGAACTGTGACTAAGACTCTTGTCTCTGTGACATTTGGCTGGCAGGCTGGGATGCTGTTGTTACCACCTGCTGTTGTCTGTCAGCGGTGTCTTGTGGGTAATTGTACATCAGGCTGTGAGTGAGTGTTGGGAAAAGGCTCGCAGGAGATTAGCTGCTGATCCAAAATGTGATCTGACAGCTGGAAAGTCTGAGCCAACGTGTGCATGTGTGTGTTTGTGTGTACTTGTTTTCCTATCATTCATACGGTCCAAAAACAAAGAGCCTGGGATACTTGTGGGGACCAATATGTTTTGAGGGGACTAAACAGTGGGCTCCATGTGTTTAGAGTCAAAAGATTGTTTTACGGTTAAGGACTGCATTAATCAAATCAAATTTATTTGTAGCACATTTCCTGTACAAAACAATTCAAAGTGCTTTACATAAACAGGTGTTAAACGACATCAGGTTGAATACTGATTCTGGTAATGTTTCAGTCCTGGTTCTGTTGGACCTCAGCGCTGCGTTTGATACTGTAGATCACAGAATCCTGTTGCACAGGCTGGAAAACTGGGTTGAACTTTCTGGAGCGGTCCTTAACTGGTTCAGGTCCTACTTAGAAGGCCGGAGTTATTTTGTTACAATTGGCAGCTTTGAATCTGAGCGAGTGGCCATGACTTGTGGAGTCCCCCAGGGGTCAATTCTTGGACCTCTTCTGTTCAACTTGTATATGCTCCCTTTGGGTCAGATATTGCAGAACTTTAACATCAATTATCACAGTTATACAGACGATACACAACTTTATGTGTCTCTGTTACCATGGCGACTGCAGCCCAGCAGACGTACTGTGTCAGTGTCTGGAGGAAGTAAACACCTGGATGAGAGAGAACTTTCTACAATTAAATGAAGACAAAACTGAGATCATTCTGTTTGGTAGCAAAGAGAAGAGGGTCAGCGTTGGTAAATATCTTGAGACTCGGGCCCTTACAATCACTGACCGAGTTCGTAACCTCGGAGTGTTGATAGACTCAGATCTGACTTTCAGCAGCCACATCAAAACTGTCACCAAGGCAGCTTTTTACCATCTCAGAAACATCAACAGAATTAAAGGTTTCCTCTCCCAAACAGACCAGGAGAAACTCATCCATGCATTCATCTCCAGTAGACTCCATCACTGTAATGCCCTTTTAACTGGACTTCCCAAAAATAGCATTTATGTATTTTATGTAAAGCACTTTGAATTGTTTGTACATGAAATGTGCTATACAAACGAATTTGATTTGATTTTAATTTGATAAAATAAAAGCATTGCAGCAGGGAGTGTAAGAAGCATTAAAAATACATAAAAGAATATAAAGAGAAACAAATACAATAATTCAAATTAATTTAAAAACAAGCAACAGTCCAGATAAGTTCAAAGATATCGTGCAGATTTCATGCATAGACACATGAGAACAGAAATGTTTTTAACCTGGATTTAAAAATGTCTCCATTTGGTGAAAGTTTAATCTCCACTGGCAGTTTGTTCCACTTGTTTGCAGCATAACAGCTAAATGCTGCTTCTCCATGTTTAGTCTGGACTCTGGACTGGACCAGCTGACCTGAGTCCTTGGATCTAAGAGCTCTGCTGGCTTTATATTCTCTTAACACATCACAGATATGTTAAGTCATTAGTTAAGTTAAGTAGGGTTAAGTAATAGTTAGGTTTAGGCTTAGGATGGATAGGGTTGTGGTAATTATTCAACGGTGAATCAGTACAAAGATGGAGATGGTGATTCAGTTTGATTCACAGAAATGGAACATGTTGAAATATTCACAACTGTGTTTTCATTTGTGTGAGAATTTCCTGACAATAGTGAAAATTGTGTTTTCATAGCCTTATAAAGAGCAGTTTTATCCAAACCTTATGTGGGTTGCTCCCCCCCCCAAACACATCCACAACACAACTACAGCAACACAACAGGGACAAATCTAGTTCTGGCACTTAAGCAGGCTACAGTTTAGGGGCAGGTGGTGGTAGTTTGCATCCATCCGAACTTTTAATTGAGAGGAAACTACCACGTCGCTACTTTAATACCATGAAGTAAGATTCATCACATTTAAGAATATTAGGAAAGACTCCACTTGTGTTTTTCTGTCGTACTTTGCTGATGTTGATGCTCACTGACTTCTCTCTCAGGGTTTCGTCACCAAACTTTGGGGAGATCGTTCTCTGATTTATTTTATAAATGCAAACATTGGCTGTGTTCAAAACCGCATACTTCTCCTACTACTCCTACTAACTTTTTGAGTTAGTATGCGAGTTTGAGTAAGCAGAAGTTCCCGGATGCATACTAGATTCTCTGAAATGTTGGGTATGCATCATGAGGTTACTACTCATACTCAAACTACCCAAGATGCAACGTAACGTGATGTCGCCGATCGTCATTTCCTGTCAAAACGGCAGTTTCAAGCTAGCTACAACGAGGGTAGGTTCACGTCCTGTTTTCAAAACAAAAGCACCGATTGTATCGTAATGGCTTTCCCTATGATAAAAGGCAACGGGTATTTTATTCTGTGAAAATAACCGGAAGTGCGTTAGCTCACTGCGGCTAGCTTTAGTAGCGCCGAATTCGTGGGAACAAAATTGTAAACAGCCGGTATTTTGTCAGGTTTTCAACACGTTGGGGATCTAAACGACTACTTTCTCACCTGAAAATGTTTCAAATGTTGCTAAAGTTTACAGAGTTTAGAGCTTAAGAGAAATCAGCTTCAGGCCGGCTGATTTCGGCTCGGGCAGGAGCGAAATGCATTGTGGGTAAACGCTCTGCATACTGTCTGATTGATGAGTATGCAGTATGGAAGTATGCAGTATGTAGTAGGCGGTTTCGAACACAGCCTTTTATTTTCCCATGTTACCCAGCATGCCTTTCAAAATGTTTCAGTCAGAGGTCTTGTGTCTGCATCATGCTTGTCTTCTGCAGATGTCTGTCTGATCGATTAGTATGCAGTATGTAGTATGGAAGTATGCGGTTTCGAACACAGCCATTAACTTTGAAAACACATGGAATCAAATGAGCCATCAAAGGTCTTCTTTTACACACGCCTCAGTTTAAATTTCTTCTGACGGTGTGTAATATTTTGAGAAATCAGAATAAGAAAACAATTTTCTGTGAGTGGACCTCTTAATTACATGTCAACAAACTTTAAAACAACAGTCATGTTTCTCATGATGTCAAGAGACTCACAATAAAAGTGACTCTCTGTGTGACTCAGCTGTTTCTACTCTGATTCAGACGTTGAGAAATCAGGCCAATGGGATCACTTTACACTGAAGGGGGAGTGCTTCAGAGAGGCTGATTCTGATTGGACCTCAGGTCGACTGATGGAAAACAACACAACAAATCAGCCACGAGTGTCTTAACTCAGTCAAGTGATGTGAATGAGAACATACAGCATGGTGCAGAAGTCTGGAGGCAGCCTACATTTCTTCATACATTTCCATAAAAACAGAAAATAGGTGAAGTGATTTGAATAAATATACATAAAGCAAAATGGTTTGTTCAGTTCTGAGCAGCTTTAAGGTGAATATCTGCTCTGAGCTCCTTTCTCCTCCAGCACAGCCTGAACCCTCTCAGACGAGCTTTCTGTCCTTTCTTTAAGGAGTCTTCAGGAACAGTTCTCCAGGCTTCTTGAAGGACATCCCAAAGCTCTTCTTTGGATGTGGGCTGCCTTTTGTTCCGTTCTCTGCCAACATGATCCCACACTGCTTCAGTAATGTTGAGCTCCGGGCTCTGGGGAGGATTCATCCCTCCATCAGACCTGCTGCCACTGATTTTCAGCCCACTTCTTGTGTCCTTTCATCCCAGTCTCACAGCAAAACGTGTAACAGCTACGTTGGTCCACAAGGGAAAACGTGGTATTGTCACAATTTGGCCCCTAAAATTGTGACAATACCATGTTTTATTTGTCCTATTCATTTACATTGCTCCATAGCAACCACCTTAACAACAGTACAAAACGTTTTACTGTTACGTTTTTTTCAAATAGATGCTAAAATCTTTGGCGAAGCAATGTAAATGGTTGCGAAGCAATGTAAATGAATAAGCCAAATAAAACGTGGTATTGTCACAATTTTAGGGGCCAAATTGTGACAATACCACGTTTTCCTTGTGGACCAACGTAGCTATCACACGTTTTTCTGTGAGAATGGGTTGGTCCTTTGGCACAGCTCAGCCTTTTCTCCCTGTTTCCCTTCCTGAAGAACGGCTTCCTGACAGCCACCCTTCCATGGAGCCCATTTCTGATGAGGCTTGGGCCAACAGCAGACGGATCAGCTGAAGGTCCAGATGCATCTCTCAGCTCCTGTGTCAGGTCTTTGCTGGATTTTTTCCTCTTTCTTAAGGACATCACTTTCAGATCCTGTTCATCTGCTGGAGATAGTTCTTTAGGCCTGACACTCACAGGTGGCCCAAAATTCAATGGGAAAATCGATTGAAAAGCACTTAACGAGCCCCAAAATGCATTGTGAAAATGCCATAAAAGCTGTAATTTAAACAGGACCTTGATAAAAATGAAAAAAAGAAAAGAAAAAGAACTGGGTCATGCAGAAGTTGCTATACCTTTCCAGGCCCGTCCATCAGATGTGACGAGTCATTGTCCTTGATATAATTAATGAAGCGACCCCAAACATTATGAAATACCTTCTGTCTGTCTTTGAGAGGTAAACAAGAAGTTAGTTCCCTAAACCACACAGCGATAGCGGGTTTACCAAAGTTTTTCCGTGATAAGGCTATTGTCCTTTTTGCTTGTGGAGAACACATATTTATAAACATTTGTTATGTTGCGTTGGTTTGCGAGACGTAAGGACACGAATGCGGATTTCAAAAAACAAGACTTACAAGACTAGATTTATTTTCACAAAAACAGAACAAGGTTAACATAAGGCGTGGCTGAGCCGGATGGCAAGAACTAAACAAAACAAAGAACATGGTTTGGAAAAAACAAAAGGCGTGGCGTGGCGTGGCGTGGCGTGGCGTGGCGCAAGGATCTCACCATGACAGAACAAACAGGGAACCTAAGTACTGTGGGGACTGATGAGTGAATGAGTGCAGCTGAGGAGAATGAAACTGATGACCTGAACATGGGAAGTGAGGGAAAAGCAAATGGAAAAACCTCACTAAACATGGACTAGAAAACTAAAAACTAAACACCAAAGCAGGAGAAACTAAAACATGATAAAACACAAAACACAAAACTAAAAACATGGCGCCAAACCCCATGTTCAAGAAAACATTTTTTCTTGGCGCTTAATCCTATGACCCTCTGGGTACAGACCGAGCAGAAAGAGCCTAGGCTCCAGGTCCAGTCTAACTGAGAGAATCCCTCACTCCTGGACATTGCCAGATACGATGAAATAAGGTGCCCTTATCTACCATTTTCAGTTTTTTTTTCAAAGACAAAACTGGTTTAATACAGAGAAATAAACTGTATTTTATTGATGAGATCATTGGTACCTCTTGAACAACAACTGAAGCTATTTCTTCTGGTTTCTCGTGCAATAATCACACCCTGTGAATAAGATTCAACATGTTAAGAAATGCGAGCTGATCATCCTGTTTTTTGGGCACCAGCGGCCTTCATTTCACAGGGTCAGGGTTAGAAAACATGCAGCAAAGGGCCCTCGGCTGGGGCTCGAACCCTGGCCAGCTTCTGTGCATCGGTCGCCTGCTCAGCCAGTTGAGCTATACGGCGCCCGAATCGTTTCCCTTTTCAGTAAAACCTAAAACCACCTTCCATCGGTATGGAAATCATACCGATGGAAGGTGTGTTTGGAAGGATGTTAATGTTGGGTTGGTGGTGTTGTTGTTGGTGGCGGCTGTCCCAGGCCCCCCCTCCCTCAACCCCATTCCTCTGTACTCCTGATGGCCGGCGGATGGAATGTAGTGTGACCCAGTTATTTTTAGACGGGGCTCTTGAAATACTCCGACCGGGGCTTCATTGAGGATAAACAGAAGCTGCTGCCGTGCTGTGTGGCCTGTTGAACCTGACTTTGCTTTACCTTGCCTCTACAAAAGACTAATTCTAGCCAAGTTTTGCTTCTCTACCTGTACGAATACCCCCCCGTTGGTTCTGATTGACTTGCCATCGAACCCATCGAAGAAGCCCTGAAGCTGTGGAGATGTCTCCTGAAGATCGCGGGGCAGGACTGAGGTACGACCTGGAGAGAAAGTCAGAAAA
This sequence comes from Odontesthes bonariensis, assembly GCF_027942865.1. Taxonomy (NCBI): domain Eukaryota; kingdom Metazoa; phylum Chordata; class Actinopteri; order Atheriniformes; family Atherinopsidae; genus Odontesthes; species Odontesthes bonariensis. The sequence continues at coordinate 5,339,174 of NC_134519.1, forward strand.
GACCTGACTTCATGCTTTGATGTTGATTCTTTATTTTTGGGTTTTTTGCCCGTTTTGAATCAAAGGTTTGTCACTGTCAGGCGGTGAGATTTCTCACCTTAAATTTGGAAAGTTAACGAAGCGTTTTGTGGTGCTTTTGGTCTAAAAGTCTTTGGAGAAACTCGGTAACTTTGAAAAAGAAAAGTAATGCCGTGAGGCTGCTGCTGCTGCTGCTGCTGCTGTTGTTGTCGTTTGATTGGACGGTCAGAGCTCTGATGTAATTATGACCTCATGACTTGGAAAGTTGGCTCACACCAACAGGGCTGTTTTTGGCAGGTTGGCTTTCTGATGTGTCAGCGTAAACAGATCAACAACACGGAACAGGCCCGTTGCGTCATCGCTCCACGCCGGCCGAGTCGCCGGAGTTCTTGACTTACTTAAAGCTTTTGGTTTCATTTGTTGCGCAGACGTTGGCGTGAACTGTGAACCCGGTCGGCCTGGAACGCCCATGTCCTAAATGCCAAAGTGGTATTTTTGTTTTTTGTCTAAACGATGAAAATAGAACCAAAAAACACAAGATTATGTACAGAGTGGGAAGTGATCCTGTTTATATGGCACAGTTACTGATTTGTAAAAATAAAATCAGGCCTATGGGGCGTGATATAGTTGACCCAGTTTTCCCAATATGAGGCGATTTCCTCCAATTTAAGATTAACAAATGCTGTTATTCTCTTCATTTTATACATGTCCATCCATATGTTAACAGTTGGGCTCTCCTGTGATAGCCATTTCCTGGTAATATTCTTTTTACGAGCCATTAGCAGGATATTTATGAGGTGCTTATCCCTCAGGTATGTGTCCGAAAAACATAGTCTTAATTTCGAGGGGTATTTCGCATTTGAAGATGTCCCGTAGGGCGTTGTGTATCTCTTCCCAATAGTCCTTCATGACCGGGCAGTCCCAGGAAATATGATAATGGTTTGCATTTTGATTTCCACAGTTCCTCCAGCAGACCGAGGAGTTATTGTCATAGTGCGATTTCTGGGAGGGTGTCACAAAGTACTCCCTCCACTTCTGTGAGCTGGTACACATCCATTGATACCTCCATATTGTTGTCCATTCTTCTTCAGGTATAGTTCTGGAACGCTTTCTCCCTTTTTTACTGTATATGTGCCCGTGTGCAGAACGTAAACAGGTAATAATTGCATCAGAGTCGGGGGTTGTTGTGGTGAGCGCACACAGGAAGAGAAGGAGGGTAAACATATTTACACCTGCCCGCTTCCCAATCAGAAGAGGGGCCGGGAAGGGTTTTGCCACCATTCCTCACGTTGTTTGTCTGGCCGTATATTTAAAGCGCCGTCACTGGGCTCATTAGAGGCTCAGACATCCTGTCCCTTGTGTTGTTTCAGAGATTACTGATTGGGTAAAAAGTGATATCTGCCCAACAGCTGCTCATGTGTGGCTGCTGACTCCTTCCGTGCTGAGACCGTCACCGCATGCTGGTCTGTAATGATGTGGAAACGATGTAGATCATGAAATGTTACATATTCACTGCAGATGAAGGTCTGTAGCTTCCTGAAAGTGTGTGGCAGGAAGGTTGAAAAGGATGGATTTATAAACTCCAATATTCTTCTCAAGTTGAAACCAGAAACTTACATCAGGGGGAGTTTTTAATGCTAACATAAGTTTACAAACTTGAGTTTAAAATAGGGCTGGGCAACGATTAAAATGTTTAATCTAATTAATCACATGATTTCCCTTATTAATCACGATTAATCGCATTTGTACGCAGAATCCCAAAATGAATCCAAAAGTAGTGTATAGCCTTTAGCATTTAGCTTTATTTTAAATGTGCTGCCATATGAATGAAAGTGCCATAACATTTGTTGTGCAAACACACTTTTAACATCAGCATCTTTCTGTAGTTTTTATGTAGAAGCCTCGCTCCACTGTCTGTTCCGTACCCTTCTCCATGTTTGGTGGATCCGCCGATTACTTTCTTTTCCGGTTCCGCAGCAGTGAGCAACAGACTTTTGCAAAATAAAAGCCTGTGAGCAACAGACTTTTACAAAATAAAAGCATGCGAGCAACAGACTTTTACAATAATGAAATAAATAATCAATGATTCCTGTCTTTCTGAACTTTCATATCCATTAAAGGCACAAAAGCCCAACATTTCTTTTTAATTATTTATTTATTTTTTGTAAAAATGAATAAACAAAACCTGCGTTATTGCGGAATAAAATATTTTTTTACACAATTAACGAGTTAACGCGATTATAACGAGTTAACTCGCCCAGCCCTAGTTTAAAATAAGAAAAAATTGTCTTATAAATGTTAATGAGCCAAACGAAATAAGAGGGAAGTAAATTGTAACTTTGCTAATGTCAAAACTAGCTGCTGAGCTATTAAAATGAAACAGTTTGAACGCCTAAAAAGATTTATTTAATTGGGGGAGACGGTCGCCAGGGTCCACCTTCTGTGCAGCAGTATCGCACATTTCAATGATCTCTAACGGAGATAAGTGTGTAGACTACAACAGAAATGGATATTATTTTCCTATCTCCTAGCCTCTGACTGACTTTCTTACATAAATAGTGTATTTCTGAGTGTGTGTGACTCGGCTGGATAGACAATGTGAGCTTCCAGCCACCATGCTCAGCAGTAACACAGATCTTTCTGTCCAGATGTACAAAAGCAAAGACCACGCCATCAACTAATGCAAAAGATGACTGAAAGTGTTAAATGCATGATGTTGGTGAGGAGTAAAGTGTGTGTGTGGGGGGGCTTATCTGGGATCAGCAGCAGCTCCCAGACTTTCAGACCCGAAGGAGAAGAAAAAGGAGGGAGAAGGAAGGCAGATGGTCCAAATCACAGCGATGCTTCTGTTGTTTGATTAAGCAAAAAGAACGCATTACTCATTAAATTCCACCGGCTGCTCGAGTCAGATGCAAGTCAGTAATTCTGCCTCCAGAGTGACTTTGGGGTCTGCAGCAGGTTATTTACCAAAGGCTGTCAGAGCAGGGCTTGTACTTCATCATCTAATTAGAATTCAATTAATTTAGTGCTTGATGAATAGACCAAGTTTTCTCACTGCTGGGAAGCCTGAATGTTCCTCACTGGCACGTTAGCATCTGCTGAATAACTAAATGTCTGTAAATGTACTGTAAAGTGTGGTAAAAGTATTACGGTATCTCCATTTGGTGCTGCTGTCAGTTAGAGAGCCTCGGAGTGGGAGGAGAAAAACAATCGGGACTATTGCTGAGTCATTCGATGCGGGACTACATGCTGATTATACCCAGGCTAGTCTGTCTCATCAGATGTTGACACTCAGGTTCGAAACCGCATACTTCTCCTACTACTCATACTAACTTTTTGAGTTAGTATGCGAGTTTGAGTAAGCGAGAAGTTCCCGGATGCATACTAGATTCTCCTAAATGTTGGGTATGCATCATGAGGTTACTACTCGTACTCAAACTACCCAAGATGCAACGTAACGTGACGTCGCCGATCGTCATTTCCTGTCAAAACGTCAGTTTCAAGCTAGCTACAACGAGGGTAGGTTCACTTCCTGTTTTCAAAACAAAAGCACCAATTGTATGGTAATGGCTTTCCCTATGATAAAAGGCAACGGGTATTTTATTTTGTGAAAATAACCGGAGGGAAGTGCGTTGCTCACTGCGGCTATGCGGCTAAATTTTGCTAAAGTTTACAGAGTTTAGAGCTTAAGAGAAATCAGCTTCAGGCCGGCTGATTTCGGCTCGGGCAGGAGCGAAATGCATTGTGGGTAAACGCTCTGCATACTGTCTGATCGATGAGTATGTAGTATGGAAGTATGTAGTGTGTTTGCCCCCCCCGTTTAACCAAAATATGTTCCAACTCGACACCGTTTCACTGGGGCAACATCTGAGTCAACTTATGTCAGACACATATGTTCTGACACGGCGCCGTGGAGACTCGTGGTCCAAAATGGATACTTCCGGATAAGCTTTCTACCCAACACCATCAAACCTTTACTTGTTGTGTCTGCCTCCAAGATGTCCGCCTTCGTTTGAAGTCCTCCGGCAGGTTAAACCTGCAAAAAACAAACTGTGGGGAAACTTGTTGCAACATCTCGGAAGGCTGCGGCTTCCAGGAGGACCTCTTGTCTTTCGCGGAACAGATAAATGCCTGTCGTGTCCATCCAGCCGTGCGGGCGTGATGACTGTCACATGTTCAGCCCGTCTTATGTTCGGGGAAGCAGGCTCCTGCAGGCGCATGTGTCTGCAAGCGGAGAGGGGAGCGGCGAGCTGACCTTTCATCGTAAGGGTTATGTGAGACAGTTTGGGTCAAGTGCACATGAGACATGCAGCTTCTCGTGCTTATTCCCAGCAGCCCGTCTGATGTGTGATCGTGAGGGAGGGCCGGTGGAAGCGTGGGGGGGGGGGGGGGGGGGGGGGTAAAAAAAGGGGAGAAAAACTGGCATTTAAGTTCCCTCTGCTGACATGTGAATATTATGTCCCAGGCAGGTTATTGTGACGCTTTCTTTTAGCTTTAAAGGTTGTTGCAGTTTTGTTTGTTGGCAGTCAGACAAGTGTAAAGAAAAAAAGGTGAATGTTGTATTTAACAGCTCTGCATGGGGAGGAAATGCGACCTGCAGAAATGACTTCGCTGTGCAGCGTTTCCATTATTAGCTGCTGCCAACAAATGGTGATTTGCACCACTTTGAAGGCCAGACTTTTTTCCTCAGGCGCTGCCAGCAAGGAGGATAAGTCTGGAATGTGGCTAAAAACACCAGGTTAAATCAGATCTCTTTCAGGAATTGCCAGAAATTAACTCGTTAAACAATCGTCTCTTTGTGGTTGACTTTAAATTCTGTTACGTTGAGCTTAAAAAAGGGAAAGAGAAACTTGAAGAATAGCTCACATGTGACTTTGTGATCACAGAAGTAAATAAAGGTAGAATAAATTAGGTATGTCCTTTATTGATAAACCAGTGAAAAACCCTTTAAAACGTAGATTAGAACACTTAGTGTTTTAAAGGCCAAACAAATATGCGTAACTGGGCCCACTTTTGCCAACATTTGATGCCCAGATCTTTTCTCCTAAACATTTTGACCAAATCTTTCACAGATTTGTGGAAGAATTGCCAGAAATGAGCTCGTTAAGCAATCGTCTCTTTGGGATTGATTTTAAATTCTGTTATGTTGAGCTTAAAAAAGGAAAGACAAACTTGAAGAATAGCTAACATGTGACCTTAAGTTGCCAAATTGCTGCTTAGTTGAAACTAACAACAAAGCAACAAGTCCACACTTGATGACAAGTCAAAGTACACTGAGGAGCCTGCCTGCTGCTTTAAAGTAATGACATTTAGACTAATTAGAAGTTGGTGGAGGCTGTTTCCTTTGCCAAAGAAAGCTTCTGATCGGGCCAGTTGCCAGCTAAAGCTGCTGTAGCTACTAACAAGCTAATGGTGGTAATTTGTTGTCAGGTCGTTGCTGGCACACGAGGGAAAGCAACTCGCAGCACAGCAGTGAAAGGTCAGGCAGTGTTCAGGCAGTGTTCGCTTCTCTGAGGTCAAACCTCATCTCACCAGGCTCCAAAGTGTCCGTTTGTGGCTGCTTCACAGAGTTTTGGACCATTCAAAATGGCAGCTTCTGTTGATTTCCTGGTTCTGTGTGTAATTCTTGGTTCCTTCGATGGACTGAAGATTGCTCTTAGATTCTTCAGCCAGGCAGGGACTTCCTTTTAAAAACAGTTCCCGCTCATAGTTCTGTGAAACAAAGCTTAAATGTCTCCCATACTCATGCAAGCAGGAAGCAAAATCAGAGTGATAAATGTTTTAATCTACGTTTTAAAGCGGTTTTTCACTGGTTTATCGATAAAGGACACTGCTAACAGGGAATCATACCTAATTTATTCTATATTTATTTACTTCTGTGATCACAGTGTTTTAACCTTGTAGCACCCAGCATATGAATAATCATTGAAAAAAATAATTTTGGCTCTTCTTGCATCTTTTTGGGTGGGAATAAACCAATATTTTTGGAATTGGGCTATTTTTGATCATTTTAGGCAATGTTGCATATTTGCAACTGTGGGCTTTCCTGATTAATTTTGTCATTCTCTGCAGATCGTTTGGCAAAAAAAAAGTACAGTGAAAGTTCACCAGTAACTGCTGCTACCACAATAAAATGTATATAATAAACCTTTATTGAAAATTCTTAATACAAAGTGCGGAACGCACCCATCATAAACTTTCCATTCAACAACAAATCAAACAGATTTCACAGATCTTTGTTGTGAAAAAATGAAGCACATATAAAATGCATAAAATGTAATGTAAAAAAATATTACACATGAATGTAAATAATGTATGTAAATTTAAAAAAAAATCAAATAATGTAATGTAAATAAAAATACAATGTAAATGAATAATGTGAATAAATAAAAAGCTTGTTGCATATCTGCAACTGTGGGTGCTACAAGGTTAAAGCCCAAACAAATATGCGTAACTGGGCCAACTTTTGCCATAATTTGATGCCCAGATCTTTTCTCCGAAACATTTTGACCAAATCTTTCACAGCCACATCATAAAACTACAAATAAATGTGCTTATAAAGTCCATGCGGTTAGTTCCAGTGGTCTACAGTCGCTGGTTCAGTCGCAGTAATCTGATCTCCATGGTGATTTCCAGGACAGCTGCTAACGCAGGTCATGAAGTTTCTGCCCTCAGCTGGATTTCATTTCAGTGCGTTGTCATTTAATGCGATCGGTTATGTTGACGCTGTTATTGCCCACCGTTACATCGATATTTTTTTTATCAATTTAGGCACGGCATCTTTATTTATACAGCGCATTTCATACCACAGCTAACTCAATGAGCTTTACATAAAGACAAGGAATTTAAAAGAACAGCATAAAGCAGCATAAAAACAAGCAATTTAAAGAGAATAAAAATTAAAACACAGTTAAAAGCAATCAAAGTTCAGGTTATTCTTTGAATGATTTCATATTTATCTGAGCTTTTAACAGTCCTGGTGGAGCTCTGAGGTCAACCGATCAGTTTCTGCTGGAAGTGCCCAGGTCAGAACACAAACCCTGGGGTGACCTTTTTGTTTTTACTTCTTCTTCTCTTTATTTATTACCTGCCGTTAAGCACTTTGGTACACTGTAAGGATTGTCTGTAAAGGGCTGTATAAATAAAATACATTTACATTTACATCTACTTAACCTCTGACTCTTTACAAAAAGGAAAAAATGAAGGAAACTGCTCAGATAACTGGGGCTGAGCGTATCCCAAACTTCACACTCTTTGCTATTTTCTGCACATGACTGTCACATGAGCCACACCTGTGGCTTCATAGCTGTTTTATGTGGAGCGAGCACAAGGGGCTGATAGAGGAGCTTAAAGGGGAGATGACGCCTGGGAACCCCCACGCCGGGGGAGAAGTTTCACTCCCCACCAGGTGGAACCAGAATTCCCAGCAGGGCCACAACATGGAAAACTCTCTCACATCCCTATTCCCATCTCACACCTGTCGGATCTGTCGTCTCGCTGGCGTTTTTACGGGCGTCTCATTTTAGATGATGACACTCGTATTAGGCCGGCCTTTTACACGGGCTAATTGAATCAGTGACCCTGAAAGTCCAAATAGATGTTTATATTTTAACCAAAAAGCAGGGTCTGTGTGTGTGTGTGATTCAGAGCAGGGGCGTTGCCGGGCATACAGCTGTACGGGGGCCCAGGCCCCCAGCCAGAACCCCACCACCACCAGCAGCCTGACTGTATACAGAAAATGAGCCTGTACTAGATGTATAAGAACATTTATTCTAATTTGCATTTGTAGCTCATCAAACAAAATCAAGTAAGCCTTTAAAAAGAGGAAATATTACTATAGCGGCCCATCGCTCCAGGTTGGCATCTGTCTCTGAGTGTGTGACCCTGTGCATGTGTGTGTCAACAGGTGCCAACCTGGATGGGTTAAAAGCGGAGGACAAATTTCGTGTGTATGCATGTATGCATGACCAATAAATCGGATCTTAATCTTAAAAGACACAGTATGCTCAGGGTTACAATTTTCAACAGATCAACAGATACAAATTAATGAACAATATTTCAGTCCAGGTACTGTTTTAATCTTACTGTACAACAGTCAATAAATATGTCTACAAGAGGGAATATTGTAAAATAAAAAGTCAGAATCTTAAATTCTCCCTGATATGGTCTGATAAATTATTCCCCTGATTGAGCAGCCTTTTAAACCAGCCTACCCACATTTTACCCATTTATAATGCCTAAGATAGTGTAGCCTCAGACCCGGCGGCAGAGACAAGCTATTGGACGGGCATTTAAATCAGTAGGGGGGGGGGGGCCCTAGCGGGGGGTCTGGGGGTACTCCCCCAGAAAATTTGGTATTTGTTAGATGCAATTTTCTGCATTTTAACCGAATTGTGGGCCCCGTTTCAGCCCAATAAGGAACTGTCCTTTTGTTACTAAATACGTGACGATTCCATTATTTGAAGGGACGGTTGGCAACTCGTTTAGGCAGCTCTGGCAAACACATCACGCTTCCTTTAAAGTAGGCATTCGGAGACATCTCGAATAGCCTGCACAGTTTAATCCACTCTGTATAATCATCGGTGCATAAATTGAACGCAAAGCCCAGATCACGTTTGCCCCTTTCTAGACGCCATTAATACTAATACACACAAGGAGCAAACAGGAGCGCAACAACAACAGCAACGCCCACGCACGGCCACAGTGAATTTAGACTGGGGTTGAGCCGACATCAGAACGCATTTGAACATGTAGTTCAGGGTCGGACTGGGAAAAAAAAATCGGCCCTGGCAATTTTCCCCGGGACCAGCCCCCCCCCTCAGTATTAATTAGTATCTCCAATCTAATTAAATAAAAATAAAAAACGAGCACAGACCGCTCAGTCAATGGCATGTACCCATAGAAAAAATACACACCCAACACACAACCTGACTATCGGCTAACAACCATGATCAGTAACCCACACAAACCCAGACACATAATGGCTCGGCGGCCAGCAATAGGATAAACCAATGAAGTGAATCAATCCTGTGAAAGAATGAAAACAAGTGAATGAAACCTGCACTCACCCATTATTAAGTTAACTCTGCCAGCCCCATACTCTTGCCCCTGCTCAGCCAACTCCTTGACGTCGGGTATGGTTGCTAACGTTACGGCGGCTAGCATTAGCAACGAGGCTGCTAGGCATGCTACATCGGTAAGCATTAGGCTACTGAAGAAAGCTAGTCTTTTTAGCTACGTTATATTATCATCTTTCTTCTCGGCTATAGCCTTTGTTTACGGCCACTGGCCCTAACCTGACGCGTTAGCTTAGCTGTCAAATCACCGGAAGCTTTCACCGGAAGTACTGGCGCACACACAAAAGCTCTCTCCAGACATATCATTCTTTCATTCCGCCCAGATGAAATTTAATGCCACTCTTCGAAAATCAGAGAAATTTAAGACATTTTAAGACCTTAAAAAACGTGTTTTTTATTTAAGACTTTTAGATCGTGTCCCCTCAGTGTTTGAGGCAATCTCCGGTCAAACGTCAAAGTGAACCCAGGGGGAGCACACCGGCGTGGATGGGGGGGCAATGCCCGCGAGTGCCCCCCCCGTGGCGCCGGGGCTGTGTAGCCTCTTCAGATCTAGGCTAAAAACCTACTTATTTAGGATGGCTTTTAATACCCAGTAGTATGATGACACTTTTATCTTATTTTATCTTATTCGATTTTGTTATATTTTATTGCTTTCACTGTTCTTTTATTGTTTTTATTTGTTTTTACTTCTTCTTCTCTTTATTTATTACCTGCTGTAAAGCACTTTGGCTACACCGTAAGGATCGTCTGTAAAGGGCTGTATAGATAAAGTACATTTACTTTAGTGAGTGAGAAACTAAGTGAATCCCTGATCCAGCAGCTGGTAGCAGCAGTGAGTGAGAAACTAAGTGAACCCCTGATCCAGCAGCTGGTAGCAGCAGTGAGTGAGAAACTAAGTGAACCCCGGATCCAGCAGCTGGTAGCAGCAGTGAGTTAGAAACTAAGTGAACCCCTGATCCAGCAGCTGGTAGCAGCAGTGAGTGAGAAACTAAGTGAACCCCTGATCCAGCAGCTGGTAGCAGCGGTGAGTGAGAAACTAAGTGAACCCCTGATCCAGCAGCTGGTAGCAGCAGTGAGAAACTAAGTGAACCCCTGATCCAGCAGCTGGTAGCAGCGGTGAGTGAGAAACTAAGTGAACCCCTGATCCAGCAGCTGGTAGCAGCAGTGAGTGAGAAACTAAGTGAACCCCTGATCCAGCAGCTGGTAGCAGCGGTGAGTGAGAAACTAAGTGAACCCCTGATCCAGCAGCTGGTAGCAGCAGTGAGTGAGAAACTAAGTGAACCCCTGATCCAGCAGCTGGTAGCAGCAATGTGTGAGAAACTAAGTGAACCCCTGATCCAGCAGCTGCTAGCAGCGGTGAGTGAGAAACTAAGTGAACCCCTGATCCAGCAGCTGGTAGCAGCAATGTGTGAGAAACTAAGTGAACCCCTGATCCAGCAGCTGGTAGCAGCAGTGAGTGAGAAACTAAGTGAATCCCTGATCCAGCAGCTGGTAGCAGCAGTGAGTGAGAAACTAAGTGAACCCCTGATCCAGCAGCTGGTAGCAGCAGTGAGTGAGAAACTAAGTGAACCCCGGATCCAGCAGCTGGTAGCAGCAGTAAGTTAGAAACTAAGTGAACCCCTGATCCAGCAGCTGGTAGCAGCAGTGAGTGAGAAACTAAGTGAACCCCTGATCCAGCAGCTGGTAGCAGCGGTGAGTGAGAAACTAAGTGAACCCCTGATCCAGCAGCTGGTAGCAGCAGTGAGAAACTAAGTGAACCCCTGATCCAGCAGCTGGTAGCAGCGGTGAGTGAGAAACTAAGTGAACCCCTGATCCAGCAGCTGGTAGCAGCAGTGAGTGAGAAACTAAGTGAACCCCTGATCCAGCAGCTGGTAGCAGCGGTGAGTGAGAAACTAAGTGAACCCCTGATCCAGCAGCTGGTAGCAGCAGTGAGTGAGAAACTAAGTGAACCCCTGATCCAGCAGCTGGTAGCAGCAATGTGTGAGAAACTAAGTGAACCCCTGATCCAGCAGCTGCTAGCAGCGGTGAGTGAGAAACTAAGTGAACCCCTGATCCAGCAGCTGGTAGCAGCAATGTGTGAGAAACTAAGTGAACCCCTGATCCAGCAGCTGGTAGCAGCAGTGAGTGAGAAACTAAGTGAACCCCTGATCCAGCAGCTGGTAGCAGCAGTGTGTGAGAAACTAAGTGAACCCCTGATCCAGCAGCTGGTAGCAGCGGTGAGTGAGAAACTAAGTGAACCCCTGATCCAGCCCTCCACCACCGTGCTTGACAGCTGGTGTGAGGTGTTTGTGCTGATATGCTGTGTTTGGTTTCCTCCAGACGTGCTGCTGTGCATTATGAGCAAACATCTCCACTTCGGTCTGCTCTGTCCAAAGGACATTGTTCCAGAAGTCTTGTGGTTTGTTCAGATGCAGCTTTGCAAACCTAAGCTGTGCTGCCATGTTCTTTTTAGAGAGAAGAGGCTTTCTCCTGCAGCCCTTCCACACAAGCCATACCTGTTCAGTCTGTTTCTAACTGTGCTGTCATGACCTTTAACCTTTAACATGCTGACTGAGGCCTGCAGAGTCTGAGATGTCACCAGAAATATATGGAGAGTTGGTGGTATTGTCTTTAGAAATGAACGCTACACATGCACATAATGCAACGTAGAGGTGACAGATAGTTGCATTGTGTGTGTGTGTGTGGGGGGGGGGGGGGGGGGGGGGCAGATGTGACAGCAGGATATGTGCTGTCTGATTCAACACCCAGTTGAAGTATTTTCTGCCGGCATCTCAACATCAGTGAACTGCTTCACCTCCTCAGCCGTGTTCATTATTTACATTAGAGGATCTGTTCGGTCTGAGTTCGCCCCCTGCTGGAGTCTTTGGGTCACAGGCGTAGCTCTCCGTCAAGTGTGATGTAAATCATTTCAAAACCGTGATGTTTCAGAGGAATGTCAGACCGGCTTTCAGTCTCTCCAACACACTTCCTGCCATGATGTAACATATGTTACCGTCTTATTTCTGGGTTGTTCCCGGAAACAATTTCATTCACCTTCCATGGAGTTTGTTTAACATCAGCACAAACTCATCATTCACATGTTCAAATATTGACTTTTAAACAGGTATACAAACACCACGAGCATGCGGTGTGAGAGATCCTCGTGCTTTGACAGTTCCCTCTGTAGAGATGTCTTTAGTCTGTTCTGCCTGTGTGTGTCTGCAGTTGGGAGATCATCGACTCGGGTCAGGACGGCCGGTCTGCGGCTGGACCTCAGCTCAGCGACTCCCTCAGGCTCTTCCTCCAGGAGACGTCAGCTTTCAAACAACAAAACCCAGGAAAGGTGAGCCGAGACGCCACGCCGCTCCACACTTATTTTTAGATTAAACTGATTAAATTCTAGTTAATTAATCAACTTTGACAAACGTGGAATAAACTGTGAGTTAATCAGCTCTTTGTTCCTGTTATTGAGAAACAAAATGACGCGACGCTTACTGACGTGTGATTGGTCGATGGATTTATTCCATCAGGAAGTGCACGACGTATTCTGGACAGAAAAGATCAACAAAAGAGAACAACCCGTAACTGACACGGCTGTAATGTTTCCTTCTGCTGTAGTTTTGCCTGCTGGTTTGCAGCTTGTGCACCTTCTTTGCCGTCTTAGGACGCTACATTCCAGGGATCGTTATCTCCTATATTCTAGGTGAGTCCACGTCGAATTAGCACTTTAACAACCGGAACAGAAAAACCTTGTTTTGTTGTGTCTGTTCGTGACTACCGTGACGGGTTTTAGTGTCTGATGTGTTAAAAGCTTTTCTGTGGACATGTATTAGCTGTCTCTTGTTTCTGAAGTGCTGGGCGTCTTCCTGTGGCCTCTGATTTCACATCATGATGTCGCTTTGTGGCTGGAGCCAGTTCTGCAGAAACTGGACTTCGGCATTGGGAAGTTTTTCCAAAAAATCAAAGAGAATCACGGTAAAAATGATAATAATAATAATAATATTACATTTTATTTTAACAGTAAACTGTATGTTTCCTTCTTCATCTAACAATCTGCATGTGTGAATGAGCAGCTGCTTGCGTCACATTCAGCAACTCTGAATGAATGTGGTTGCATCCATGTAGGAACGCAACAAGGGCTGTGCACCGATTAAAATGTTTAATCTAATTAATCACATGATTTCCCTGATTAATCACGATTAATCTCATTTGTACGCAAAATCCAAAAATGAATCCAAAAGTAGCGTATAGCTTTTAGCATTTAGTTTTATTTTAAATGTGCTGCCATATGAATGAAAGTGCCATAACATTTGTTGTGCAAACACACTTTTAACATCAGCATCTTTCTGTAGTTTTTATGTAGAAGCCTCGCTCCACTGTCTGTTTCCTTGAATGACTTGCTGCTATCAGTTGTGTGTTTTGCCTTTAAGTGATATTTTAGACTGGAACTACTACGCTGAGAAGCCAATTCAACTTGGCAGACTTTACAGATGACTTTGGTTCTGTCGACTCCGCCGTCTGGAAGAACTTTAACATGAAAATGGCCGAGTAAAAGTTCCGTACCCTTCTCCATGTTTGGTGGATCCGTCGATTACTTTCTTTTCCTGTTCCACAGCAGACAGCAACAGACTTTTACAAAATAAAAGCCTGTGAGCAACAGACTTTTACAAAATAAAAGCCTGTGAGCAACAGACTTTTACAATAATACGGACCTGTGCTGCGTGTCGTTCCCCCTCTCTCTGCCCCCTGCTTCCTGTCTCTCTGAACTTTCCTACCCATTAAAGGCACAAAAGCCCCCCCTCAAAAACTTTTTTTTTTTTTAAATTTTAATTAAAAATAAATAAACAAATAAAATCTGCGTTAATGCGCGATAAAATATTTATCGGCGTTAAATAATTAACGAGTTAACGCGATAATAACGGTTTAACTGGCCCAGCCCTAAAGGCAACATATTAGCATGGAAAGTTTTTACGTATTGGGCCTTTCAGGCAGTGGCGCAGGTTCGGTTTCATTCTGATCCCCTTTATTTATTTACCGTCAGAATTACACTAAAGGCAAAAATAAATATATCTTTAATAAAGCTGGTTGAATTGAGTGAGCTGCTCGCCATTTTGAGATGAACTGGCATCTTGATGAGACTATGGCACAGTGAAAGGGTCAAAATTAAGACACTGCTGAGCTCTGCTTTTATTTAACTGAGGTGTCAGTCAATTGTTGAGGGTTTGACATTGAAATCTTCTGCTTTTGGTGTTGTTTGAGCCCCCCGGAAGGTTAAACTTTACTTTTTATGACCAAAGTTTGTGGCTGTTTTCTGTTTACTCCAATCTTGACCTTGTTTTGACACTATTTTTAAATCCCAGCCACGACTTGGGGTCAGTTAATAGATTTCGGTGTACGTAAAAAAAAAACACGGACTCCTAATTTAACCCTAATGTTGGTTTTTAATTGGGCTGTAAACAATCTACAGCTTCAATCTAATATTGTAGCAGGAAACTGGACCAGTCTGACCCTTGTTTCCGTGCTTTCAGAGAAGAGGCTCCTTCAGGCTCAGACTGAGAAAGAGGGCATTGAGTCGGACCTCTCCTCGATGTTTCCCAAGGTTTGTAATTCATCCTCTCCTCCCAATCGAATTATTTCTGTGACTGACATGACATGGGTCCAGTTGAAGCTAATGAAATTTACCACTCATGACGCTCATCAGCGTAGATGCGTGTGCCAAACTTCTCTGCTTTTTCTTGGCATAAATGAAGTTGATAATTTGCACGCAGGTTAGTGAACTTATGCCAGGCAGTGAAATTTGTTTTTATTTCAGTCAAACACGAACTTTTAGGCTGAAAAATGTCATCGAATAGACCAGCTGTGGCCAGCTGTTGTATCAGGTGGTGCTCAGCATGGTTGGGAGGATCATACTGCACATTCAGCATTAACCACCACAGGGTTTCTGTGGCTATAGCTTCTGTAATAATTCATTTATTTATTAATTGATTAATTTAATTTATTTATTCATTCAGATGTAAATGTATTCATTTATGCTGTAATTTTTCATATTTTCATTAATTAATTTGTTAATTTATTAATTCATTCATTCATTAAAAAGTTGCTTTTGTCAATCTTTTTTCATTTACTGAAAATATTTTGATCTTTTGTGTGAATTTATCATAGATAACTAAATTTAAAGAGAAGCAATTATTAACTATTTTAGATAGATGGATGGATAGATGGATAGATAGATAGATAGATAGATGGATGGATAGATAGATAGATAGATGGATGGATGGATGGATAGATAGATAGATGGATAGATGGATGGATGGATGGATGGATGGATGGATAGATAGATAGATGGATAGATGGATGGATGGATGGGTGGATGGATAGATGGATGGGTGGATGGGTGGATGGATGGGTGGATGGATAGATAGATGGATAGATGGATAGATGGGTGGATGGATGGGTGGATGGATAGATGGATGGATGGATAGATGGATAGATAGATGGATGGGTGGATGGATAGATGGATAGATGGATGGATAGATAGATGGATAGATGGATAGATGGGTGGATGGATGGGTGGATGGATAGATGGATGGATGGATAGATGGATAGATAGATGGATGGGTGGATGGATAGATGGATAGATGGATGGATAGATGGATGGATAGATGGATGGATGGATGGGTGGATGGATAGATAGATAGATGGATGGATGGGTGGATGGATAGATGGATGGATGGATAGATAGATAGATAGATAGATAGATAGATAGATAGATAGATATGAATAAATAAACTATGGCTATTTCCATTAAAATGTCATCATTTCTGTTGTCTTCTCTCTGATTAATTGTCTTTTTATCGGGACTTTAATGGTGCCGCTCTGTAAACCTGACTCCTGCTCGTGTTGGCCTCCATCAGCTCGACTCCACAGCGTGTAAAGAAATGTCTGTGTCGGACACCGAGGTGTCTGACCTGACGTGGACGGACAACGGCACATTCAACCTGTCAGAGGGACACACTCCGCAGACGGAGAATTCAGAGGGTACGACTCTCAGCCTCCTCCATTTCCTGTAAATAGTTTCTGTGTGCCCGTTGTTTACGGAACTGCTGTTTCACCTCACAGACCTCGACAAAGAAGAGGCATTCACCGGCGGCCTCCTGGAATTCCCTTCCCTTGATAACGGCACAACGACCAACGGCGATGACGACGACGACCTCAGCCTCGGCATTCCCTCGCCTCCACCTCAGCGCCAGCAGCCAGCCAAACTAAAGCAGACAACGCCTCTTCCTCACAGGGATCAATCCTCCGATAGCGCCCTGGAATTGGTCAACCAGATGGCCGGCGACGTCATCACAGCCGCAGTCACAGCCGCCATCCAGGAGAGGATAGAAGCGGCGGTCGGCTTCATGGCTCTGAGCGAAGCCCCCGAGCGGTCAAGACTCCAAGAGTCAACCCGGCTTCTGGAGCTGGCCGAGGAGTCGGACAGCGAGGTGGAGGACTTTGAGCTGTTGGACCAGTCGGAGTTGGAGCAACTGGAAGGAGAGCTGGGTCTGGGAGAGGGGAAGGCAAAGACCAAAGAGGACGAGCAGGTCAAGACCGACAAGCCGGCCTCCTCTGGATTCCTCTCCAAACTCCTCAGTCGCCACTGATGGATGACGAGTTGTGTGGGGGAGGGTTGGGCATCATAGAGGACATGTGGAGGGGAGACGGGCCTGTGTTGGTCACAGATGTGAGAAAATGTTTCCATTTATCTTTGTCTGGTAGCGCTACCATTTTCACAAATTTTCCTGTCAGTCACAATCCAACTCGCCAGATGCTGAGATCACACTGCACCATATGAACCTGATAACGGCCTGACCCGGAGGACGAGGTGTTCAGGCTGCGCATAGAGTCCCATGTACAGTGTGTGGAGAACCTGAGGCACACTATAACCACTTTGATATTACAGCAGAGGTGGGTAAAGCAGCCAAAAATTGTACTCAAGTAAAAGTACTGTTACTTCAGAATAATATGACTCAAGTAAAAGTAAAAAGTAGTCATCCAAATAATTACTTGAGTAAGAGTAAAAAAGTGCTCGGTGAAAAAACTACTCAAGTACTGAGTAACTGTTGAGTAACGTCTGATTTATTTGTTAACACAAGCATTCAATCAGACAGACAAAAATACTAAATAATCATCTTTAGGCAAATTAGAGTTCATCCAATTGATAAAATAAATTAAAATGAATTAATTAATTACAAAATAGCCTAAATTAAAATAATCCAGGTAAATTTAAGAACTTCAATAAAAAATAAAAGAGACTTAGGAAATGTTTAAAACATATGTAACCCATATGTAACCTAAAAAACAAACATTCACCTATCCATGGGGGGAAAAACGAGTTTAGGAAACTTAGCGCTACATGTTTCCTCAAGTTAGATGTTGAGTTTCAGCTGAAATGTGCGTTTGTTTTGGTTGCCACAGAAGACACATAATGTAGCTGCTGTTTCTCACTCTTTGTAAGGTAAACATGCTTTCAGTATGAGGCCTCGTCTGCGTCTTCATTTCCCACCGTTGGTTCTGACATTTTTCATCTGTTTCTTTGTTTGTTTGCTACGACTGCTAATGCTAAAGCTAACCCGTCCCGCCGCTGAGATCGAGTACGGTCACGTGACCAGACTGCACGGCTGCGTCTGATTGGTGGAACACAGTCAGGTGGTAGAGTCTTTGGTGGAAGTCTCTCTCTCTGTCAGAATAAAACATTAAAATGAGGCGTACGCGGGGGGATAAAAATAATGAGGCGTAGAATACCAAAGAGGTAAGAAGAAAAGTAACCAGCTCATTGTAGCCTAATGTAGCGGAGTAAGAGGACAGCTTCTGCTGCACACATCTACTCAAGGAAAAGTAAAAAGTATAGGGATTTAAAACTACTCCTAGAAGTATAATTATTCCAAAAACTTACTCGAGTAAATGTAACTCGTTACTACCCACCTCTGTATTACAGCCAGTGAAAAGTACGAAAAATAGTTAACTTTCAAATAAATGATTAAGTCCCAAAGAAGTGATGTCATAGTTCGGCCCCCTTTAACCTTATTTACATGCTTAGAAGTTGTTTTAATATGTTAGAAGGCATATTAACGGCTAAACTAGCTTTCTGTGCTTCGGTTGAGGGTTTCCGCTCTGAATCTCCGAAGCAGCGCCTCCATCCTCACAAAGGCAAAATGAGTTCCACGTAAACTGATCTCAGGAACCGACCCCAACCGCTCGGAGGGTGGAGGTCTGCAGGTGATTCGTTAGCAAAAAACGTGATGGAGGAGGCCGCAGAAGCGAGAACGACGTGAGGAGCTGTAGATCTTAGCCAGACGAGCAAGAAACGGGAGTCCTGAGCCGGTCGAGAGGCCAGCTGACACAGCCGAGAGCTGCGGGGATAGTTGGTGGATAAATGAACCAACACTGGTGTAATTACCTTGAAACGTTCAGGAACTATTTAGTTCCTATTTATGTTCAGAGATTTGTGAATGTTTAGCACAAATTTGCACGCAGCCCAGTTTAAGCCTGCCTGATAACTGAGGCTTACACTGTTCAAAGTCTCATGAGCTTAAAAGAAGCTTCGAATTCAGATTTCTTCAAATTTGCCCATCCCACACAAACATTTTTAAGGTTGGTTAATTAGTCTGATGTGACTGCATTAAAACAATTTAAGAGAGTCCAGAAAAATGAGGTTTTAATACAGCGTGAATCATGACTTTTTATGCCAAAAGCAGCCCTCGTGCAACAGCAGCAGCCGTTATAAGAGAAAAGTATCGTGTGGTCTGATCCCAGCATGGTAAGCTCTTGATTTGAATCAGTTGCTACGGTTACGTTTTGGCTTTTTAAAGCACCGAGATCATGTTTAACGAGTGATATGTAATATTTTAACATTTATGAGCATCAGATAAACACCTCGTGAATTATTTATGGCATACTTTGATGTGACGTTCTGGAAGCAAATGAAGATGCGTCGGTGTTTTTGAACAACTTTTACATTTAAAATGCATCTTACAACGTTGTGAGCGTGATTAATGATGATTATCAACAACATGCAGCACACGGCATCTTGTTTAACTGCTTATTCCCTTAAACTAACTTCAATTCTTTTTCTTTTTGTTCAGACGTCGTTGCAGTTTTTGAAAAGAAATACATTAGGTAATAAATCAATACAACACAAAATTTGCGACTCATAGTTGATTTAATATGAACGTTTTTACAGTAAAGATAGTTACCTGCAGCTACGTTAGTGTTGCTAACACTTAATTATTATGTGTTGCTTATAAATGATCAAATTGGAGTAACGTGACACATACAAAATGCTGAAAACTTAACAATTTCATATAGACAAGTGCAAATATTACACAAAAAGAGCTGAAATCCAAGCCTGAATGTATACTTTTATTGCTTTATGTAGATCAATATTACTCCAGCAGTGGATGTAGAAAACGTTTGTGGGTAAAACTTCCTGTCTCAAATTACTGATACATGCTACAACTGAGTGGATTTAGTCTGAAACTCTCCAACCACCGCTGTGACATCACAAACAGCCGACATGTTCATTCTTAAAACTGTAAAACCCCAAATTCCACAGCCAGTGATTGGATGACAATCACCTCACATTGAATGCTTTAAACACTAAAAATATTCTATGCTTGGATTTTTGAAGGAAGGAAACTTTTATATGTTTTTCATTTTCCTTTTATATATATATACACATCTTATTTTTGTCATTTTTGACACATTTATTTAGTTTTATTTTATTGACACATGCAGCCAGTTTCTAAATGATATGCATGGAAATCTGCCTTTTAAGACATTTAAACATCTAAGTTTACTTCCAGTGCTTCCAGCCTGTGGGTTTCCAGTGTTTTAATGCGCATAATCAGATCGTCCCCCAACACAGTCCGTATGGTTTCAGGCACGCTTTAGTCGAGCTATGGCTCGTTTGACCTGGTCCTTGCCCCAGTGTACATGCACTTTGGTGACCAAAGTATGTTTGACACCGGACACACCAGACGTTCTGCATACTTTCTCTGTCGAAGCTCATCAGACATGCACAGACGGTGTCTTTAAGTTACTTGAATGAGGATTTTTGTCAAATCGGGATTTTATTAGAGCAGAGCGACAGTCTGGAAATAGTGACAGCGACATGTTTCTGACCCCTTCAGCCGTGTGACAAACGAAATATAAAAATGTGCGAGTGAGAGCAGCTGTGTGGGGAATTCTGGTGGATTAATGTACACCTACACTGGATTCTGGAGGATGTGCAGAGCATTTAGGCCTGTTTGTGTCGAGTTATGCTAACAGAATGCGTTTTAGAACACAATAAATAGTTACGGATGAAATGCAGTAAAAACCAAATAAATTCACATGATTTATGTCAGGAAAATTCATAAAAATAAGAGTTTCCTGATATAATTTAGCTGATCTTTATTTTACTTCTTTTAGTTCCAGCTCTACGTGTTTAGGAGGACATGTTAGAAAAGTTTCACATCCAGTACCAAAGCAAATTTTTGTATCGGTTTGGTTTCCATCTGAGTATCAAACAGTTGTTTATCAGCAAGGCAATTGATAAAAATCCAAATTTAAAGCAGCATTTAACCATTTTTGACCACTAGATGGCAGAAAGGTCCCAAAGTAAATACAAAGCAGTGACCTTTGAGCTCATCGCAGAGCCGCATATACGACTTTACAGTCAACACGGAGGTCCTTGGAGAGACTTTTTATGTAGTTTAGACCATCATGTGGATACTGCCACACCTCCGATAGTTCAGTTCAGGCTGCTTGTGTTTCCTTGAAACAGGTTTCCAGTTCTGGTAAATACTGTTCAAACAGAGGAGTGTTGACAGATGCACTCCAGCTGTTCTCAGTAACAGATTCCTGAATCCTGAATTAAACAGTTTGATTGCACAACAGTAGTTGTACAGCTGATTAGAGCTAAAAGTAACCTCAAAAGCTGACGTTTATTGATCCTTTTAGGATCCAAAAAATACCCATATTCATTCAAAACGTTGTTTAATCGCACTGGAAGTGAAATGATTTGGCATTGTGTATGTTCAATTTGCTCCTTCATTTTTCTTTAGCAATGCACATCTGTAAGGATGTCAA
The DNA here is from genome assembly GCF_027942865.1 of Odontesthes bonariensis. Taxonomy (NCBI): domain Eukaryota; kingdom Metazoa; phylum Chordata; class Actinopteri; order Atheriniformes; family Atherinopsidae; genus Odontesthes; species Odontesthes bonariensis. The sequence goes on from NC_134519.1 coordinate 5,360,362, forward strand.
ACATCTGCTGTGGATCCACCAAACGCACATTGTTTTGTGTTTTTTTCTTTCCTCAAAGTGCTTTTCACATGAATAGACCTTGTTTTTAAACATACAGACACACAGCAATGTATAAAGTATTGAATTAATCATGTTATGCCTTATATCTTGATAAGATTACATATGTTTGGCAGTGCCTAAAAGGACTGTGTAGTGCCTGCAAATCCCCAAACCACATTAACAAAATGTAATTTTACGTAATTTAACACAAAAAATGTCAATAAAATGTTGTAAAGCAGTCTGTCACATCATTTATTTGACCATGGTTGTTGTTCAGAAGATGTTCTGCAAACTACAGATGACTGTTCTTAAATTAAATAGGTTAATTTTATTATTTTGCAATACTGGCACATGTTAGGAACAGGGACACAGCCTTGTTTTCAAGGCCAGAAAAACTCAGATCAACTAGAATACAAGTAATGCACAGAAAGGTAATTCAGCAGTGGGGGATCCATGTTGTTCACTGAGACAGATCACCTGTGTTACCGACTGACAACATGCGTGTACTCACCAACTAAGTTGTTGCCAAGCAACGGAAACAACACCCTCATCCATTCATGGCATTCCCTGAAGATTTCCACCACACCTCTTTCTGTTACACTTCAACTTTCTAAATGTTTGTCAGTGGACTTTTATTTGATTCATTTATTTAGTTAATTATCTATAACAATAGCATAACTTTAATAATAATGAAATTTGCAGATATATAATTTCCCTTCTGGGATAAACAGATTGAAAATAGCTGAAAAGTAGCTGAACTAAGGAAACCAACAGATTGCACCAAAGCTTCTCTCTGATCCGATCCCCCTCCCTGGTCCTGCTGGGGGACTTCAATGCTCACAATGGGCAATGACAGTGAGACCTGGAGGGGCGTGATTGGAAGGAACGGCCCCCCGATCTGAATCAGAGTGGTGTTCTGTTATTGAACTTCTGTGCTCATCACGGACTGTCCATAACGAACACCATGTTCAGGCATAAGGGGGTCCATATGTGCACTTGGCACCAGGACACCCTGGGCCGCAGCTCGATGATCGACTTTGTGGTTGTGTCGTCGGACTTGTGCTGATCACCACCTGGTGGTGAGTTGGCTCTGCTGGTGGGGGAGGAAGCCCGTCAGACCTGGCAGGCCCAAACGTATTGTGAGGGTCTGCTGGGAACGGCTGGCGGAATCCCCTGTCAGAAGGAGCTTCAACTCCCACCTCCGTCAGAGCTTCAACCATGTCCCGGGGGAGGTGGGGGACATTGAGCCCGAATGGGCCATGTTCCGTGCCTCCATTGTTGAGGCGGCCTACCGGAGCTGTGGCCGTAAGGTGGTCGGTGCCTGTCGTGGCGGCAATCCCCGAACCCGCTGGTGGACGCCAGTGGTGAGGGAAGCCGTCAAGCTGAAGGAGTCCTATCGGGCCTTTTTGGCCAGTGGGACTCTGGAAGCGGCTGATGGGTACCGACAGGCCAAGCAGAACGCAGCTGAGGCGGTTGCTGAGGCAAAAACTCGGGCTTGGGAGGAGTTCGGTGAGGTCTCAAAGAGATTCTGGTCCAACATCAACGGGGGGGGGAGCACCGTGTATGGTGAGGGCGGGGCTCTGCTGACCTCATCTAGGGACGTCGTGAGTCGGTGGGGGGAATACTTTGAGGGCCTCCTCAATCCTACCGACATGCCTTCCAATGAGGAAGCAGAGTTGGGGAGCTCGGACGTGGGGCCTCCCATTTCTGGGGCTGAGGTGGTCAAAAAGCTCCTCGGTGGCAAGGCCCCGGGGGTGGATGAGGTCCGTCCCGAGTTCCTCAAGGCTCTGGATGTGGTAGGGCTGTCTTGGTTGACACGCCTCTGCAGCATCGCGTGGACATCGGGGGCAGTGCCTCTGGACTGGCAGATCGGGTTGGTGGTCCCCCTCTTTAAAAAAAAAAGGGGACCGGAGGGTGTGTTCCAACTATAGGGGGATCACACTCCTCAGCCTCCCTGGTAAGGTCTATTTGGGGGTACTGGAGAGGAGGATCCGCCGGATAGTCGAATCTCGGATTCAGGAGGTGCAGTGTGGTTTTCGTCCTGGCCATGGAACAGTGGACCAGCTCTATACCCTCATCAGGATCCTGGAGGGAGCATGGGAGTTCGCCCAACCGGTCTACATGTGTTTTGTGGACTTGGAGAAGGCGTTCGACCGTGTCCCTCAGGGACTCTTGTGGGGGGTGCTCCGGGAGTATGGAGTGCCGCACCCTTTGATAGGGGCTGTTTGGTCTCTGTATGACCGGTGTCAGAGTTTGGTCCGCATTGCCGGCAGTAAGTCGGACATGTTTCCTGTGAGGGTTGGACTCCGTCAGAGCTGCCCTTTGTCACCGATTCTGTTCATAATTTTTATGGACAGAATTTCTAAGCGCAGCCAGGGCGTTGAGGGGGTCCGTTTTGGCGACCTCGGGTCTCTGCTCTTTGCGGACGATGTGGTTCTGTTAGCGCCGTCGGGCCGTAACCTTCAGCTCTCACTGGAGCGTTTCGCAGCCGAGTGTGAAGCGGCTGGGATGAGAATCAGCACCTCCAAATCTGAGACCATGGTCCTCAGCCGGAAAAGGGTGGAATGCCCTCTCCGGGTCAGGAATGAGATCCTTCCCCAAGTGGAGGAGTTCAAGTATCTCGGGGTCTTGTTCACGAGTGAGGGACGAATGGAGCAGGAGATTGACAGACGGATCGGTGCGGCGTCTGCAGTGATGCGGGCTCTGCACCGGCCCGTCGTGGGGAAGAAGGAGCTGAGCCAGAGGGCGAAGCTCTCGATTTACCGGTCAGTCTATGTTCCTACCCTCACCTATGGTCACGAGCTGTGGGTAGTGACCGAAAGAACGAGATCGCCAATATAAGCGGCCAAAATGAGTTTTCTCTGCAGGGTGTCTGGGCTCTCCCTTAGAGATAGGGTGAGAAGCTCGGTCATCCGGGAGGGGCTCGGAGTAGAACCGCTGCTCCTCCGCATCGAGAAGAGTCAGATGAGGTGGCTCGGGCATCTGGTTAGGATGCCTCCTGGACGCCTCCCTGGTAAGGTGTTCCGGGCCCGTCCCACTGGGAGGAGGCCCCGGGGGAAGACCAGGGACACATTGGAGAGACTATGTTTCTCGGCTGGCCTGGGAACGCCTTAAGCTGCTGACCCCGTGACCCAATCTCCGGAGAAGCGGATGGATGACTATAAATGATACAAACGCAAAACCAAAAACATAGTGAAAATCCCATGAACGTAACATAGCCCCCCCCCCCCCCCCCCCCCAAGGGATGGATCCCAGACAGACCAAAACCTGTGGGTGGGAGGGAGCGGCTCGAAACCGGTCTGGCAGACGACCAGACTTCCGGCGACATAGCAGAGACGGCCAGAGACTGTCCAACGGGGCGCTAGCTCTGGCTCTGTGGCCTCTGTGGGCGCTAGCTCTGTGGCCTCTGTGGGAGCTAGCTCTGGCTCTGTGGCCTCTGTGGGCGCGAGCTCCGGCTCTGTGGCCTCTGTGGGCGCTAGCTCTGGCTCTGTGGCCTCTGTGGGCGCTAGCTCCGGCTCTGTGGCCTCTGTGGGCTCTGGCTCTATGGCCTCTGTGGGCGCTAGCTCCGGCTCTGTGGCCTCTGTGGGCGCTAGCTCCGGCTCTGTGGCCTCTGTGGGCGCTAGCTCTGGCTCTGTGGCCTCTGTGGGCGCTAGCTCCGGCTCTGTGGCCTCTGTGGGCTCTGGCTCTATGGCCTCTGTGGGCGCTAGCTCCGTCTCTGTGGCCTCTGTGGGCGCTAGCTCTGGCTCTGTGGCCTCTCTGGGCACTAGCTCCGGCTCTCTGGGCACTAGCTCTGGCTCTGTGGCCTCTGTGGGTGCGAGCTCTGGCTCTGTGGCCTCTGTGGACGCTAGCTCCGCCTCTGTGAACTCTGTGGGCGCTAGCTCTGGCTCTGTGGCCTCTGTGGGCGCGAGCTCTGGCTCTGTGGCCTCTGTGGGCGCTAGCTCCGGCTCTGTGAACTCTGTGGGCGCTAGCTCTGGCTCTGTGGCCTCTGTGGTCGCTAGCTCTGGCTCTGTGGCCTCTCTGGTCGCTAGCTCCGGCTCTGTGGCCTCTCTGGGCTCTGGCTCTGTGGCCTCTGTGGGCGCTAGCTCCAGCTCTGTGGCCTCTGTGGGCACTAGCTCCGGCTCTGTGGCCTCTGTGGGCGCGAGCTCTGGCTCTATGGCCTCTGTGGGCGCTAGCTCTGTGGCCTCTGTGGGCGCTAGCTCTGGCTCTGTGGCCTCTGTGGGCGCTAGCTCCGGCTCTGTGGCCTCTGTAGCCTCTGGCTCTGTGGGCGCGAGCTCCGGCTCTATGGCCTCTGTGGCCGCTAGCTCCAGCTCTGTGGCCTCTGTGGGAGCTAGCTCTGGCTCTGTGGCCTCTGTGGGCGCAAGCTCTGGCTCTGTGGCCTCTGTGGGCGCTAGCTCCAGCTCTGTGGCCACTGTGGGCACTAGCTCCGGCTCTGTGGCCTCTGTGGGCGCTAGCTCTGGCTCTGTGGCCTCTGTGGGCGCGAGCTCTGGCTCTGTGGCCTCTGTGGGCGCGAGCTCTGGCTCTGTGGCCTCTGTGGACGCTAGCTCCGCCTCTGTGAACTCTGTGGGCGCTAGCTCTGGCTCTGTGGCCTCTGTGGGCGCGAGCTCTGGCTCTGTGGCCTCTGTGGGCGCTAGCTCCGGCTCTGTGAACTCTGTGGGCGCTAGCTCTGGCTCTGTGGCCTCTGTGGTCGCTAGCTCTGGCTCTGTGGCCTCTCTGGTCGCTAGCTCCGGCTCTGTGGCCTCTCTGGGCTCTGGCTCTGTGGCCTCTGTGGGCGCTAGCTCCAGCTCTGTGGCCTCTGTGGGTGCTAGCTCCGGCTCTGTGGCCTCTCTGGGCGCTAGCTCCGGTTCTGTGGGTGCTAGCTCTGGCTCTGTGGCCTCTGTGGGCACTAGCTCCGGCTCTGTGGCCTCTGTGGGCACTAGCTCCGGCTCTGTGGCCTCTGTGGGTGCTAGTTCTGGCTCTGTGGCCTCTCTGGTCGCTAGCTCCGGCTCTGTGGCCGAAACTCCGGCTCTGTGGCCTCTGTGGGCGCTAGCTCCGGCTCTGTGGCCTCTGTGGGAGCTAGCTCTGGCTCTGTGGGCGCGAGCTCCGGCTCTGTGGCCTCTGTGGGCGCTAGCTCTGGCTCTGTGGCCTCTGTGGGCGCTAGCTCCAGCTCTGTGGCCTCTGTGGGCGCTAGCTCTGGCTCTGTAGCCTCTCTGGGCGCTAGCTCCGGCTCTGTGGCCTCTGTGGGCTCTGGCTCTGTGGCCTCTGTGGGCGCTAGCTCCGGCTCTGTGGCCTCTGTGGGCGCTAGCTCTGTGGCCTCTGTGGGCGCGAGCTCCGGCTCTGTGGCCTCTGTGGGCGCTAGCTCTGGCTCTGTGGCCTCTGTGGGCGCTAGCTCCAGCTCTGTGGCCTCTGTGGGCGCTAGCTCTGGCTCTGTAGCCTCTCTGGGCGCTAGCTCCGGCTCTGTGGGCACTAGCTCTTGCTCTGTGGCCTCTGTGGGCGCTAGCTCTGGCTCTGTGGCCTCTGTGGACGCTAGCTCCGCCTCTGTGAACTCTGTGGGCGCTAGCTCTGGCTCTGTGGCCTCTGTGGGCGCGAGCTCTGGCTCTGTGGCCTCTGTGGGCGCTAGCTCCGGCTCTGTGAACTCTGTGGGCGCTAACTCTGGCTTTGTGGCCTCTGTGGTCGCTAGCTCTGGCTCTGTGGCCTCTCTGGGCGCTAGCTCCGGCTCTGTGGCCTCTCTGGGCTCTGGCTCTGTGGCCGCTGTGGGCGCTAGCTCTGGCTCTGTGGCCTCTGTGGGCGCTAGCTCCGGCTCTGTGGCCTCTGTGGGCTCTGGCTCTGTGGCCACTGTGGGCGCTAGCTCTGGCTCTGTGGCCTCTGTGGGCGCTAGCTCTGGCTCTGTGGACTCTGTGGGCGCTAGCTCCGGCTCTGTGAACTCTGTGGGCGCTAGCTCTGGCTCTGTGGCCTCTGTGGGCGCTAGCTCTGGCTCTGTGGCCTCTCTGGGCGCTAGCTCCGGCTCTGTGGCCTCTGTGGGCTCTGGCTCTGTGGCCTCTGTGGGCGCTAGCTCCGGCTCTGTGGCCTCTGTGGGCTCTGGCTCTATGGCCTCTGTGGGCGCTAGCTCCGTCTCTGTGGCCTCTGTGGGCGCTAGCTCTGGCTCTGTGGCCTCTCTGGGCACTAGCTCCGGCTCTCTGGGCACTAGCTCTGGCTCTGTGGCCTCTGTGGGCGCTAGCTTTGGCTCTGTGGACTCTGTGGGCGCTAGCTCCGGCTCTGTGGCCTCTCTGGGCGCTAGCTCCGGCTCTTTGGGCGCTAGCTCTGGCTCTGTGGCCTCTGTGGGCACTAGCTCCGGCTCTGTGGCCTCAGTGGGTGCTAGCTCTGGCTCTGTGGCCTCTGTGGGCACTAGCTCTGGCTCTGTGGGCACTAGCTCCGGCTCTGTGGCCTCAGTGGGTGCTAGCTCTGGCTCTGTGGCCTCTGTGGGCGCTAGCTTTGGCTCTGTGGCCTCTGTGGGCGCTAGTTCCGGCTCTGTGGCCTCTGTGGGCGCTAGCTCCGGCTCTGTGACCTCTGTGGGCGCTAGTTCCAGCTCTGTGGCCTCTGTGGGCGCTAGTTCCGGCTCTGTGGTCTCTGTGGGCGCTAGTTCCGGCTCTGTGGACTCTGTGAGCGCTAGTTCCGGCTCTGTGCCCTCTGTGGGCGCTAGCTCCGGCTCTGTGACCTCTGTTTGCGCTAACTCCGACTTAAACTAAGACATGACTACGCATGATAACAACACAAAACCAAAAACATCGGGAAAACCCCATGAACGTGACAATGTCCTGTTTTTTTAGAGTTGGAATCAATTTAACTTGTTGGTTGGAATGTGTCTAACAACACAGAAATACATTTAATGATTCTTAAATTCATTCTGCTTTATCTCTACAGCTGTAGAAACTTTACAACTGTAGGACTTTCTGTTAATCTGCAGTGTTTGAAACATTTTAATCAATAAAATAATTTATTTAACAGACCTAAAAGACAAACTGTTAACCCTAAAACATTACAAATAGTTGACAACCTAAAGGTTTGTGTTTGCAGTATAATTAGATGGGAAATTGTGTCGTACATAGAGTTAAAAACACTTCCTGCTCTCAAACACAGCGGCTCCGCTCTGCCCACATATTTCCTTGTTCCCTCCCCTTCAGATCTACAGCTCATGATGGGTGTAACCAAAAGGAGGTGAACCGACCGGTTCTGTTCTCTGCACTGACACATGATTTGTAGATCAGAGCTCAGAGCAGTTTCAGCTTTCAGGAAGTGAAACTCAGTCAGTCGCTGATCTGAGAGGAGAAATGGCGCAGAAAGGAGTTCAGCTGGATCAGGAAAGCTTCTCTTGTTCGATCTGCCTGGATCTGCTGAAGGATCCGGTGACTATTCCCTGTGGACACAGCTACTGCATGAGCTGTATTAAAGGCTTCTGGGATGGAGAGGATCAGAAGGGAATCCACAGCTGCCCTCAGTGCAGGAAAACTTTCACAGCGAGGCCTGTCCTGGAGAAAAACACCATGTTAGCTGATTTAGTGGAGCAGCTGAAGAAGACTGGACTCCAAGCTGCTCCTGCTGATCACTGCTATGCTGGAGCTGAAGATGTGGCCTGTGATTTCTGCTCTGGGAGAAAACTGAAAGCCATCAAGTCCTGTTTATCCTGTCTGGCCTCTTACTGTGAGAATCACCTTCAGCCTCATTATGATGTGGCTCCATTAAGGAAACACAAGCTGGTGGAGCCCTCCAAGAAGCTCCAGGAGAACATCTGCTCTGTTCACGATGAGGTGATGAAGATGTTCTGCCGTACCGATCAGAAGTGCATCTGTTATCTCTGCTCTGTGGAGGAACATAAAGGCCACGACACAGTGTCAGCTGCAGCAGAAAGGACTGAGAGGCAGAGAGAGCTGGAGGGGAGTCGGCAGCAGATCCAGCAGAGAATCCAGGACGCAGAGAAAGATGTGAAGCTGCTTCAGCAGGAGCTGGAGGCCATCCATCAGTCTGCTGATAAAACAGAGGAGCACAGCCAGAAGATCTTCACTGAGCTGATCCGTCTCCTCCAGAAAAGAAGCTCTGATGTGAAGCAGCAGATCAGATCCCAGCAGGAAGCCGAAGGGAGTCGAGTCAAAGAGCTTCAGGAGAAGCTGGAGCAGGAGATCACTGAGCTGAAGGAGAAAGATGCTGAGCTGCAGCAGCTCTCACACACAGAGGATCACAGCCAGTTTCTGCACAGCTGGCCCTCAGTGGCAGCACTCAGGGGGGCTACACACTCATCCAGCATCCAGATCCGTCCTCTGAGGCACTTTGAGGATGTGACAGCAGCTGTGTCAGAGCTCAGAGATAAACTACAGGACATCCTGAGAGAGGAATGGGCCAACATCTCACTGAGAGTCGCTGAAGTGGATGTTTTACTGTCACAGCCAGAAACAGAACCAGAACCAGAAACAGAACCAGAACCAGAACCTGAACCAGGACCAGAACCAGAACCTAAATATGAATATGAATCTGAATCTGAACCTGAAGTGGATGTTTCACTGTCACAGCCTGAACCAAAGAGCAGAGCTGATTTCTTAAAATATTCATGTAAAATCACACTGGATCCAAACACAGCAAACAGACGTCTGTTACTGTCAGAGGGGAACAGAAAAGTGACGGTAATGGATCAACCTCAGTCTTATTCTCGTCATCCAGACAGATTTATTGGAAAGTGTCAGGTCCTGAGCAGAGAGAGTCTGACTGGACGTTGTTACTGGGAGGTGAAGAGGAGAGGGGGGGCAATTGATGTAGCAGTCGCATACAAGAACATCAGCAGAACAGGAAGTAGGGATGAATGTGAATTTGGATTTAATGACAAATCTTGGGCATTAAGATGTGACCCAGACAGTTATACATTTATGTATGACAACATGGACACCTCCATCTCAGGTCCTCGGTCCTCCAGAGTGGGAGTGTACCTGGATCACAGAGCAGGTATTCTGTCCTTCTACAGCGTCTCTGGAACCATGACTCTCCTCCACAGAGTCCAGACCACATTCACTCAGCCACTCTATGTTGGACTTTGGATGAATAATACTGGAGCCTCAGCAGAGTTGTGTAAAGTGAAATAAATGTGTTTAGTCAGCTTGTTGCTGACAGCTGGTTGCTGGGATGTCTCTGCTGTTCTGCTGTTTATTTGCTGCTGTTTCCTGTGTCTGTGCAGCCATGGAGGATATCACTGCTGATGAGGAGTTTGATTCACAGAAATATTTCTCCACATGAAAATCTAAACTTCTCTGAGCTTTAAACATCAGTGGGATCCTGGTGTTGATGTGTCTGTATGTTGTTGTTTCTCTTCCACTTCATGGAGCCCAACAGAGGAATCAGCAGACCTTCCTTTATCACAGACTCTTTTCAGATCTCATCACTTTGGAAATGGGAAAATAATCCTGAAGTTATGCTGACTTTGATTTGTTCCAGAGATCAAATGTTGTTGCTGTTTTTGAAAACTCTCAGTAATGATCTACTTGGTAACCCAGAAACTAAATGTTGTGATTCTGGATGTTTTTCTGTAAATAATAAATTGTGGATTCATCCTGATCATGAATTGTGTTTCTGTGAAAATGGGAGTGAGGCTGTCACCCCACCAGCATCCCTCATGGTGGCAACACACGGCTGCATAAATAAAATGCAGCTGTGTGTTCTTCTTTAAAATGTTCTTCTTTAAACCCATCTGAAGTGTTCTTTAGATATGAAGAAAAGTGCTTTACAGTAATGTAACTATTTCATTACAGATTAGCTGACTTTGAGAAAGAATTACTGAAACATGGAGCCAGCAACTAGGATACAATAAAATAAGTTAATGTTTAACTGAGTCTTCAGTATTAATGAGGGGACAAAGTTTACATTCACAGAGCTGCTCTTCATGCTGAAAACACAAAATCAAACTTTGTTACAATAATTAAAGTTTACATGATCAATTATTTCCACTTTTGGAAAAAAGAAGCAAACATTAAAAGTAAAGACGGGATAAAATCTGCTTTACATGTCAGGTTCAGTCCTGAAATGATCAAATGATTCAAACCTTTAACCTTAAATCTCACATCTACCAGTTCTACTTGCAGCCTGAGAGCAGAAATGTTCCCGTTCTAACCCTGCACCGATAACACAGCTGAGGCACTACATGTTGTTCCTGTTTAACAATTAAACTGTTGCTGCTTTATGTTGTGCTGATCTGTCTTTCACCATGTCTGGGGAGTGTTGTAAATCATCGGTAACACACCCTGCCTCTCTGTAAAAACCAGCTCTTCGGCCTCCCTGTTAGATATTTCCTTGTTCCCGCCCACAGATCTCTTTGCATAAGGATGGGCGTGAGCGACATGGTGCAACACGCAGCTGCTGTTAAGCCTCATTTCCTGGTTTGTGTGAGTATCAGCAGAGATCTGTTACCCTTCAGAGCGCACAGACCGTTTCTGTTCAGGTGAAACTATTTGACAGTTACTGTGAAGAGGAAAAATGGCTCAGCAGGAAAATCAGCTGGAACAAGTAAAATTCTGCTGTTCGATCTGCCTGGCGAATCTAGTATGCAGCCGGGAACTTCTCGCTGACTCAAACTCGCATACGAACTCAAAAAGTTAGTATGAGTAGTAGGAGAAGTATGCGGTTTCGAACAGAGTCTCCCCCCCGTCTTGTGCCAGTGTGTTTTATCTGTCCGTCTCATGTGCATCACTCTCGCCTTTTTCCAAGCCTGACCACAGCCACGTTCCAAGTTTGCCTTTAGGTATTTTCCTCTTCAAGAGAGATTTTTTTGTTCTTGTTTAAGTTTGATAAAGTAGTCCTGTTAAAGTAACAATGTAAGTTTCTCTTCATAGCATTCTTGTTTTTTCCTCCCTGTTGGAGTGAGTTTTGTTTAATACATTTTCATAGATTAGTGACTCCGTTTTTTAGGAGAGGTTATTTGTTTTTCCTCCGTAACAGGAGTGACGTTTAGTTAAAGTTAAAGTTTGATAGACCTTTTGTTTGTTCCTCCGCATAGTGGAGTGATTTTGATTTTCCTGAAAAGTTTTCATAGATATACTTCTCTCATTTTGGGAGAAGTGTATATACGTATATTATTAATATTTCTATAGCCTGTTTTGTTTCTCTCTCTGGAGAGACTTGAGAACTTCTGCTCCTAAAATAAAAGCTTTTGGATACAACATATCCGGCTCCTGGTCCATTCCCTGGGTGTGACAGACATTTGTCAGCATGACAGTGATCCCAGTCACAGCCAAAGCAGTAAAAGCATATCTGGATAGAAAACCACGTGATACAACACTATGAGTCATATATTGCCCCACCCAGCCTGAACGTTGCACTTTTTAAAATCTTTCCAGGGTGGAAAAGTAACTACAGTTTTATTACTCGCTGTATATTCTCTCAGGTGACTCCTCCCACTGCGGTGCACAAGCTGTCAGCAACTCATAATCTTATCCGTGTGTGTGTTGTAATTTCTTTCCCACTTCGTCAGCCACAAAGAACAGAGTTCATGTTTGTACTGCCATGAACTGAGCTCATTTTTTGAGCTGTTTTTCATACTCAGAGAGACAAATAACTGGTGTAAAAATGTGGGCACGAGGCCACAAACAGCAGCCAGGTGTCCTCTGCTGCAGCTTCTTTCTTTTCTTCAGTTTCTACCACTTCATCAGGTGACCTCTGTCATCACACCTGATTCTAAATGGTGCTTTTCACAATATTTGACACCACATGTTGGATTAAAAGCATACTTACAAACAAGCTAAATCTTTTGATAAAGTCAAAGTTTACACAAAACCAAACTCCGGTTCAACAACCAGAGGAAATATAATGATTTCTTTCAGAAATAAAGAGAAGATTAAATGCAGTTCATCCTCTCAGGTTTAGTCATGAACTTACACTCAAAACTTTATTGAGGGCAGACTTGGAATCATAAAAATACTGATGGGAACTCACATTTGATTAAATTTATTGGTTCAGGCACTGTGATATCTGATGATAATTTCTGATGAGACTAAATATATAACACAATGTATTCACAAATCGCATAAACAATCTAATCAGTGTTACATGTAATCACTGAACAGGACACTCTGCCCATGTCTCCTTGTTCCCTCCCCTTCAGATCTGCAGCTCATGATGGGTGTAACCAACACGAGGTGAACCAACCGGCTCTGTTCTCTGCACCGACACGTCATTTATAGCTCAGAGCTCAGAGCAGTTTCAGCTTTGAGGAAGTGAAACACAGTCAGTCGCTGATCTGAGAGGAGAAATGGCGCAGAAAGGAGTTCAGCTGGACCCAGAAACCCTCTGCTGTTCGATCTGCCTGGATCTGCTGAAGGATCCGGTGGCTATTCCCTGTGGACACAGCTACTGCATGAACTGTATTAAAGGCTTCTGGGATGGAGAGGATCAGAAGGGAATCCACAGCTGCCCTCAGTGCAGGAAAACTTTCACAGCGAGGCCTGTCCTGGGGAAAAACACCATGTTAGCTGATTTAGTGGAGCAGCTGAAGAAGACTGGACTCCAAGCTGCTCCTGCTGATCACTGCTATGCTGGAGCTGAAGATGTGGCCTGTGATTTCTGCTCTGGGAGAAAACTGAAAGCCATCAAGTCCTGTTCAGTCTGTCTGGCCTCTTACTGTGATAATCACCTTCAGCCTCATTATGATGTGGCTCCATTAAGGAAACACAAGCTGGTGGAGCCCTCCAAGAAGCTCCAGGAGAACATCTGCTCTGTTCACGATGAGGTGATGAAGATGTTCTGCCGTACGGATCAGAAGTGCATCTGTTATCTCTGCTCTGTGGAGGAACATAAAGGCCACGACACAGTGTCAGCTGCAGCAGAAAGGACTGAGAGGCAGAGAGAGCTGGAGGGGAGTCGGCAGCAGATCCAGCAGAGAATCCAGGACGCAGAGAAAGATGTGAAGCTGCTTCAGCAGGAGCTGGAGGCCATCCATCAGTCTGCTGATAAAACAGAGGAGCACAGCCAGAAGATCTTCAGCCAGCTGATCCGTCTCCTCCAGAAAAGAAGCTCTGATGTGAAGCAGCAGATCAGATCCCAGCAGGAAGCCGAAGGGAGTCGAGTCAAAGAGCTTCAGGAGAAGCTGGAGCAGGAGATCACTGAGCTGAAGAGGAAAGATGCTGAGCTGCAGCAGCTCTCACACACAGAGGATCACAGCCAGTTTCTGCACAGCTGCCCCTCAGTGGCAGCACTCAGGGGGGCTACACACTCATCCAGCATCCAGATCCGTCCTCTGAGGCACTTTGAGGATGTGACAGCAGCTGTGTCAGAGCTCAGAGATAAACTACAGGACATCCTGAGAGAGGAATGGGCCAACATCTCACTGAGAGTCGCTGAAGTGGATGTTTTACTGTCACAACCAGAACCAGAACCAGAACCAGAACCAGAACCAGAACCAGAACCAGAGAGCAGAGCTGACTTCTTAAAATATTCATGTGAAATCACACTGGATCCAAACACAGCGTACATATATCTGTTACTGTCAGAGGGGAACAGAAAAGTGACAGGATTGAAATACAAACAGTCTTATTCTCGTCATCCAGACAGATTCACTGAGTGGTGTCAGGTCCTGAGCAGAGAGAGTCTGACTGGACGTTGTTACTGGGAGGTGGAGATGAGAGAGGGAAGAGTTGATGTAGCAGTCGCATACAAGAACATCAGCAGAGCAGGATGGAAGAATGAATGTGGATTTGGATATAATGACAAATCTTGGGTTTTATGTTGTTACCCAAACAGTTATTCATTTCTGTACAACAACATAAAAACCTGCATCTCAGGTCCTCAGGCCTCCAGAGTGGGAGTGTACCTGGATCACAGAGCAGGTATTCTGTCCTTCTACAGCGTCTCTGGAACCATGACTCTCCTCCACAGAGTCCAGACCACATTCACTCAGCCGCTCTATGCCGGAGTTTGGATCAACAATTGGTCTTTCTACGGATCAAGTGCTGAGTTCTGTAAATTGAAATAGAGTAAAGTAAATGCAGATGCTAAGTGATCAACTGTCAAACATTATGTCCATGCCAAAAACAGCTGTTCATAAATCACTGAAACAATCGAATCCTTATCATTAATTCATGTTTCCATGAAGAAAAGATGTTTTGTGTATTAAATACTCTTTACATTGTGTTCATATTAAATCTGTTGATTGTCATATTCATGTGACTCACTTTCACATGTGTGAAATAAATAAATTCAATAAATGTTTGTGAAAACATGTCGTTTTCTGTATTGTGATTCAAAATAAAATGAGAATAATAGTCAGATTTTGAATGTGTCTGGTGTTCTTTATCCTGTGAGTGATTCTTTAGTTTTCCGCCCAGTATTTATCCATTATTTTTATCGTATTGTTTTTAAAGAGACCACGAAACCTCTCCCCTTAAAAGCGTGGAACATCTTTTTCAGCTTTCAACATCAAGAGACGGCAGTAATGGGTCTGAAATGCTCTTTCGCGACTGTCGATAGAAACTCCACGAAGAAGAGGACGAAGAAGAAGACGAAGAAGAAGATCACCCGGAAGTAGCCCTCACAGTAGCCCTCGTCCAAGCTTGGAGATTTGTGTTTAATTTCTTAAAGACTACAGGACTTTTTGAAAGGATTTAGTTTATTTTTTTATTTAGTGAATTGTCTATTTATTTTCTTTCTTTATTGTATTTTATTTTGTCACTCCTTCGTCGACGCTCCACACCCGCAGTTACATAATTGTACCGTTGGTGGCGGTAATGCAACATTACGGATGCTAACCGCCAATAAATTACAAGAAGAAGAAGAAGTAGCCCTCGTCCATGTGTTTTGGTGGGTCACTGAAGTGCGGTAGCAGCCCCAGTAAAATACATTAAAAGGCTTTTTTTTAAGGAGGAAACAGCCAACAGAATAAGTAAGTAAATATTGGACAGTTTTTGTCGGTTGTAACATGATGTTGTCATTTTTGTTACGTCATCTACTGATAGTTGGTGTTTACGCTGGAATTCGGACGTTTAGCTAGCTGGTTGCTAATCGGTAATTTGTGTGTTTTTGCCACCCTGTTGCAGCCCTTCGGTTCAGCAGCGCTTGTTTGGTTATTTTAGCTGCTTCTAATTACTGCAAAGCTGGTTATTAATCTATGAAGTGACTTTGCTGAACACCATCGGAATGCTAACCCACGAAATAAAACTGGATCATTTTCAGTTATGAAACTCAGTAACAGCGACTAGAAGTAATTATTATATCATCTAACCTTAAATCACTAAGCTTATTATTGTTGTTTTATGATATATAGTTTAGTCGCTGTTCAATACACAACCAGTTAAACATTAATATATAGTAAAAATACTTAAAATGACGGGAAAATTAAATATTAATACACATTTTCTTGTTAAGTCGACTCAAACTTGATGTTTCTGGATGTGAATGGTCGTTGTAAACAATTATATTTTAGACTGATATGGCGAAGAAAACCTCAGAATAGTGGGTGATTGTCATCTCTTTGTAGTTGGAAAGCAAAAGATTAAATACTCTTAATTATTGGTTCAGTTATTAGAATAGAAACAGAATAGAAAAAAAAACAATGGAGGAAATTCAAATTAGTCAAGTAGCTAAAAAAAAAAAGATAAATATTTACAATGATATGTCTATTAGCAACAAGAATAATAATACCAATTCTCATAAAAATACTACTACTACTAATAAATGACTAAATAAATAAAAATCAATCAATTAAACGGAATGAATCAGAATTTAATCTTAAATGGACCTGATAAAAAAATCTCATCAGTCAAAATTCAACAATTTTTTTCAAATATTTATTAATTTAAAAAAATATATTTATTCTTTTTTTACTCATTTATATTGGTATTTTTTCTCTTAATTTATTTACACATTTATTTTCTGTTGTATATGTTGTATATTTATTTATTTGCATATTTCCTCGAGTCTCTGTGTGTATTTTAGAAGTTGAAACGTCCGTTAAACTGTTTTGCTGTGAATGATTTCTGGGCCACAAGCAGCAGGACGGAGGAGCAAAGATACGAGGAAGCTGAAATTAGAGAAATGAGATGAGCCGGTTGAACTTGTAATATATATATTTTCTAATGCTGCATCATTAAAATAACCTGTTGACTTTTTAGATCGCCATGTCCTCCTACACCTGCATCAGCTGCAGAGTGTCCTTCGCTGATGGCGAAGTGCAGCGAGCGCACTACAAAACGGACTGGCACCGTTACAACTTGAAGCGTAAGGTGGCCGAGATGCCGCCCGTCACCGCTGAAAACTTCCAGGAGCGTGTCCTGGCTCAGAGGGCCACGGCCGAGCAGCAGCTGACCAACGCGGCCGCCACAGAGGGCTGCCTGGTCTGCAACAAGAAGTTCTCCAGCTCAAACGCTTTTCAGAACCACCTGCAGTCCCACAAGCACCAGCAGGCGGAGAAGCAGGCGCTGCTGGCCGCCCAGCGGAGAGTGGAGAAGATGAACGAGAAGAATCTAGAGAAGGGACTCGGTGACGAGAAGGTGGATCACGACACGAGGAACGAGGCCCTGCAGCAGGTCCTGAGAGACCAGCAGAGGCGGGTCCAGACCTCGCAGGAAGCGACGAAGCAAAGGGTGGAGAAGCCGCCCAGGATGATGTGGCTGGAGGAGCAATTCAAGAGGCGAGAGGGAGAGGAGGGAGCGGCAGCTGAAGAGGGTAGGAGGTTAAATCAGCCGGTTGTGCACCTCACTGTACTGTTAGGGGTCTCAGAGTTTGTTTGGACCTTCTGTCCAAAAGAGGTTTGGTTTGGATTGTTGATTGTTAAGGATACTGGATCAAATATTTCCACTGAAGTACAATCATGATGATGCTTGGGTTAGTTAAAGGGATAGTTCGCCCTCTTCTGACATGAAGCTGTATGACATCCCATATCAGCAGCATCATTTCTGAACATCTTCTTACCCCCTGCTGCGTCCTGTGAGCAGAGTTCCAGCCTCGTTTTGGTGTTGATGAAGGTAGTCCGGCTAGTTGGCTGGGGTTTAAAAAATAAAGCATTTTGCTTCTCAAAACAATATGCGTTCAAAAGAGTAAGGCAAGTTTATCTGTACGGCACAATTCAATTACAAGGCAATTCAAAGTGCTTTACAGATACATTAAAACAGTAGAAATAAAAAGCATGATTTTAAATTAAATAAAAAAAACAATAAAAAAAAACAATAGATAGAATCAGATAAAATCAGTAGTTAAATACATTTGCATCACAAAATGGTTCTCCAGAAAAAAGTCAGACCTCACAATCTCTTGGCCCTATTTTCTCTCCCTTCGTATCACTGCCTGCTGCCGACAGCCGCGCCTGTTACGGTGTTTGCTGCTCGGTCTGCACAGCAGGCAGTGATACGAAGGGAGAGAAAATAGGGCCAAGAGATTGTGAGGTCTGACTTTTTCCTGGAGAACCATTTTGTGATGCAAATGTATTACTCTGTTGAACGCATATTGTTTTGAGAAGCAAAACGCTTTATTTTTTAAACCCCACCCAACTAGCCGGACTACCTTCATCAACACCAAAACGAGGCTGGAACTCTGCTCACAGGACGCAGCAGGGGGTAAGAAGATGTTCAGAAATGATGTTGCTGATATGGGATGTCATACAGCTTCATGTCAAAAGAGGCGAACTGTCCCTTTAAAGCCTTTAGGTTGAATTAGACTCCTTATATTGATCGGGATGTTAATATTTTCCCTTCTAAATATCTTCCAGAAGGTTGGGAGGACGTTGAGGAGGAGGATGATGAGATGGAAGAGGATGATGATGATGATGATGATGAGGAGGAGGACACGATGGACCAGGAGGAAGGCGACTCGGCTGCCTCCTCTGAGACCCGCCCTGCCCCCCTGCCGGGCTCCATCCCCGCCACCGACTGCCTGTTCTGCTCCCACCACTCAAAGTCGCTCTTAAAGAACGTCGCTCACATGACCAAAGTCCACAGCTTCTTCATCCCCGACGTGGAGTTCCTCATCGACCTCAGAGGCCTCATGCGTTACCTCGGTGAGACGGATGGTTCTGTAATGAGAAGTGTCGGGACACTTAGATCTCGGTCATTTTTAAAGAATATTTAACACTAGAACACAATAAATAAAATGGACTACAGTCGTTGAAATGCTGGCTTTTCCACGACGCTAAAGGTTAGCATCTCTTTAGCATTGAAGCTAACTACACTGTCTGCGAGTGTAATCCATGTTGCTCTGTCCTGTTTGTACTTGGTTTGTCGACTAAACGCCCCACTGGGGCGAAAACCGGTTCCCAGTGTTTCAATTCCTTGGAATCGATAAGGGAATCGTTTGGCGACTTTGCAAACGATTCCCTTATCGATTCCAGTGGGCGCGAATGACGTCACCACGCAACGTTGCATGGCGAGTCCAGTGCAGTCGACAGTAAAAGTTTGGTTACACATCCCTAAAAAAGATGACAACAGGGCAACTTGCAAAGTGAATATTTCACCAAAGGGAGGAAATACTACCAACATGCAATAACTATGAATGAATGTCGCGTTTTCGATCCGCTCCGGACT
Organism: Odontesthes bonariensis; assembly: GCF_027942865.1. NCBI lineage: Eukaryota > Metazoa > Chordata > Actinopteri > Atheriniformes > Atherinopsidae > Odontesthes > Odontesthes bonariensis. The sequence continues at coordinate 5,378,892 of NC_134519.1, forward strand.
AACGTTGGTGAATCTGAACCCAGCAGCAACGTTAGCAGCGTTAGCATGTCCTCGGCTAACACTGCAGGTAACTAACTAACTAACACTGCCTATCATGTTAGCGCTGTTTGCCTGATTGTAAAACCTGCTGTTAGTAACGGTTAAGGTTAAATGAATGCCTTCTCAGGCATTACATTTAGATGAAATCATGAGAGACAGAGCCTGACTGGCTCAGAGCCAGAGGCTGGTGGTACTACCCCCAGTTCACCTCTACCTCCAGCTTCTCCTTTCACCAGGAACCTCCCCTATGTAATCTTTGTGGTAATCCCTTATCAATTAAGCATATTCTATCTTGCTCTGCCCTTAGAATAAAAAGGCAGCAGTTTTTTTTAAAGACGGTACTATAGTAGGTATTTTTAATAAGGTCCCACCTTTAAAGGTTTTAAACTTTTTAAAGTGCATTGATGTGAACAAACTTATTTAATGTATTTATTTATTAACCTCATTGTTGGTATTTAGTGTCAAGTGCAATGTATTACCTGTATTAGCCATGAAGTAGCCATAGCTGCTTAACTGGCTTTAAACGAAAAAACAAACAAACAAAAAATATCCTTTCACAAGAGCAGGGAAGAGTTAAATTACCCAGGCCAGGATAGACCAATGTGGACCTCACCGTTGTTGGGTTTGTAAGGTCATGACTCGTGTTACTTCTAAACTAAAGAAAGTTGATGCTAATTGACCGGTTTGTTGTCCTTTTTCTCCAAATGAGAATCGATAAGGGAACCGACAAAGAACCGAATCGTTAATCAGAATCGAAAATGGAATTGGAATCGTAAAAATCTTATCAATTCCCATCCCTACGCCCCAGTGATTGGCTCTGTCGGGAAGAGGAAGACGGCCCACTGGGAAAACTGCAACGGATGATTGTGTTTTAGATGCATGTTTGTTGTGTTGCTGCTTTTAATTGCGACTGTTTTCCAACAAATGCGACACACCGACTCGCACACGTTCAGCGGTTCACCGCGGGCGTTCGCTTTAAATCCCAAATGCTCCCACACTGCAGCTGTCGCGTTTGGCTTAGAAACCAATTCCATCTTATTTGTCTTTATCAGGCATAGCCGACTCGCAGCTAGCTTTCTCTCTGCCTCGTGCCTACCGGTATACTTCTGAGGCGGCCCTTTAGCTGCACTCTGTGGTCGGCTACAGTAGCCCCGCCTCCCCACACACCATGTGACTGACTTGAGGGTTCACTCATCGTTACTCTTAAGGACCCGAGAGAGAGAGACAAGGAAAACAAACAAGCATGCAAATGGACAGAAATATTATCGAGCTAATTTTAACTATCATACGATTTAATTGATTAATTGAATATCGCGACAGGTCTAGACGCCCCATGTACAGAGGCTATAGTCCTCGCTGGAGCTGGCCCCGGTTCGAGTCCCGCATCGGACGGCCCTGTGCTGCTTGTTGTTCCCCCTCTTGCTGCCTCCTGCTTCCTGTCTCTCTTGAACTGTCCTGTCCATTAAAGGCATAAAAAAGCCCCAAAAAAACCTCAAAACAATTAAAAAACTCGGTCATAAGAGAAGTGAAGAAGCTTCGACAAGATTATAAGAAGCTTTTGACTCTTAAAATCCGACTGAGACTTTAGGAGCTTCCACATCACTGTGTTTAGTGATAAATACACCAAGCTAGCTGTTAACAAGCTTGTTCGGGTGGAGGTCCATTAAAGAGGAATCTTAGGAGGACAGATTCAGAGCTTTGAATCTGGACTCATGGCCTCTCTGTTGACCTTCTCAGCAGAAATTAAGTTTTCAGAGAATAATTAATCCTGTGAGTTGTGAAGCTGCCCGACACGTTGGACGGCCGTGCGCTAATCAGACTTTGTTTTACGGTTTTATGCCTTTTGTTAAAGGATGAAACGCACACAGAGTTTTGTGGTCGGATCATTTTAGGATAACATGGGCTGTGTTCGAAACCGCTTACTACAAACTGCATACTACATACTACATACTACATACTGATCGATCAGGCAGTATGCAGAGCGTTTACCCACAATGCATTTGGCTCCTGCCCGAGCCGAAATCAGCCGGCCTGAAGCTGATTTCCCTTAAGCTCTAAACTCTGTAAACTTTAGCAACGTTTGAAACATTTTCAGGTGAGAAAGTAGTCGTTTAGATCCCCAACGTGTTGAAAACCTGACAAAATACCGGCTGTTTACAATTTTGTTCCCACGAATTGGGCGCTACTAAAGCTAGCCGCAGTGAGCAACGCACTTCTGGTTATTTTCTCAAAATAAAATCCCCGTTGCCTTTTATCATAGGCCATTACGATACAATTGGTGCCTTTGTTTTGAAAACAGGAAGTGAACCTACCCTCGTTGAAGCTAGCTTGAAACTGCCGTTTTGACAGGAAATGACGATCGGCGACGTCACGTTACGTTGCATCTTGGGTAGTTTGAGTATGAGTAGTAACCTCATGATGCATACCCAACATTTAGGAGAATCTAGTATGCATCCGGGAACTTAGAAAAAGTTAAAGTTAGTAGGAGTAGTAGGAGAAGTATGTGGTTTGGAACACAGCCTTGCTCTTATCCTGTGTGCCTGATCTTTGATACGGTCGTAAATGGATTTTATCAGCTCTGCTTTTTGGTGTGTTTGTTGTCATATTCGCATCTTTTCTGTGTTTTAACGGTAAAATCTTTATTTTCCTTTATGTTGCAGGAGAAAAAGTCGGCGCTGGAAATGTGTGCTTGTGGTGTAACGAGAAGGGGCGTTCGTTTTACTCGACAGAAGCGGTTAAGAGTCACATGACGGACAAAAGCCACTGTAAACTCTTCACGGACGGAGACGCCGCCCTGGAATTCGCAGATTTCTATGACTTCAGGTATTTGGTATAATCAGCTGGTGGGGACGGATGAATTGTAACTCCTCCATCGTTGCTGATGGACTGCTCTGATTGCTTTTGGCCAACAGGAGCAGCTACCCTGACAGGAAGGAGGGAGAGGCCCTGGACAGCGAGGAGCTGCCCGAGCAGAAGAACATGGAGTACGACGACGACACCCTGGAGCTCACGCTCCCCTCAGGTGACTCCCCGGGATCATTTGGTTTAAAAACGCCTCCTGCCTTCCGTTTTAAGAACGTTTGATCGATGACTCCCGTGAAATAAATGGGCTTTCAGTAGTTTTAAAGGCTGAGTGCTTTATGTGTCGTCATGCAGGTGCTACGATCGGCCACCGCTCCCTCATGAGGTACTACAGGCAGCGGTTTGGAGCCCAGCGGGCGGTGGCTCTGACCCACAACCAGAACGCCGTGGGCAGACTCCTCCGGCAGTACAAAGCCCTCGGCTGGGGGGGAGACGGAGGTAAGGCTTCCTCTGCTCACTTTAATGATCAATGCTTGTGTCACATTATTAAAGGGATAGTTCGCCTCTTTTGACATGAAACTGTATGACATCCCATATTAGCAATATCGTTTATGTAAATGTATTTTATTTATTCAGCCCTTTACAGACAATCCTTATGCTGCGTGTACACCAAGAGCGACCTACGCTGCCTGGTAGTGGAGGTCGCTGGAGAAGCTTCGCTTGAGAATTTGCTTTGGTAGCTTTGGTAGCTCGTGACGTCACATTTAGAATGTGCAGCACCCCCGCGAGAAAAAACATGAGGAAAGTGAGGGCAGGGACACGAATAAACGTGTTGTTATTTACAATTTGTTATACAAGATATACATCACGTTACAAATTATATAAAACTACATTAGGTACACCTGAGAAGAGCAGGAATAGCAGAGGCAGCTGTGAAAAATAAACTAAATTCGAAATAAAATCCGAAATAAAACTTAATTGCAGTGAGAAAGGTATGCGTGGGGTTACTACACTATTGTACTGAAGCACTCGACACGGCAATTGCAACAGTCTCAGGATTAAACGACTATTGTTTGGATAGGAACCAAAGTTTACACGTCTGTTTCCGCGAACCCCGCGGATTGTTCGGACCCCTACAATCTGTGGATTGTCATTGGTTTTCGCCGAAACGCGTCATAGCTCATTACCATAAAGTTAGCTTGAGTTTAATCGCTGGAATCCGCTCTGGTAGCCCAGGTAGCTCACCCTCCATAGAGAAATAATGATTTCCGGCGCTCAGGTAGCGTAGGTCGCTCTTGGTGTACACGCAGCATTACGGTGTACCAAAGTGTTTTACAGCAGGTAATAAATAAAGAGAAGAACAAGTAAAAACAATAATAGAACAGTGAAAGCAATAAAATACAACAAAATCAAATAAGATAAAAGTGCCATCATACTACTGGGTATTAAAGCCATCCTAAATAAGTAGGTTTTTAGCCCAGATGTGAAGAGGCCCAGGTCAGAAATAAGACGCAGCTGGACGGGGGGCTTATTCCAGAGCCTGGGGGCAGCTTTGGGAAAAGGCTCGCTCACCCCAGGGTTTGTATTCTGACCTGGGCACTTCCACTTTTCTGTATTTCTATTTCTATATTTCTACATTTTGTATTTCCATTTTATTTAAGAATACCCTGTTATAATATTGTTGTTGCATGCTTATTTTATCTCATCTTTTATTATATTTGGACATCCAGTGCGGGCAGCAAAGCAAAGAATTTCATTGTACAGGGAAACACGTTTCTAACTACACATATGACAATAAACCTTTGAATCTTGGATCTTTCTGAACATCTTCTTACCCCCTGCTGCGTCCTGTGAGCAGAGTTCCAGCCTCGTTTTGGTGTTGATGAAGGTAGTCCGGCTAGTTGGCTGGGGTTTAACAAATAAAGCGTTTTGCTTCTCAAAACAATATGCGTTCAACAGAGTAATACATTTGCATCACAAAATGGTTCTCCAGGAAAAAGTCAGACCTCACAATCTCTTGGCCCTATTTTCTCTCCCTTCGTATCACTGCCTGCTGTGCAGACCGAGCAGCAAACACTGTAACAGGCGCGGCAGCAGGCAGTGATACGAAGGGAGAGAAAATTGTTTTAAATTGTTTTTTAAATTCTTAGATTGTTTTTAAAGTGTTTATAATTGTATAAACATTTTTACTGCATCTTGCTACTGGATGCTTGAATTTCCTTCGGGATCAATAAAGTATCTATCTATCTATAGATAGCGATTGTGAGGTCTGACTTTTTCCTGGAGAACGATTTTGTGATGCAAATGTATTACTCTGTTGAACGCATATTGTTTTGAGAAGCAAAACGCTTTATTTTTTAAACCCCAGCCAACTAGCCGGACTACCTTCATCAACACCAAAACGAGGCTGGAACTCTGCTCACAGGATGCAGCAGGGGGTAAGAAGATGTTCAGAAATGATGTTGCTGATATGGGATGTTATACAGCTTCATGTCAAAAGAGGCGAACTGTCCCTTTAAGTAAATGAAGCTTCGTCGACACTCGTGTTGTTGTTGTTTTTATTCTTTACTTTGAGGAAACTGTTTTCCTAAAACATGTAAAGATATTCTTCAGTGTGGGAGAAATAAGCCGACGACAGTTGGTGTGTCGTATCCGTTCTCCTTGAAGTCCACAGATTGTTCTCAGTCAGTTTTTAGCTTTGACTCGAGCCTAAAAGGCTCCGAACGAAGCTTTGATACAGCTGATATTCAGCATCTGTCCAGGAAGGGAATTACTGAGCATCTTACAATCCCACTGAAGACTCTTCTCCCCCTCTTAGGCAGCAGCTGCCTCCATCACAAACAGAGAGACATGCAGTACGTGCAGAGGATGAAGTCCAAGTGGATGCTGAAGATGGGCATGAGCCACAACACCACCAAGCAGAAGCACTTCAGAGCCCAAGTTATGTTCTAAACTCCAGCTGAAGGCGGTGGGACGCAGACTGGTGCACGGCTCATTGTAACATCTGATGTTTTCCTGCCGGTGAGGGGGAAAATCAGTCGTCAGTCACCTTGTAACCCCCGCCAGCGGTTAGTCTGAAACGTGCCGTTGAGTTGACTTCACCTAAAACCCGGATGGAACAGATTTTGACATTCTTAAGGTCTTCCCGCTGTTCCCTGACATCCCAGTGATGCTTCGTCTCTGGAAAAACTGACCCGATGTTGGGCAGAAACTCGCCTGGAAGCGAGAGAAATGAGAGCCAGGAGGAGGTGTTTAAATGTTTAGAATAAAAGCTCCATTATCAGGAGTTTGGGATGATCGAGAAACAAAGAGTAGTTCAAACATGATTCATTCGGTCAGGATTTATTTAAACTGGCGACAGAATTACCGTCTAACACCATGATAAAACTCCCTCCTAAATAAATGTGACCCACATTTCTGGGACACTTGTCCATCTTTACGCCTCGGAGCTCAAGTCTTATCATCTTATTGGGAACTGATATGAAACCCAGACGGACTTTTAACCTGAATTATTGATATTTTGACGATAAACGAGCTGATAAAACGGTTTCCAGGCGAAGAAAAGGCTCGATTGGGACCACATTTCACTTTGCATTGAAAATAAATTGGCTTCACTGAAACTTTGCTCATCGTCTTATTCAAACAGTCTGCTCGTTTGGAGCTTCTTTACGTGTTTATTAGAAGCAGAGGATGGGATGCAGAACTAGAAGCTTAACAAAGTCGCGTCAGATCAGAGTTACTGATGCGTCTTTACATCACATCAACAGTTTGCCTGAAGGGGCTTAACGATCCACAGCTCTTTAGTTTGGCTTGATTTTTAGCTGTTCCACCCTGATTAAGTGCAAACTTCACACCTTTTACTCTGTGATGAAAACGGCGGCAGGGTTTAGAGCCCGTGGCGTTCCTCACACACGGCAAATCAAACTGTGAAAGATGGTAAATACGGGCGTTTGTGTTCGGGCCATCCCATGAGTCGATGGGTTCCAGGATTTAGCTCAGAATATGGGAGCCGTCCTGGTTGTTATATCTGCTGTGTGGGACCTAAAGATGTCAGAATTCCACTAAAAACCACACGAGATATCAGAGTAAGGTTTTGTTGGTCAAGCGCATTCGATTTGAAACGGGAATTTCTGGGTTCCTTTCAGAAATTTCCTACCGTAACACCAGAGAGTCGGAGGCCCAGCCGGTCCTGGCTAGATTTACGAACCATCGACTTACCCCCCCCGCACCAACACAACGACAATTATTTGTATTATTTTATTATATTTAATCTTAAAGGGATAGTTTGCCTCTTTTGACATGAAGCTGTATGACATCCCATATCAGCAACATCATTTATGAACATCTTCTTACCCCCTGCTGCGTCCTGTGAGCAGAGTTCCAGCCTCGTTTTGGTGTTGATGAAGGTAGTCCGGCTAGTTGGCTGGGGTTTAAAAATAAAGCGTTTTGCTTCTCAAAAAAATATCCGTTCAACAGAGTAATACATTTGCCTCACAAAATGTTGTCCAAGAAAAAGTCAGACCTCACAATCGCTTGGCGCTATTTTTGCCTCCCTTGATATCAATGCGTCCAATGTAAAACTGTGCAGACCGAAGAGCAAACCCAGCAGTCCCCTGCTTCCGAGCAGTAAACACCGTAACAGGTGCAGCTATCGCTAGGTGGCTATGGAGTGCTCGGTCTGCTCTTCGGTCTGCACAGTTTACATTGGACGCATTGATATCAAGGGAGGCAAAAATAGCGCCAAGCGAAGTGAGGTCTGACTTTTTCGTGGGACAACATTTTGTAGGGGGTAAGTCAATGTTAATAAATGATATTGCTAATATGGAATGTCATACAACTTCATGTCAAAAGAGGCGAACTATCCCTTTAAATACAGAAAGAACTGAGAAAAAAACACGATAAATAAACGAAATACAGAATATAAATATCAATCACAAATCCTTTAATAACCGAAGAAAGCTTTAAATTAAATAAAGGCTCCTCTACGGAGCATAAAAACAATATTCCTGCAGTTATGACACCATCAGAGCTCAGACTGTAGCAGCTGTTTTCAGCCTGTTTACAGCTGGCTTTAACATTAACAACAGGTGTGAAGCGTGATCTAAAACTCTACTTTTCTAGCCTTCTTTGATGTAAAATCATCAATTACATCATCATACGAAATCTCTTACAACTTGTGTTGCAAACACAAACCAGACCAGGTTGCCTTTGGGTGAAATTAGCTGCATGACATGCCTCAATTCTAATTCTAGTTCAGCAAAACTAAAAATCAAACACAGTCGTGGCTAATAGCAACATGTTAGCAAGAGGCTAACAGATAGCCTATAGCCTACGTCACTGATAGAAATCTGCATCCCTTTATCTTCTGCCCGTTTCGCCTCTTCTCCTCTTCTTCTCTTTCTAAACTGGGCACCTGATGGCTTCTTTGGTCTTTCACCATGATGATCCATGATGATTCCACATTATTACCTTTGCTTTTCCCGTTAACGCCGTCCGTTCAGCCGTCAATCAGCCGGAGTCACGTGACGTAAACACATTCACGTGGATGGCTGCACAGATTTTTTTTTAAATTTTTTTTTTACATAACCCAGTTAATTACATGAAGGTATATGGGTCTATGTTCATTTTAGGAATGAAACACAACCTGTAGGACTCTCAGCAGCAAGTTCTCTAGGAAACTCAAGTTTTTTTCTTTTTCTTTTTCAGCTAGCATGTTAAAGGTTAAAGGTCACCCCAAGGTCAAAAACCCAAGAGCTACATCTCAGACTGCAGGCCTCAGTTAGCATGTTAAAGGTTAAAGGTCATGACAGCACAGTTAGAAACAGACTGAACAAGTATGGCTTGTTTGGAAGGGTCTGAAGAAGTTTGGGAAGGGTAACATTAATCAGTAGGAATAGTTCATACCCAAGCTCATCATTTATAGATGAGCTGAGATCATTTTTCTTTAACTAATTCAATTATCTTCAGATGGCAACAATTATTTATTCTAGAGTAAACATTTTATAGCTCAACTTTTATTCCCCAGCTTTGAAGTGAATAAAGCTATCATTTATTTAGATATATATATATATATATATATATAGTATGTATAATTTATGTGTTTCTAAGATTAACATTTAACTGCATCAACTCCCCCACAGATTTATTCCTTTTATTTCAGATCTATTGATTTTTCTTTTTAGGTGAATTTAAATGTTGCTTGAAAATGTTTTTTTCATCCGTATCACAGTCGGAGTAACCAAATAAGAAACAATATGAAACTGTTGGTCGGCCTTAGCTCCATTATGACAGAATAACTGCTTTAATTTAGTCTCGGCTCATTTTCTTTTCGCCTTATTCTGCAAAGTGGTTTGATTCCGGCTCCCCAGGCCACATATTAAAATGTCCTTTAACTATTTTAAGATCTCCTACATTTCATTCAGTTCCAACTCGGCCATCTTTGCTCCCTTTTGTGGGATTTTCTTTTACTAAAGTAAACATTTGAAAATCGATTTCCGCGTTTTGTCTTAATAGATTCGAGCTCGCCGTCACCGCTGCCGGTCTCTCATGCACGTCAGATTTCTGAATGACTCTGGGCTCCCGTGCAGATGATGTCATGGAAAGCTGATCGGCCTTCAGCAGGATGCTGGCCCGCAGTAATGAGCTCAGTTTCTCCATTTGTTTTGCGGTCCTCCACTTTATCTTTGGCAGGCTCTGCGCTTCCTTTCGCCGGCCCGGAGAGTGTTTGCGGCGCGCCGGTTTCAGAGGTTCAGGGCACTCTGCCCGGGCTGCGTGCTGCCGCTGGAGAGAGGAGGGGCGGCGCAGACAGGCCGACGGCCAGAAGACTAATTGATCGGGACGACTTGGGAGAGAAAAGGGGCAGATGGCTGAGAGGCATTAGCGCTGTGGAAGTCAGTGCAGGAGGTGATGCTTTCACCAGATTAACACTGATGCTGCTCACTTTGCACACAAAGCTGGTTTTTACGTTTTCATTATGTTGTTTTTAGGGCTGGGCGCGTTAACGCGATAATAACGGGTTAACTCGTTAATCATTTAACGTCGATAAATATTTTATCGTGCATTAACGCAAGTTTTATTTTTTAATTCAATTTTTTTTGATTAAAAATTTAAAAAAAAGTTTTTTCAGGCTTTTATTTTGTAAAAGTCTGTTGCTCACAGGCTTTTATTTTGTAAAAGTCTGTTGCTTTCTGCTGTGGAACCGGAAAAGAAAGTAATCGTCGGATCCACCAAACATGGAGAAGGGTACGGAACTTTTACCCGGCCATTTTCATTTTAAAGATCTTCCAGACGGTTAACTCGTTATTATCGCGTTAACTGATTAATTATTTAACGTCGATAAATATTTTATCGCGCATTAACGCAGGTTTCATTTATTTTTTTTAATTTAAATTTAAATTGAAAAAAATAAAAAAAATAAAATTGATAGAGAGAGGGGGAACGACACGCAGCACAGGGACGTCCGATGCGGGACTCGAACCGGGGCCAGCTGCAGCGAGGACTATAGCCTCTGTACATGGGGCGCCTGCTCAACCCACTATGCCACGGACCACCTGTTTTATTATTTATTAATAATAAATCTAGTCGAGTTTAATCTAATTAATCACATGATTTCCCTGATTAATCACGATTAATCGCATTTGTACGCAAAATCCAAAAATGAATCCAAAAGTAGTGTATAGCTTTTAGCATTTAGTTTTATTTTAAATGTGCTGCCATATGAATGAAAGTGCCATAACATTTGTTGTGCAAACACACTTTTAACATCAGCATCTTTGTGTAGTTTTTATGTAGAAGCCTCGCTCCACTGTCTGTTTCCTTGAATGACTTGCTGCTATCAGTTGTGTGTTTTGCCTTTAAGTGATATTTTAGACTGGAACTACTACGCTGAGAAGACAATTCAACTTGGCAGAGTTTACAGATGACTTTGGTTCTGTCGACTCCGCCGTCTGGAAGAACTTTAAAATGAAAATGGCCGAGTAAAAGTTCCGTACCCTTCTCCATGTTTGGTGGATCCGCCGATTACTTTCTTTTCCTGTTCCACAGCAGACAGCAGCAGACTTTTACAAAATAAAAGCCTGTGAGCAACAGACTTTTACAAAATAAAAGCCTGCGAGCAACAGACTTTTACAAAATAAAAGCCTGTGAGCAGCAGACTTTTACAAAATAAAAGCCTGTGAGCAACAGACTTTTACAAAATAAAAGCCTGTGAGCAACAGACTTTTACAAAATAAAATAAATAATAAAACCTGTGTTAATGCGGGATAAAATATTTATCGGCGTTAAATAATGAACAAGTTAACGCGATAATAACGAGTTAACGCGATAATAACGAGTTAACTTGCCCAGCTCTAATTAAAATGTGAAACGCATGGTATCGGACAGAAGGTAAAACCCACAGGTTTCAGTCGGCGTACCTAAACGCGTTCAGCAGCGGTTCAGCCGGCCCTCCCTGCTCTCAGCACGATCCCGGTCTCCCTCCGAGCCCTGGGGACCTGCTATTGATCGGTGCCTCGTAGGTAGTGATTGGACGTGAGTGGATAATTTCCTTTGCTGCATTAGAGTCCATTACTGGGCCCGCTCCCCGGAAAGTGAAAGACATCCTCAAAAAAATAAATAAATAGAATAAAAATTCTTCTTGGAAAAGCAGCCTCAGATTTGCTCCTCGAACTTTATCATCAGGTCCATTTGGAGGACGATGATAAGCTGGTGGGAACAGCCGGGCTTACACTGCTGTGTATATTCAGCACAAAGAAAGCATTGGTGGAATAAAAACATCTGGATTTGTATCCGTTCTGGGATCCTGTTGATCCTGCAGCTCCAGTGTGAGCGGCTGAGATTCAACCTTTAGTCTTATCAGACTGTTTAGGTGCCCTCAGGAGGCTGTTCACACCCCTACTTCCCACCCTATAGCCTCTTCTTACTCACATTTTTATGGCAGACATGAGTGTATAGTGGACTCTGGATGTTTAAAAAGAAAAAGGGAGGCCACAGCTGCTGATTGAAAGAAATGAATGTGGAAAACGTGTGGCCGAACGCAGGCACTTACAGCTACAAAAATCCCCAAACAGAGTTGGATTAGCAGGATTAACCCATGAGGTTATGATGTAAATGCTTGGTTAAGAACATGCATGTTAAAGGACATTTAACTGGAGGAGGTTTGCAATAAATCGGCTGTATTTGTTATCTGAAACCACCAAAATTCGTTCTGAATTCAGATGTGTTATAAGGGGCCAACACCCCATTCACTTCCCTTAAAGTACTCTGTTCCCATTATATATCAGTTTGGTTTGATTTGTTTCAGACCAGTTTGAGGTTTCCAACTTAAAAAACAAGAGTTTGAGCTTCCCATTTCAAATCATCTGAAATAATATAAAATATTTTATTTTATTCTATTCTATTCTACATATCTTTTACTGTATGCTGCTGCAACACAACAATTACCCAAATTGGGATGAATAAAGTATCTATCTATCTATCTATCTATCTATCTATCTATCTATCTATCTATCTATCTATCTATCTATCTATCTATCTAACTAATCTGAAGCAAGGCAGAAATAAAGTACAAAAATGGGCTTAAGTGTGAAAAAAAGTACACAATAAGTCTCTTTCAATAACTGGAATAACTTCAGTCCACTGGCGTCCATAGTTGGGCTACTTCTAATTAAATATAATGATTTATTTAAACTGGATTGGAATGAATCGCTAAAAAGCGAATTGAAATGTTTTTTTTATTGGACTTGAATTAGTTTACTTTGGCTGTAAAGTACCCAGAGATGACCTTAGCTGTGAATTGGCACCAATAGAAATAAACTGAATTGAACAGAAGCTGCACACTTTTTGGATCTCAGAGTTCACCCCCAGCTTTCCCGGGGACACCACGCGCTTTAGTTTAATTTATTTTTATTTATTCTATAGTTGCTCTTTAAAAGAAACTTGTGCTAAAGATAAAAAAATATATATATATATATATATATATATATATATATATATATATATATATGCAGAAGAGGTTTGTGCCTCCACCCTTGTAGCCCCGTCAGTGATTCCTGTAACGCGGGGCGGCTGCTGCGGGTCACCGCGTCTCACCACATAAAACCCCGCGGCTGGCAGGCGGCCTGACGGGGAGGCTGCCCCGGCTGTGGTGCAGCTCATCTCCACCCGGCTGCAGCTCATCTCCACCCGGCTGTGGTGCAGCACATCTCCACCCGGCTGTGGTGCAGCTCATCTCCACCCGGCTGTGGTGCAGCTCATCTCCACCCGGCTGTGGTGCAGCACATCTCCACCCGGCTGTGGTGCAGCTCATCTCCACCCGGCTGTGGTGCAGCTCATCTCCACCCGGCTGTGGTGCAGCTCATCTCCACCCGGCTGTGGTGCAGCTCATCTGTCCTCCACCCGGCTGCGGTGCAGCTCATCTCCACCCGGCTGTGGCTCTGGGAAGTTACCTCCTCCATCATATTAATGGGATGATAATGTGATTGATTGGGCATCCCCCGGAGAAATGCTCTCTGCTGCTTTCTGAGAGGAGTTGCTGCTGACTTGTGGGAGGAATTTTGCTCAAGAGCTCCTCGGCAGGGAGCGTCAACGGACCATCAGGAGGATATCCGCTTCATTTAGAGACTTGTTACTTTACTATTGTTGTGAGGCGACTGAACAGCAGGAGGGGGAGGCAGGGAAGCGGGGGAGACGGGATCTGGGCGCTTCAGGACGATGCGCGGAGGCTGCATGGGAATCATCCCCGGGTCTCCGGAGCGCATGAGGCGGGTCCATCCTGCCCAAGGTCCGCAGCACCGGGGGGCTTCCGGCTGCTGATGTGCAGCTTTGCGAGGCGATCACACAGTGGGGTCGGCTTCAGACGCGCGGACCGGAGGCAGCTTCGCCCGCAGCATCGCGTCCCTGCGTCGCAGCGGCGGCGGATCGTGTGTAAGGTTGTCGCGTGGCATCTATGCAGTTTTTATTTTCTACTTTTTCATTGTATTATGAGCAAAGAGAGGGGAGATACGAGTCCAGCCGGCGGGGAGGCGAGGGCAGTTTCATCCATCACCCTCCGCCACTCCTGGGAGGAAAGCGAACCGCTCGGTTCCCAAGGACGTCCGCACCCCGACGATGTGGACGAGGCACGGCGGGGAGAGGAGGCGGGGGGCTGCCGGGAGGACTGCGGCTGCGGGGAGGCGGACAGATTCAACGTGGAGGACAACGGGGGGAATTTTTCCAGTGAGGAAGGGCCGGTGGGAGGTGGATCTCGCAAGGCGCTTGCGATGCATTCAAACTGCAGCAGCGAAAACTGCATCCCCACTCCCAGCTGCCGAATCTGCTTTCAGGGCGCAGAGCAGGTAGGGTGCAGGCTGCACGCGCTAAATGTGTCTCCAGTTTGATCCAAAGTCGAGCTCCGGGTTTATGACCGGTGAAAGTTTAGTTAAACTGAAGGTGAGGGTCCTGTCCTCTGGACTCTGATTGGCTGACGGCAGCAGCTCATTCAATTAAAGTGAAGCTGCAGAGCGGCTTTGGAGTGCACCTGCAGCTAATTGGGACGCGGCCATTGGGCAGATTTCTAAGGAAGCAAATTGCTGCCACTACGAAAAAAAAAGGAGGCTCAGTATCACGTAATTACGTGAAAAGTTTATTGTTATAACAATATATTTTTCAGGTTTTAACAATATATTTATCACGTTATAACGTGAAAATATCTCATCTTGAAATAACGTGATAATATCATGTTATAACATGATAAATATATTGTTAAAACGTGAAAAATATATTGTTATAACAATAAACCTTTCACTAATTACGTGATACTGAGCCTCTTTTTTTTTGTAGTGGCAGCAATAGCTTTCTGTATTTCTGTTGTGATGAGAGCACTTTTGAAAGCTTCGAATACTAACAACGTGTTGGTGTAAGTGGATCAGTGGTAGTACAGAGATGTGTGAAATAACAAAGCACCGTGTGCGGTCCACCAGTCCCGAGGGGCCCCGAGAAGGCACCAAAACATAACCAGGCATCAGTTTTCAACCATTTAACAGTTGACTTTCATTTTTAGCTAAGTTACATTTATCTGACAGCAAGTTTTTTTTGGCATTTTGACAGAATTTACAGACTAAACATCAACTTCTAATGTCTGACATGCTGTTTAAAGGTATATAAGGTACACTGTAAATAATACTGTATTTTACTGTTATTTTACAGTGCAACTACTGTTATTTATTTTAACAGTATATTACCGTTTTTTTTGGATTACAGTATATGACCGTAGAATAATGGTAGGTGTTGTAGTTATTTTACAGTGCAACTACTGTTATCTATCAAACAGTATAATACTATTTTTTGGATTACAGCACATGACGGTAATAGTAATTTTATTTAACATTTATTTAACGTAATTTATTTAACAGTATAATAATGTATTTTGGATTTGGACAGCAATTCATTACAAATACTGTTTTATGCTGTTAAATTACAGTTATCTACTGGTATTGTTAAATGACTGATTTAAGTGTTAATTTACATGTGAGGGATGAATATTCAACAGTATTTTACAATTATTGTAAAATACAGTCAGATACTGTTGTAAATCCACCGTAAATATACAGCAATTCGTTACAGTGTATACTTTAAAAAAAAAAAACTTTTATATGCTTTGACAGGATATATGTGACCGTAAACTTCTACATACACAGCAATAAACTCACTTTTTTAAAATTTCATACACACAGTTAATGAAGATGAAACCATGTAAAATATTTTAAAGAATAAAGTCGTAACTTAAGACATTACTGCATTGTTTGCATTGTGCAAACATTGCACAATGCAATGCACGGTTCTGGCAACCAACCCTACCAACCCTAACCGTGACCCTAACCGTAACCCTGACCCTAACCGTAACCCTGACCCTAACCGTGACCCTGACCCTAACCATGACCCTGACCCTAACCGTGACCCTGACCCTAACCGTAACCCTGACCCTAACCGTGACCCTGACCCTAACCGTAACCCTGACCCTAACCGTAACCCTGACCCTGATCCTAACCGTAACCCTGACCCTAACCGTGACCCTGACCGTAACCCTGACCCTAACCGTAACCCTGACCCTAACCATGACCCTGACCCTAACCGTGACCCTGACCCTAACCGTAACCCTGACCCTAACCGTGACCCTGACCCTAACCGTAACCCTGACCCTAACCGTAACCCTGACCCTGATCCTAACCGTAACCCTGACCCTAACCGTGACCCTGACCGTAACCCTGACCCTAACCGTAACCCTGACCCTAACCGTGACCCTGACCCTAACCGTGACCCTGACCCTAACCGTAACCCTGACCCTAACCGTGACCCTGACCCTAACCGTAACCCTGACCCTAACCGTGACCCTGACCCTAACCGTAACCCTGACCCTAACTCTGACCCTGACCCTAACCGTAACCCTGACCGTGACCCTGACCCTAACCGTGACCCTGACCCTAACCGTAACCCTGACCCTAACCGTAACCCTGACCCTAACCGTGACCCTGACCCTAACCGTGACCCTGACCCTAACCTACCAACCCTAACCGTAACCCTGACCCTAACCGTAACCCTGACCCTAACCGTGACCCTGACCCTAACCGTGACCCTGACCCTAACCGTAACCCTGACCCTAACCGTGACCCTGACCCTAACCGTAACCCTGACCCTAACCGTGACCCTGACCCTAACCGTAACCCTGACCCTAACCGTGACCCTGACCCTAACCGTAACCCTGACCCTAACCGTAACCCTGACCCTAACTCTGACCCTGACCCTAACCGTAACCCTGACCGTGACCCTGACCCTAACCGTGACCCTGACCCTAACCGTAACCCTGACCCTAACCGTAACCCTGACCCTAACCGTGACCCTGACCCTAACCTACCAACCCTAACCCTGAC
The DNA here is from genome assembly GCF_027942865.1 of Odontesthes bonariensis. NCBI lineage: Eukaryota > Metazoa > Chordata > Actinopteri > Atheriniformes > Atherinopsidae > Odontesthes > Odontesthes bonariensis. The sequence goes on from NC_134519.1 coordinate 5,395,637, forward strand.
CCTGACCTTGACCCTGACTCTAACCCTAACCCTACCCTACCAACCCTAACCCTACTCTACCAATCCTGACCCTAACCCTGACCATAACCCTACCCTACCAACCCTGACCCTAACCCTACCAACCCTGACCCTGACCCTGACCCTAACCCTGACCCTGACCATAACCCTACCAACCCTGACCCTGACCCTGACCCTAACCCTGACCCTAACCCTAACCCTACCAACCCTGACCCTGACCCTGACCCTAACCCTGACCCTGACCCTAACCCTACCCTACTAACCCTAACCCTGGCCCTCTCTAAGGATACTGATGTCTGAAAAAAAAAAAAAAAAAAAACTATTTGTACAGCAGCTAAACCAAAGCACCCAAAAAAGCGAATAAATTCCAAAATAAAATGCCATTTTTACCCCCATGGACAGAGTTTTCATGAAATATATTTCCATTTTAAACATTCAAAGACGGCAACTTGTGCTGTAAATTAAATCTAGCTTAAATCTGAACTAATCATACACTCAAAATGCAACTTCTATTTCCGCTTTTTGGTCAGTTTAAAAACAAATCGATCTTGCATTAACACATTTATTATAAGCTCAGTTGTAATTTGCAGCTTTGCTGTGTGTTCATCTCCGATCTTTTTAGTTGTGAATGAAATCTTTTGTGTGAATACTCGTCTAACGGTAAACTAAGACGAAGGAAAACTCCCGTCTGTCCAACAGGATCTAAATTTGCTGCCCAAAGTGCATTAAAATGTGTCAAAAGCTGCTGACTTTAAGCATTTTTTAAAGTGTTTCAGCGCTGAGAAAATGTTTGTTTTTGAAAACCGGTGCCTCACTTTTTTAGTTGGTAAATTACTGAATTAAAAGAAGTATTTTAGGACAGTAATTTCCAAATAAATCCAGGTACTCAGGCATGATTTCTATCAAACATCGTCCCAAAGCCACGAGCCGGTTTGTCTGCAGGTCCTCCTGGAAGACAGAAGCAGAGGCTGCAGGGACAAATGGACACTCTGTCCAACCATCTCTGTAATCTGACACTCTGCAGGCCTGTTCTGCTCGTGACAGCGAGCCCCAATGAGGGACGATCCATCCCCGTCGGAGGGAAAGAGGAGTCAGGGCAGTAAAACGCCTAAGTGAATATCCTGTCTTCTGAACGTGGGCTACAGCCTATTAGCACAGCTAATCTAATGACTCAGCCTCCGGGTCCAGACTGATGTTTGATTTTGATACCAGGCCGCGGGCAGGGAAAGCTCACCAGTCATCAAAAAAGACTGCAGAATATGAATGTGGCATATCGGATTGTTATGTGAGAATGTGACAGCAGAAAAGGAGAAATCAGAGAACTGATGCAAAGATCCACTTTCAGGCATTTTCCTCTACTTCCAGATGTTTTTTTTATTTATATGGTTTTCATTGTAGCTGTAGGAGGTCTCCATTATTCTGAGCATCTTTTTTTGTTTGTAAATATGTTTTATTGATTTTCTGGAGATTTTTACCCCACAAGAAAACAGCACATGTACAGTACATGTTATTTCCATTTACACAGTCATTTCCAAAACAATGGGTACAATTATGGAAGTTTTTCTGTACCATCAGAGTTTGAATACGAATTTCTAATATTGAATTTTTACATCATCAAATTTTGAATTTGAAAAACCAACAGTGTAAAAAAAAATCAATTTCTAAAGAAAAAAATTCAGTGGAAAAAAATTCAACTTCAAAAAATTAAATGGAAAAAGAACCAGACTCAACATCCAGGTAAACAGGGAGAAGCAATCGATCCTTCTCTCAATTCATCCAACGGCAGCCAATCTTTTTCCATTGAATTTTTTGAAGTTGAATTTTTTTTACACTGATTTTTGTTTTTAGAAATTGATTTATTTTTTTTTACCCTGTTGGTTTTTCAAATTCAAAGTTTGATTTTGATGCTGTAAAAATTCAATATTAGAAATTCGTATTCAAACTCTGATGGCACAGAAAAACTTCCATATACAATGTTCATTAGTTACATTGGCCAAGTGAGTTCACCCTACCCTTCTTACCCCCCCCCACCCATAGGGCTACAGGTTCCCAAACACACCCAATTTACTTAAGCAACCAAATGAAAACTAGAAAAATAAGGCGACCAGAAAAAAAAAGATAAATAAATGCATACAAACCTGAAGTAATAGAAGGGGGAAAGTTCCACCAATGCAAAAGGTCATGTGTATGTTCAAGTCTACTCATTATCAAGGGGTTCTTGTAAGGAGTCATAATAATCAAGAAAGGGCCTCCATACCTTGAGAAATGATTGGGAGGATCCTTTAAGTGTGTACTTGATTTTTTTTCTAACTTTAAGAAGTACATGATATCTTTGACCCGGTGAGAAAAGGATGGAGGTGTGTGTTGCTTCCATTTGAAAAGAATCAAGCGTCTCGCAAGGAGTGTAAGTGAAAGCTATGGCAACACAAGCTTTAGTCGGTAGGGCAGCTCGAGATTCCTCAGATGTTACACCAAAGAGGGCACGAATCCGGTCGGGATCTAATCGGGTTCCAAACATCTCACTGAGAACTTTAAAAATAGTTATATATATATATATATATATATATATATATATATATATATATATAAGGTTCGGACATGGCCAGAACATGTGCATTAAATCTGCAGGTTGACCCCTACATCGGGGGCATAATGGGTCAAGGTTTCGGATAAATCTTCGCCAACCTGGCCTTGGTAAAGTGAACTCTGTGTACGACTTTAAGTTGGATTAGGCCGAGTTTAGCAGATGTAGATGATGTGTATGTATCAGATTTAAGACGAAAACTACTCCAAGGTCAGAATCCCAGGCCTTCCTTAAGTTTTCCGTCGAGTGTGGGTCATTTTTCTGAATGAGGTCATAGATCTGGGCGATCGGTCCTCTACTGTCTGATTTCAGTTCTAGAAGACAGTCTGTATGTGATTTTATGGGTTTTTATGATTTTAATCTCAGGACGGGAGATTGGACTGAAGACAAGTTTCGGTGCAATCTGTTGGTTTCCTCAGCTAGGAAATTGTTTTTGAATTGGCTCTATATGAATGAATTTGGATTATTTTATAAATAATTACGATTACAATGAATTGAATTCCAATTGGCTTGAACTGGACTTTATTATTGAAGTGCCTTGAGATGACATTTGTTGTATTTGGCGCTATATAAATAAAACTGAATTGAACTGAATTGAATTTGGAAATGAGTGGAGCGTCTTTTGTACGACGCTAACCTGTAAATAACGGAAGAAATCGTTTTTAGGTAGATTGTAGACTGGGGATATTTGCGAGAAAGATGCAAATGTATCTTCTGTGTATAAGTTACAGATTGATTTGATCCCTTTATCGAACCATTGGGTAAATGTAGGGTCTGTATAAGAGGGAGTAAATATTCTGAGCATCTTGAAGTTCTCTTCACAGTTTAGTGGAAAGCTTCCAAAAGGCAGTTAAATCAGCGTTGACTAAACAGCAAGTGGCTGTAGTCAAATGCAATATGATAATCAAACCTGTGTGCATGATCATTGTGTTACTGTCATTATAAGTGAACATAAGAATGGTTTTCACCCAGGTCCACCTGCTGAGTTTCACCACTACAGCAGACCTTAAAGGACAATCCAAACAGGGACTCTAAACGTGCCTTTTTGAGGCACCGGGGGGGGGGGGGGGGCAGATATTCACTTTAATCTGCCTTATGCAGCTAGATGTCTGTGCGTGGATCTGTAGCTCAACCAACTTCAAACGACTTTGCAAAGCTGTGTAAAAAATGATCTAATTTGACGTTACTTTTGTGGAGTTATTTGATGGAACTTGATAGCTTTTTCAGGAGACCTTGACCATGTTTCATGCTGTTAAATGAAACTGCCGTTAAATCTGCTCCAAAGCTCCAGAACAGTTATGACTCTAAATCTACTTACTGGCCTCGTCAATGGATGTCACCTCATTGCTTTGTCTTTAATCTGATGAAGATTTTTCCTCAGAGGAAGTGAAGTGGAAGCACTTGGGTTGAAGTTGTTTTGTCATGCATTACGGTGCCTTAAGCTGTTTCCTTTTGAGGAAATAGATGGATGGATAATAGATGGATAGACGGATAGATGGATAGATGGATGGATGGATGGATAGATAGATAGATAGATAGATGGATGGAAAAATGGATGGATGGATAGATAACTTTATTCATAAATTAGGTCATCATAGCAGCCCGGTATATTTGAATACAATAAGATACAATAGAAAAAAAACAACTGAGGTAGAAAAAATTTAAAATAAAAACACAGAACGGGACAAATTATATACAATAACTATTAATATGTAACTAGAATGTGCAGAAGATTAGAATATTGTATAAATATGATATATAATATCATTATATTTGGGCTCCTTCATGATGGATTTGAATTTATTGCTGTTTATAGGTGGACCTATAAAGAACCTATGCGCACAGATATATATATATATATATATATATATATATATATAGTTTTGATTACCAGTTGGAGATATGCAGTATAAGTGGCTCTCTGTATAGTAAAGCATCTATATATCATGGCTGTAATCGCACACTTCCCTCTGAAACCTTGTTGTTGACCCTCTCACTTCCGTAGCTCTAAAAGAATTAGACTTTTTTTTTTTTTTTGTTAAATCTAAAATGTTCCCTCAGAGAATTAAAAGACATATTGAAACAGCCTTTGATGTTGGGTTTTTATCAAACTGCATCAGTTCATTCAAGTAAGAGCCTCTGAGGTCCTTTTAAACCCACAAGGTTAATACGACACGATGAAAAATGAGCTCTCTGACCACTGACCTTACTATACTGTTAATATGCCACTCACGGCCCCGCCGGCAGGTCAGAGCTGCACTGATGTCTGCTTGAGGAACAAAAAAAACAGAACAAATAGATATGGCTGCGATGATTAATGCCATGCTGCATCCTGCCATTAATATCCACGAGTGTTGTAGCTCTGAGAAATGATCATTGATTTGAGCGAAGCTGGTATGGCCCTCTGGTGAACAAGTCATGTATTTTTCTTTGATGTATGATCTGCTGGCGGTTCAGGCGGCAGGTGGGGGGGGAACTGAACCTTGAAAACAAGGATTTCTTGATGACGGTGGGTCATGAAAAGGGATGTGAGATTAATCTCGGACAGGCGGTTCCAATATTGACCCCAAAGCAGAGACTTTGAGTCTAATCCTGAGATGATTGAGGTCTAATCTGTCACCTGGTGTGACGGCGAGTGGTCAAAAATAAAAACACAAGCCAAGATATGCCTGTGGAGTGGCTTGGATAGCCTGCTCCTGTGCTGCCTTTGCATTAGCAGCTAGAGGTGAGCCGAGGGAAGGCTTTTTTCCACGCATCATTTATCAGGACAGACGCCATGACAGCTGAAGTGGAGCCAAAACATTTCAGAGATGGCCACTTACAACTCGCCGACAGCTCAGGATCCCCAGAAAATCTATTTTTGCTTCAGTGGTGCCATCGTCCATGGTTGTAACTTGTGGAATAATGATGTATCTGCAGAGTATTAGTATAAGTTACTTTATTACTCGGGTTAGTCATTTTAAAAAGTAAAGAAAAAGCCACAAAAAGTGAATATATTGCTGTCACAGGCTGCTCATTCTCACCCTCCTACATTCATATCTATCTATAGAAATCCAGGTTATAAGTCTGTATGAAAACCATTGGAAACAGGTTGGTGGGAGGATGTGGAAATGTTTCCTCTCCATTCGTATAACATGGTTCCATGTTTCCTAAGTTAAAAGACATGAGTAGGGAGGCGCTGAAGCTTCTTAACCAACTCTCGCATGACTGCCACTCTGATACTCGTGGGCTATTTAACACACTCTGTAGCCTCGCTGTCGTTGTCCTCCTCCTTAAAATCATAACCCCTACAAACATAGAACTTTGTGATGTGGTCTCCGGTGACTCAGACCCACGAGTTGGATCTGCCTCACCCACAGGTGGCGGCTTAATAACGAAGTTCCCGTTCTTGTAAGGCCTCAACTCAAGGGGGTAACCTACAATTACCGGCATGGATTTGATTTGTTCTATCTGGGGTCATTATGCAGCTGAAGTGGGCAGCGAGACATTTAACCTTCCAGCTTCATCTGATAGGCTGAATTATTGTCACCACTTCCCTTCACATGGCTGCAGCTCGGAAGCTAATTTTAAAAACATACTTGTTACAACCCAAGGGTCGTATATAGGTTGTGTTCGAAACCGCATACTACATACTACATACTTGCAAACTGCATACGTCCATTCTGCATACTTCCATACTGCATACTCATCGATCAGACAGTATGCAGAGCGTTTACCCACAATGCATTTCGCTCCTGCCCGAGCCAAAATCAGCCGGCCTGAAGCTGATTTCTCTTAAGCTCTAAACTCTGTAAACTTTAGCAACATTTGAAACATTTTCAGGTGAGAAAGTAGTCGTTTAGATCCCCAACGTGTTGAAAACCTGACAAAATACCGGCTGTTTACAATTTTGTTCCCACGAATTCGGCGCTACTAAAGCTAGCCGCAGTGAGCAACGCACTTCCGGTTATTGTCACAAAATAAAATACCCGTTGCCTTTTATCATAGGGAAAGCCATTACGATACAATTGGTGCTTTTGTTTTGAAAACAGGAAGTGAACCTACCCTCGCTGTAGCTAGCTTGAAACTGCCGTTTTGACAGGAAATGACGATCGGCGACATCACGTTACGTTGCATCTTGGGTAGTTTGAGTATGAGTAGTAACCTCATGATGCATACCCAACATTTCGGCCAATCTAGTATGCATCCGGGAACTTCTCGCTTACTAAAACTCGCATACTAACTCAAAAAGTTAGTATGAGAAGTAGGAGAAGTATGCGGTTTCGAACACAGACATATGGCGTGTTTCCACTAGCATCGGTTTCTACTCTTCTGAATGTTTGAATGTTTTATCACCAACAGGTTTAACTTGTGCAGTTTGAAACTCTGACTGATGGAAAAAGGCCCAGTCGTGGACCTGCTACTGCTGCTCGCCATAGATCAATAGTCGGAGAACAGGGTTGGTATGACTTGCTTGTAATAGTCTTATGTGCCATCCAGGGCGACTTGTTGAACCCGTGCCGGTGTGACGGCTCGGTGCGCTACACCCACCAGCAGTGCCTACTGAAATGGATCAGCGAGCGTGGCTGCTGGACCTGCGAGCTCTGCTGCTACCGATTCCAGGTCATCGCCATCAACATAAAGAGACCGTGGCAGGTAAAAAGTACCACAGAAACCTTCCACGTTTCTAATGACCGATGAGCGTAAGAACTATGACCCTGTGCATGACTTAATGCATGATTAACTCCAGCTTTAAATCTCATAGATGCATGTTGGCATCTTTGTGATATTTCATTACAATTAGAAGGGGTTTCAACATCCTTTTAGGTAAGATAACATGACCAAGTTAACGGCATTGCCATGAGGGAAGTTTTGGTCATTTTATCCTCTGGCAGAACAGGCAGTCGTGCCGGGCAGAAATCAAAGTTCTGACCTGCAGTATCTCAGCTCCTGAAATGTGCAGAACAAACGGTAATGAACTTCAAAAAGGAGTTCAAAGCTTTAAAGTTGCTCGGCTGATCTAATAACTAGGGCTGGGCGAGTTAACTCGTTATTATCGCGTTAACTCGTTGATTATTTAACGCCGATAAATATTTTATCGCGCATTAACGCTGTTTTTTTTGTTAGTTTTTTTTATAATTTTTTTTTTTGTTATTATTATTTGGGGCTTTTGTGCCTTTAATGGATAGGAATGTTCAGAGAGACAGGAAGTAGGGGGCAGAGAGAGGGGGAACGACACGCAGCACTGGGCCATCTGATGTGGGACTCGAACCGGGGCAACTTTAAAGTTGCTCGGCTGGCTCGGCTGATCTAATAACGGATGCATTCAGGTTGCATCGTGACACCCCGTCCTGACTGATTGATAAAAAGTCATCAGAATGCTACTTTTCAATCAGCCTGTCCTGACATGCCGCGAGCGATGTCGCTCCGACCAGCGATGACGCCAACCACATAAAAAAAATTGCCCGCGCTGTCTCTATCTGGACGACATTTCGCGGTGGCGTCCCGCCCCTAAACACTTCCTATTGGTTGAAATGAACACGCTGCTTCCTGTTGACAAGCTAGTTAGCAACAGGTTAGCATCACTCAGGGAATAACGGACGAGGAGAAGCTGGTCTGCACCGTGGAACAGCACCCGATGGTTTATGACCCCAAACAGCCGAACCACAAAGATCTGAACCGAAGGGAGCCAGAGAACTCGGTGTTTCAAGTGAGCACTTTCTGAACCAATAGAATCACTCCCGACAAAATCGTCAAGCTGCATATCAGGACACCCTCGCGAAATTTCGTCGTCGTATGGCGTCAGTTTCGCTCGCTTTCAGTCAGGATGGGGTGTGATAAGTTTCGGGCTCGGTGCATTCGACATCTTGGTCACATTTTAAATAAAAACTGTAAATAACTGTAAATAACCATTAATAACTGTAAATAACCGTAAATAACTAGCCTGGGAATTCCCATGCTGCTTTGCGCTCGATTTCATTCTCACTGCAAAGGCAGCCTGGAAACCACCGCCCTTATTTTTGCCAGAGTTTGGGAACCAATCACAGAACGGGGAGCAAGACGATGACGACGTCTATGCGCTACACCGAAGCTTGTAGAGTGTTAATCCAACATGACAGCGGACACAACGTTACCGTTCAATGCAGCCTTAGAAAGTGTTTCGGAGTAGATTCACCCTGGGGTCATTTGAACCGTGACATCCAGCCAAGTAGCCCACCCGAAGTTTTTCTGATATTGGCTGAACATCAGCTGAGTTACTGAGTTATTCCGAATAGCTTAGTACAAGGGTTAATGGAACCTGGCAGTATCTCCAAAATTACCACACTAAAATCACATGCCATGACACCAAACTTCTACAGTAGTACAAATATGGTCTGTACTCACAAAACGATGCATTTGGAAGTTTGTACATAGTCCAGGAGTTTATTATCATCATCAACACAAGCCTGATAGCTTCTCTGCTGCTAAAGCTGCGTCGACGTCACTTCTGGGAGCTGGGAGCTTCAAAGTAAGATGAGGGTTGATCTACTACTGTAGACAACAAAGCAAGGCTGCTCAATTTCTCCATTATTAAAATAAATTCACAACTCTACAACATAAAAATTCATGTAGAATATAGCATATAGGCCTACTTTGTTGTCAATTTAAGTAGCTTAGAGCGCAAGTTTACTTTTATTTTCCATTTTTTTCTTCTTCCTCGTCGAATTTCTGTCGTCATCTGGTATAAGTGATACAATTGGCTATGAATCGCGCGCAAAGCAGCATGGGAAGAACTTGACGTCATTTGATAGACATTCGTAGCGCCCAATAAATGGCTCTAGGCATTCGTAAACCACGCCTCAAATACGAGAAAATGCACACCTAGTTCCCAGATCACCATCTCATCGAGATTGTGGACGCGTCAGCCAGGCTAGTAAATAACTTTAAACAATCGTAAATAACTGTAAATAACCGTAAATAACAGTAAATAACTGTAAATAACTGTAAATAACAGTAAATAAATGTAAATAACTAAATAATTGTAAATAACCGTAAATAACTAAATAACCGTAAATAACTGTACATAACTGTAAATAACTAAATAACTGTAAATAACCGTAAATAACTGTAAATAACTGTAAATAACTGTAAATAATTGTAAATAACTAAGTAACTGTAAATAACTGAATAACTGTAAATAACCGTAAATAACAGTAAATAACCGTAAATAACTAAATAACCGTAAATAACTGTAAATAATGTAAATAACGAAATAACCGTAAATAACTGTAAATATGGATATATGTGCTGCTGGTTTGCTTTGTGTGTACCCCCATGTTTAATAGATTGCATTACTAAACCCTGACATTTCTGCTCCACTCAGGTGTAAAACACAGTAAAGCTCTGACTTTTAACGAGGCAGAGAAATGATGATTATTGTTTGGTCGCTCAAAGCGAATGCAACACTAGCTGTGAGAATTTGTTTCTTCAGAATTCCTCCAGTCCTGCTCTTCCTCCGGGCTGAACAGGCCGAGGCTCCTGAAGCTTAAAATATCTGTATTTTGGATCGTTTCTCTCACAGAGGAACATTCTGGCCTTTTCTCATGAGCTCTGCCAGATGGAAGTTGAGTCATTGGCAGAGTGAAACGCGCAGCTTAAGCTGAAGTTTCTGTCAATAAAGTCCCCCTAAAGCCTTTTCTTCTAAAAATGAGCACCGTGAAGTTATTTTCTCAAATGTTTTCTCGTGGCATTTATTTTGTGCTTTGTTTTAATCACCTTCTCCACACTCCTGCTCCCCTGTTTTTAATCTCTTTATTGATTTGGTTGGTCTTCGCATCACCTTCCTCTCTTCTGCATGTGTCGCCGTGTCCCTTCCCAGTCGCTCTTCTCCACCCACAAATCCTGTTTTTTTTTTGTTTTTTCTGAAAGATTTATCCACATAGAGCTGTTTGGTCATATTTGTTTTTTATTGGTTTTTCGAGCTAAATGAGGGTGTATCAGCTGCTGCCTTTGGAACATCAGAGAGGCTCCTTTAGCTTTAGATGAGTGTCTTTTTCTTACATCTTAGCCTCGCATTGAATCATTTTTTTGGTTATTTTCACAAAATAAAATACCCGTTGCCTTTTATCATAGGGAAAGCCATTACGATACAATTGGTGCTTTTGTTTTGAAAGCAGGAAGTGAACCTACCCTCGTTGTAGCTAGCTTGAAACTGCCGTTTTGACAGGAAATGACGATCGGCGACGTCACGTTACGTTGCATCTTGGGTAGTTTGAGTATGAGTAGTAACCTCATGATGCATACCCAACATTTCGGCCAATCTAGTATGCATCCGGGAACTTCTGCTTACTCAAACTCGCATACTAACTCAAAAAGTTAGTATGAGTAGTAGGAGAAGTATGCGGTTTTGAACACAGCCTATGAAAGTGCATAAAGAAATAACTTATTTAGTGCTTTTAGTGGCTAAAATGACTCGGGATCGACTTGGGATCATTGGCTTGTCGGGTCTTGCTTTCATAAAGGACAAAAAGTAACCCATGCTCCGGTGTATTTGGTGGTTATGTGTTGCCTCTCTCCTGTCTTCAGTGGCAGTCCATCACCATCACCCTGGTGGAGAAGGTGCAGATCATCGCAGTGTTTCTGGGCTCTCTCTTCCTGGTGGCCAGCATCTCCTGGCTGCTCTGGTCGTCTCTCAGCCCTCAGGCAATCTGGCAGCGCCGCGACGTCCTCTTCCAGATCTGCTACGGCATGTACGGCTTCATGGACCTGGTCTGTGTGGGTGAGTCTGCTAAAGCAGCCGGACACCAGAAAACGAACCCGTCTGTGTTTTTAAAGATGCAAACAGTGAAGTGAAGCGGTGTGCGGCGCAGCTTCTGTCCCGTTTCTGTACCTCACATGTGTTTACAGTCAGGCTAGAGTTAAAGGTTGGTCGATGCCAGTGGTGTAGACTTATACCTGAAGAGTCTGAGATGCATCACAGGAGGACAGGACCCCAACAGATGAGGACATGAGCTGCTGCCAAAGTGCAACATGAGGGTTAGGGTTATCCTAAACCTTAAATTATTCCAAAGGCAATACAGATAAACACATCACACAAAGTAAAAGAATGCTCACATTCAAATTGGCTAAATGCAAAGTCCAACCAAACCCACACAGCAGCTTGAAACCCATATGGGCAAACACAGGTGGGGCCACCGTGGAAACTGCGGACAAACCCACATGGGACCCTTATCTGCAGCCCAAATTTTAACCTTATGGACCCCACATGGACATGCTGGCTGGGTTCAGACCAAGTATTCACTTTAAAGCTTGTTGGAATTGTACAAACTCTGTTTTTGCCTGAAATATTATATTTACATTCATGTCTGCACAGGTTTTTTTTCAAAGTTGCTGCAACTTTTACTTCAGATTTATAAAGAAACAAGGATGGGCTCAATACTTGTGTGTATATTTCACATATTTTAAAACATTAACACCTTGTTTCTTTCTCGATTGTTGTCGTTGTAACAGGACTAATTGTCCACGAGGGGGCGGCAGTGTACAATGTCTTCATGCGCTGGCGGGCTGTGAATCTCCACTGGGACGTTCAGAGTTACAACAAGGCCAAGGACATGGAGGAAACGAGCACCGGCCACTCCTCATTGGGCCCCAGGACGCTTTGGTTGCCTCTGGCCACCTTGGGGCCCAGTGGCCCCTTGCACCCCACCCAGCTCGGGGCAGAGCCATGGACCTGCCTCTGTTTGGCACCCTTCTGCCCCAGGCTGGTGCCCCGAGACAACCTCGGCCAGGACGCTGACTCAGGAGAGGTTGTCATTCGAGTAACAACGGTGTGAACAGAACGTGCGATGGGTTCTACTTCATGGTAACGGTTTGAAATCCGAGCTAAGCCAGGAAGGTTATTTCGAGCTTCTTTCTTCTTCAGCTTTTCAGGATGCCAAATGTTTTCCGGGATAGTTTATTCTCTCTGGGGCCGGTCCTCAAACCAATCTTAGAGCTTGGTATCATTCAAATGTGGCTTTGGTGTCTTTATGTTTTTAGGCTCGGACATCCCTTCCATCCGTCTTCTTTCTCCAGACTGTTCTGCAGAACTCCTGTGTGGGATAAAGTGTTGTGGTGGCAAAGATACGAAAGGACATCACCGCATCTCATGTGTGAGGACACGGGGTTGGCAGTTTAACTTCAATGAATGTTCAATGTTGGGTCGCCATGGGCAGGGGTGGAGCAGTGATTTTAAATGTGGGGGTGTTACAGGGGGGACACATGAGCGCCAGATCAAGCCCATAGACACGACGCTGAAGTTGGCATCTGATTTGCGAATTAAATGGATAGGCATAAAGGGCCATTTCACTGCATTTTTGCATTTTGATCGCCCTAAACAAGGTCCTGTATGGAAACTACAATAGTTGAACTGCTCAAATCTGGATAGAATTATTCTAAAGAGGCTTTAGATTAATTAAAACCTTGTTTGGATTTGTGAAACCTTTTTCTGATTTGTGAAAATGCAGAACAGGGCCATTTTACTGCTTTTTTTTTTGTATTCTCATCACCCTAAACTGGGTCCTGTATGGAAACTACAATAGTTAGACTGCTCAAATCTGGATGGAATTATTCTAAAGAGGGTACAGGGTCTTTAAAACTCATTGTATGTTGGTGCACTACGAGGGTGGGCAAACCGTTAATATAATACATCCATGGGGCAAACGAGATTACCTTTGGAAAATGTGAGGGGGTGAAATCATCTCGCTGTAAAAGTGGGGGTGTCGAAAGACCCCCATCCCCCACGGGTGCGACGCCCCTAACCATGGGACTAAACCATTAACTCAGTCTGCAACTGCTATCAACTATTCACCTGCTGGCTGATTTGAGGCATAATTCTTTTGCCTTTTTCGGGTATCTCTGGTTGAATATTTGAAAGCTCTTGAAAAGATTTGAGCTTAGTAACGATGTAACCACGTCTCCTGTCCGATGCACCAGGCCGGAAACTGAACTGAAGCTGCTGTAAAGGAATAGGAAGGTTCCAAGGAGTGACTGTAGTTTCTTAAAATTTTCCTTTTAAATTGCATTTAATCGGGGTTGTTATTTCAATGAACTTCTTACTAAATGAACCCCACCATTTTATTAAAGTCAGCACCAACTGGATCCAAAATATCATTACGGTAGCGTAGCAGTGAGTCGAAAGACGCAATTAAGAGTTCAGAAATAGGATGTTTACAATCTTCTGTGCCAAGAACTCTTATCTATCCAATCGGGCCTTTTGTCCGAGTTTGTTCAGACTTTTACGGCGAGCTGAACGACAGCGAGGAAGAACTTCTGGAAAAAAAAGTTGCTGCAAACCGGTGATGGAATCTGGTTCAGCAGCCAAGTCTGTGCAAATGCAAATGTAAGTTTGTGCTGGTTTATCTGTGCGTACGCTGGGCTTACACACGGCCCATGTTGTTCTTAAAGGCTGAATTAACTTAAAGGATTAATTTAACCCCAACTATCAAGATTTTTTAAATTTTTTTTCATAAAATGAATCCCTTCATATGGAAGCCCAGACCGGACTTTTTTTTTATGGTTTTCTCGAGATAACGAGTTAATTTACCGATGGTTTTCGAGATGACTCTCTTTTCTTGAAAGCTCATGATCAGTTTCTCGGTGTTCTTAAAGCCTTTCCAAGAACGGACTCAAGCTGAAAATGTCAGATTTGACTTCTGTCGAGGTCTAACAGCTGAAACTGAAGTTTGTTTGTCTCGTAGAGATAACTTTCATATCAGCCCGCGTCCTTTAAGGAGACGGCCGGCTCGACTGCAGCTCAGCAGGCGTTTACTACGGAAGCCCAGAGTATGCAGTATGTAGTATGGAAGTATGCGGTTTGGAACACAGCCAATATAATACATCCATGTCGTTCCATTTGGAATTCATTTGGTTCGATGGCAGAGAGCCAAGCAACCGTCCGCAAACGGCAGAAAATGTCCAAAGTTTGGGATCATTTCACCCTTAAAAAAGAAGAAAAACGAGGTGCGATGTGTCTATAATTCAACATCTGAACCGAAAGCATCCAGCTGTTAACGCCAGGTCACCAAGGTAACGTACACACTGATGTTTTTTTTTTTTTTATCCGATTAATCGATGGAATAATCGGTAGATTACTCGATTACAGAAAGATTCGGTAGCTCCAGCCCCGCTGGGAGGACCTTTAAAGTCTGGATCCACTGATTCAAATTGGATAAATGTTGAGGTGTTCCGGTGTTTAATCAAAGAAATGTCCCTTATCTACGTCCTCCTCAGCGGTCCTCAAACATGCCCTCAGCCTTGGACAAAGGGAAACTTTGAGATGTGTTGAGATGCTGCTAAATGAACAGAACACAGTTGGCATTCACACCCATGTTTCAGTCCTAAGTGTTCAGTGTCATAATAATCAGGTTCAAATGAAGTTTTTAAGTGTATCTGAGTCACTGCAGGTTCTGTTCTGTACTGAAGGGACTCATAAAGGGACAGAACTGATGTGGAGGGCTTCATAGATTTACCACTGTGTGTCCTGGTTTATGTTTTATAAGAATCTGAAGGAAAAGAGCACAAACGAGTCTTTTAATGTCATTCCTGCGTGTTGTGCTTTCAGTGCTGGCGTATCCACATGTGTCCCACATCTGTCCCACATGTGGAAACGCACCGATTCTCAGACGGGTTGTGCTGGTATGAATGCAGCTTTTGGAAGTTGTAGTTCTCCTGTCTGTAAATTGTTCTGTTGGGCTTCCGGGGAACCCTGTGGCGTTTGGGTCGTGGGGTTCTGCTGAGTTT
This sequence comes from Odontesthes bonariensis, assembly GCF_027942865.1. Lineage (NCBI taxonomy): Eukaryota > Metazoa > Chordata > Actinopteri > Atheriniformes > Atherinopsidae > Odontesthes > Odontesthes bonariensis. Next base: position 5,410,977 of record NC_134519.1, read on the forward strand.
GGACTTTTTTGGTGCCTTAAGAGGCTGAATGTCAACTTCTCCAGAAATGACTTGAATGTGACTTTGCTGTTGGCTGTATTTCTATTTCTTTTGAATGTAACATGGCTGTAACGTATAAAGAATATTTATATACACGGAGAGCAACGCGGGGTCTTTTTCATTGTTGTCAGATGGAATTTATGAATTTATTTTAGGGCTGGGCAACAATTAAAATGTTTAATCTAATTAATTACATGATTTCCCTGATTAATCACGATTAATTTGTACGCAGAATCCAAAAATGAATCCAAAAGTAGCGTATAGCTTTTAGCATTTAGCTTTATTTTAAATGTGCTGCCATATGAATGAAAGTGCCATAACATTTGTTGTGCAAACACACTTTTAACATCAGCATCTTTCTGTAGTTTTTATGTAGAAGCCTCGCTCCACTGTCTGTTTCCTTGAATGACTTGCTGCTATCAGTTGTGTGTTTTGCCTTTAAGTGATATTTTAGACTGGAACTACTACGCTGAGAAGACAATTCAACTTGGCAGTGTTTACAGATGACTTTGGTTCTGTCGACTCCGCCGTCTGGAAGAACTTTAACATGAAAATGGCCGAGTAAAAGTTCCGTACCCTTCTCCATGTTTGGTGGATCCGCCGATTACTTTCTTTTCCTGTTCCACAGCAGACAGCAACAGACTTTTACAAAATAAAAGCCTGTGAGCAACAGACTTTTACAATAATAAAATGTACAGAGTCCTCGCTGAAGCTGGCCCCGGTTCGGCCCTGTGCTGCGTGTCGTTCCCCCTCTCTCCATTTAAAGCACAAAAGCCCCAAAAAATAATAATAAAAAAAAATGCCTCCAAAAAAATGTTTTGTTATATTTATTTAATAAAAATAAAACCCGAGTTAATACGCGATAAAATATTTATCGGTGTTAAATAATCACGAGTAAACTCACCCAGCCCTACTTCAAACATTCGATATGTTTTCTATGTCCTATTGTGAATGAAATATTGGTTTATGACATTTGCAAATCGTTGCCTTCTACGTTTATTAACATTTTACAGGTTTCCATGGATTGGAGTTTCAGGAGACAGAAACACGAGATCAGAAATCAGTAGAAGAAGAAACTGTGATCTGATAACTGGGTGAACGTAGGAGAGTTTGGAGGATTGGAACTCCCTCGGGCACATTTATTTGGTGTTGGAAAAGCCTGGAAAGATGTTGTTGAAGGAGACAAAGCTGGATAGAGAGGCTTTGCACCGGACTTCTTTTAGAGCGAGTCCTGCAGAGGTTTGATTTAAAATGCATCTTTTACACATAACAAACAAACAATTTAATTTCCCTTTAGGATTAATAAAGTAGCATCTAGTTAAGTTCAGTTCAACATTGTTTAAAGAATAAAGTGATGACATCCCAGATTGTGTCTAACAGTATATGAAATATAAACCTACAAATTAGCATAAAGTGAAGGAAAAGATTTTCACAATAAAAGCCATTTCTGATCAGATATGTAACCTTTTATTTTTAGAATCACCAGATCAACACACGACGCCGCTAATGTAGATTTTAAAAGATACACAAAGGAAACACGAGATGAGAGAAGTGACGATCATTCGGAAAGGTGAAGACCCACAGAATGAAATGTACAGCCACCTGATTATATGAGCATTATATTTATAGAACATTGCACATTATACAAAAAAAAAAAAAGAGGGGAAGAAATCCACGCTTGTAAAGTAAGTTTACACAATGTACAACAAGGCACTGTGGAAGGAACCTGCACGAGTATCTTTGGATGGATCTGCCGCCCGCGGAGCTCCACTGAAATGTTGGAGGAATGTTGCACTGCAGCAGTCCAGCTGAGCAAGGCATTCAGACTTCAACCTGCTCCACTGATTCATAATCCAACAGTAATTTATATTCATTTGGATTCACTTTCCAAGACTGGAGGCATCTGTTGCTTTAAGGGTAATTCTGCGTTGTTGCCAGCAGGGGGAGATAAAGAGATCTCAGTACTTTAGGTAGGTTTTTTTTTTTGTAGGTTTCAGATCCCAGTTTGCTTGTCAAGAAGTGAGATTTCCAGCAAATGAGCCGACTTGATTAACTAAAACAAACGAGAGACATTCAGACAAATCGGGACAAAGAAAGTGTCTGAAACTGTGCAGCCGCTCTGCCATCATTTCCATCATTTCCATCATTTCTAACCGATGACAAACGCAGTTCTTTAGCAAGCCTGGCTGGAATGAGTTGCACAGCTGGAATGAGTTGCACAGCTGGAATGAGTTGCACAGCTGGAATGAGTTGCACAGCTGGACGTGTGCGGCAGTGCAGGAATACATTGGCAGTTAAAGGGAGCGCTGGAGCACCTTTCAGACTGAGAGTGGCATCAATGAGACACCATCCTGCTGTAGCTCAAACAGGCACTTGGGATCTCTCCATCATCAGAAAATCCCTTAAAAACAATCAGAGGAAAGGCTGCATATTATTATTTACAGGGAGCAGATCATCCTGGAAAGGAAAAGGCTTCAGTTGTTCCTCTTCTTTTTCCCCCGCATCATTTCTGCCTCTTTTTCTTCTTCTTCTTCTTTAATGAAGGAAAATGCATTCAGACGCACCTTTCTTAAAACCTTCAGTTGCATCGACAAACGGAACCGCCCACCGACAACATTCACTGTTGCCACGGAGACGTGGGCATCGGGCAGAGAGTTTTCTAATAAAACAAGTTTTTTGTTTTTTTTTTAAGTAAAAAGACTTGATGGGAAACCGATGACAAGGCAAGATCGTGTTGAACATTCGGCTGATTTTCTTTGGTATGAGAAACAGAGAAAAGTTCAGGTGGTTTAACGTTTGGCAGCTCATCTTTTTATCCTTTTTAAGCAGAAACTTAGATCCATCTCTGATAAATCCAGGAGTCTCCGGGGTCAACATTCGTTTCCAAAGATTGGACAATCAAACCATTTAGCTGGTGGCAAATCGTTACCATGTGGAGCGATGAATTCAGCAGTTAATCTTAGAAATGTCGTGTTGTTCCCAGCTTGGTCTTCTGTGGGCTGATTGCTCTTCCAGGTCAAAGCCTGGATCTGGAAAATGGGAGCTTGTGCAGAGCGCCATTTTGTTCCTTCGTCTCTCCTCTGCTGATTGGTTATGGGCATCATCTCCTGACCTACGCACTGGAACCTTGACTAATAGCCCTCTGAGGTCGCCCCATGAGGTCAGGTAATGCTAGCTTTGCCACTCTGATGTGAGCCCTGGTTGAATTAGTTTATATCCTGTAAATGAACACATTTCTTTTGGACCTGGTGCAGCATTTGCACTTCTCTACATTCCTTCCCGTTTGCCACTGAAAGCTGCTTCATAGAGACTTCTTAAGCCAATAACAGATTCAGATGAACTGATGAGCAAACCACTTATTCCCACCTCCTTTCATAACTCTTGAAAGCTTTTTAGAGGCTTTTTCATCTTTTGTTTCGTAGAATTCCCAAATGGCTCGCTGGAATACTTTCAGGAGGTTTGTCCACAAAAGCACTTTGGGGTTTCGAAGGTCAAGTGGATCTGTCAGAAGTGGATGCGTGAAGTTTGGAATGAAAATTTACAGCGAGAGCATTTGCGGTTCATCTCCAGCAGGACGCCGGGCTGACGTAAAGCGATATAAACGTCTCTCTATCTCCGGACTGAAGGGGATTGGTGTCCACGCACAGCCAGCAGCGACACCCCCCCCTCCCTCGTCCTTCCAGTTGACCTTCCAGTTGGTTCACCAGGTGCCACACTGACTCCCGTGGCTGCTGATGGAATGACAGTTGCTGTAGCGCTTCTTGACAATCATGCTAATGTAGGCCTTCATTAGCTTAGCGATGTCCATGACCTGCCGGGGAGAAAAAAAGGATCGATTATGAAGGTTTTTGGCTGACATCAGATTTTTACCTTTATCATTTTAATGGCCAAAACGATGTTGTGCAATACAAAGGTAAAACTTGGAAAAGCCTTCATGTTTCTTTTGGTAATTGAACTGCAGGTCAAAATGCCGTTTTGCAGTCAATGTTTTGACGATATTAATGCTAATATTAATATCACGACCCCCCTTTTATTCAACCATGAGCGGAAAAGCCGAACAGATGTTTGGTTTGCGTGTTTGTCGTGCTGTGCCAACCATTTGGGTTTCGAAGACCAGCTCTCGGCCCTCGACGGCGATCTTGTAGGTGTTGGGAAGCGGCGCTCCGAAGGAAAGGATCTGCTCGTACGGGAAAACCTCCAGAGGCCACGGCTCCCCGCGCTTGTACACCGATATGGCCTCCCTGCTGACGCCCAGCCACAGTTCAGAGGGGAACGCTCCATCCCGACACTGAAACAACAGGAAGAGATCGGTTCATCAGACCCACTTCAGGTTTTATTTTTTAAACCCCAGCCAACTAGCCGGACTACCTTCATCAGCACCAAAACGAGGCTGGAACTCTGCTCACAGGACGCAGCAGGGGGTAAGAAGATGTTCAGAAATGATGTTGCTGATATGGGATGTTATACAGCTTCATGTCAAAAGATGCGAACTATCCCTTTAACCAGTAGCTCCTAAAATGCTTCCTGGTATTTGACATGCTAATGCTAAAGCTAATGCTAATGCTAATGGGCCTCACCTCTACATTGAACAGCGTGGAGCCGTATCCCCGCCACTCCTTCGCCAGCGCCATGTATTTCACCATGGCCTGTTCCTGGTTCATGCCCTGCAGCTTCTTCCACTTGTCCATCACGCTGGTTTTCACGGCCACCGCTTCCTCCCTCATCCACGCCTCCAGACTGTTCTCCTCCTCCAGCTTCTGCCGACTCAGCGAGCCGCTCCTGAAGCTCCGCCTCAGCGTTCCCTCCAGGAAGCTGGAGCGCTTCCTCTCCGCCGTCCCGGAGCGGTCGGCCACCGAGCCGGCGCCCGGAGTGAAGGTCTTGGCAGAGTTCTCCACCCGGGTCCGCAGCCGTGCCATGGGGAAGACTTGGGACACTTCGGGGAGGTTGGCCTGGGAGCTGTGGTCGCCCAGCAGGTACTGAAGCCTCAGGGCGGCTAAGAACTGAAGGGTCTCCTCAGGGGCCGGATACTGACTACGAATCACCGCTTCGTGCGCCTTAATGGGGCAGGAAAAACAAATGTGAACTTCTCTGGAACATTCTTTCATTTTTAATACAAACTGTTTTATTCTCAGCCCACAACCACATTCTGACATATAAATAAGAGAGCACCAACGTTGTACCTGTTCAAACATGAAGGCGAACTCCACGCTGTCTTTGGGAACATTGTCCGTGTCCAGGAAGCAGTAGAGTTTGAAGTAGAACTTCCAGCCCGTGTTGCTTTCGTCCGGACTCGCTGAATGTCTGGAGAGCGCAGACTGAGTGTTGGTGACGGTGGCGGGAAGCAGAAACGTTTGCTAAAACAAGACGCGCCCACACTTACTTTTCAAATTTGGCGAGCACGTCGGCCACCACGGTGCGGCTCTCGATGGCTTTTTCTGCGGCGTCGTTGTGTTCGAACAGAGCGAACATGTTCCTGCTGTCCTCCATGGCCAGACCCCGGATCAGCTTCTCCACCACCTGAAACAAAACAGATGCATCGGTTAAACTCTCAAGAACAAGAAATGTGTTTATATTAAAGCTGGGCGAGTTATTAACTGGTTATTATCGCGTTAACTAGTTAATTATTTAACGCCGATAAATATTTTATCGCGCATTAACGCAGGTTTTATTTATCTATTTTTTAAAAAACAAATACACAAAATTTAACAACATTTTTTTGCTTTTGTGCCTTTAATGGAAAGTTCAGAGAGACAGGAAGAGAGACAGGAAGCAGGGGGCAGAGAGAGGGGGAACAACATGCGGAATAGGGACGTCCGATGCGGGACTCGAACCGGGGCCAGCTGCAGTGAGGACTATAGCCTCTGTACATGGGACGCCTGCTCAACCAACTTATTATTTTATTATTTATTTTATAAAAGTCTGTTGCTCACAGGCTTTTATTTTGTAAAAGTCTGCTGCTGTCTGCTGTGGAACCGGAAAAGAAAGTAATCGGCGGATCCACCAAACATGGAGAAGGGTACGGAACTTTTACTCGGCCATTTTCATGTTAAAGTTCTTCCAGACGGCGGAGTCGACAGAACCAAAGTCATCTGTAAACACTGCCAAGTTGAATTGTCTTCTCAGCGTAGTAGTTCCAGTCTAAAATATCACTTAAAGGCAAAACACACAACTGATAGCAGCAAGTCATTCAAGGAAACAGACAGTGGAGCGAGGCTTCTACATAAAAACTACAGAAAGATGCTGATGTTAAAAGTGTGTTTGCACAACAAATGTTATGGCACTTTCATTCATATGGCAGCACATTTAAAATAAAACTAAATGCTAAAAGCTATACGTTACTTTTGGATTCATTTTTGGATTCTGCGTACAAATGCGATTAATCGTGATTAATCAGGGAAATCATGTGATTAATTAGATTAAACATTTTAATCGTTGCCCAGCCCTAATTTATATCAGTTTCCAAAGCCCAAGCAATGCCTGGAAATGTGTATGAATAACACGTTGTTTTAGGTGGTTCAGAATAAACTTACGTGTGAATGTACCATCCATTTGCTTTTGTAGGCATGTTTCAGGAGAGCTAGCTGTGCCGGGGACTGTATTTGTGTCTATTGTTTTTGTCTGCCTTGTAAAAATGCATTTTGTAAAAAACCCTGAACCGAAGCGTGATATTCTCGTCACTGCCCTTCAGATCCAACCCGAGCCCCAGCAAACCCACCTCTCCTGCAGTGGTGTGCGAGTTGATGGTGATCTTGCAGGATCCTCCTCCGTGGCAGTGAACTGTGGTGCTCATCTCCTGCCGGGCCACGATGGAGCGGATTTCCTCCTGCGACGGAACATTCTCCCTGGCTCGAGTCTTCTTTAAAGAATCAAGGGCGAAAGCAGCGAAACGATCCATCTCTGAACCGGGGAAGAGTTCACGGGTCCTACAGAGGGAAAAACAAACAACGTTCCATCACATAAATCTGAGCTCTGACCTGTTTAAAATAAGGAGCATCTACAGCAGCATCCGTTCACATGCCGATCTGTCCGTGATCACCTCTTCAGGTGGAATTTGAGGTATCTGAGGATGCTTCTGGTAGGAACGAAGGTGCAGGACATGCAGGCCAAGATCTTCCAGCCGCAGAGGTTCCCCGGACCGCCGGGCTGCGGCGGCCGCGTGGTCTGCTTGATCAGCTGGCAGTAGAGCTCGTCGCGGAGCTGTTTGAGCTCCTGGCCCGTCTGCAGGATGCCCTGGATGATGGGGACGGGGTCAGCCACTCCGTCCAGGTGCTGCAGGGAGCTGAACACTCTGAGGGCTTCATCCTGCAGCGTCGTGTAGCTCCTGCTCCTCAGAACTGGGGGAAGGAGAAGGTCAGAGATACGTCTTTATTTGGGCTGGGCCAGTTAACTCGTTATTATCACGTTAACTCGTTCTTATCACGTTAACTCGTTACTATCGCGTTAACTCGTTATTATCGCGTTAACTCGTTTTTATCACGATAACTCGTTATTATCACGTTAACTCGTTATTATCGCGTTAACTCGTTATTATCACGTTAACTCGTTATTATCGCTTTAACTTGTTAATTATTTAACGCCGATAAATATTTTATTAACACATTTAACACACGCATTAACACAGGTTTTATTAGTTATTTTATCATTGTAAAAGTCTGTTGAATGCATCACATTCACACAGTTACAGAAAACACCACGAAGCATGGAGTAATAAAATAAAGATAAACTAGCAGCTAACATCACCGTTACAGGTGCTCCTCGGTCTCTGTGTGAAGCTCACGGAGCTAACCGGCGCTACTTCCTGTTTTACTTGTTTCAACATAAAACCACGTATTTAAAAAAAACCAAAAAAAAAACCAAACTCCTGCATTTACAGCCAAGTTGAATTGTCTTCTCAGCGTAGTAGTTCCAGTCTAAAATATCACTTAAAGGCAAAACACACAACTGATAGCAGCAAGTCATTCAAGGAAACAGACAGTGGAGCGAGGCTTCTACATAAAAACTACAGAAAGATGCTGATGTTAAAAGTGTGTTTGCACAACAAATGTTATGGCACTTTCATTCATATGGCAGCACATTTAAAATAAAGCTAAATGCTAAAAGCTATACACTACTTTTGGATTCATATTGGGATTTTGCGTACAAATGCAATTAAAAGTGATTAATCAGGGAAATCATGTGATTAATTAGATTAAACATTTTAATCGTTGCCCAGCCCTAATATTTATGTGTTGAAGACTCTCGTTTAGAGTAGATGGGCCGAAAAGCTGCAGTGAGGATTTTAGATCCCTCCACCTTCATGTAAAGGGACTCACCGGTGAGGTGGATGTCTCCGTAGGGCAGCGGCAGCAGCGGTGAGTGCAGCGGGTGGTGGCTGAAGCGGAGGATGGGGTTCCTCTTGTAGATCTGCTCCACCACCTCCAGGTTCAGACAGTTCTCCTGCACACAGCAGAAGAACATGGCTTCAGCACGGAGTTAGATGTTAACACTTATACGTGAAGAGGAAGCTTTTTCCAGCAGTTTCCTACCCTGATGTCCTGGATGAGCTGCTGGGTCGGTGTGTCGATGGGCGCTTTGGTGTCTATGACGTTCTGGATGGCGCTGGCCCAGCGCGTGGCTTCATTCAGCAGTTTGCAGCAAAGTCGGTACGAGTGTTTACGGCCATACACGATCACTTTCCAATACCCTGTAAAAGAAAGTCGGTGCTGTGATGCTGAGAAAAGCCTGCGTTACTGTTTCTGGCAGCAGGCGGGAATATGTAAGGGAAGCTAGCAAAGTTAGCAAAGTTAGCATAAAGAGGCTCAGATCAGTTGCATTGAGACCATGATATATCGCTGCTTTATATAAGTCAGGCAATGTTTTGTGTTGGACGAGAACCAGAGGTGGGTAGCAACGAGTTACATTTACTTTAGTAAGTTTTTGAAATAATGATACTTCTAGGAGTAGTTTTAAATCTCTATACTTTTTACTTTTCCTTGAGTAGATGTGTGCAGCAGAAACTGTCCTCTTACTCCGCTACATTAGGCTACAATGAGCTGGTTACTTTTCTTCTTACCTCTTTGGTATTCTACGCCTCATTATTTTTATCCCCCCGCGTACGCCTCATTTTAATGTTTTATTCTGACAGAGAGAGAGACTTCCACCAAAGGCTCTACCACCTGACTGTGTTCCACCAATCAGACGCGGCCGTGCAGTCTGGTCACGTGACCGTACTCGATCTCAGCGGCGGGACGGGTTAGCTTTAGCATTAGCAGTCGTAGCAAACAAAGAAAGAAACAGATGAAAAATGTCAGAACCAACAGTGGGAAATGAAGACGCAGACGAGGCCTCATACTGAAAGCATGTTTACCTTACAAAGAGTGAGAAACAGCAGCTACATTATGTGTCTTCTGTGGCAACCAAAACAAACGCACATTTCAGCAGAAACTCAACATCTAACCTGAGGAAACATGTAGCGCTAAGTTTCCTAAACTCGTTTTTCCCCCATGGATAGGTGAATGTTTGTTTTTAGGTTACATATGGGTTACATATGTTTTACACATTTCCTAAGTCTCTTTTATTTTTTATTGAAGTTCTTAAATTTGCCTGGATTATTTTTAATTTAAGCTATTTTGTAATTAATTAATTAATTTTAATTTATTTGATCAATTGGATGAACTCTAATTTGCCTAAAGATGATTATTTAGTATTTTTGTCTGTCTGATTGAATGCTTGTGTTAACAAATAAATCAGACGTTACTCAACAGTTACTCAGTACTTGAGTAGTTTTTTCACCTTTTTTACTCTTACTCAAGTAATTATTTGGATGAATACTTTTTACTTTTATTTGAGTCCTATTGATGTAACAGTACTTTTACTTGAGTACAATTTTTGGCTGCACTGACGAGAACCTCTTTATTTAGAAAAGAATCTCCCAGAATGATGTTCATGTTGGGTTTCCCTCTCTTACCGGTCTCTTTGTAGACCTTTTCGTCGGGCTGCACCACTGAGCAGAGGCTGTTCAGCACCAGCGTCCCCAGCTTCAGGGCATTGCGCTCCGAGCTCTTGTAGTAATCCAGGGAATTGTGGGTAAGCAGAAACCAACGCTTCTTCAGCTTCAGGGACGCTTTGGAGCTGTTCTTCATCTCTTTGTGCAGCCAGCCTGGTGGAAAGAATTAAATTAGTTATTTTTTAATTAGTCTTTTTGAAGTGTTTTCTCTTGTGTTGATCTTGCTAATGATTGTAAATCCCATGAAATGGACATTTTGTTTGCACTTCTTGTAAGGTCTGTGTTGCCTTCCAGGTTCTCTGTACCCTGTTAAACTCTTAAAGTGTGATTGCACCTCTGATGATGAACTCCTGCCCGTCGACCCGGGTGTCTCCTTTGGAGCGCTGCAGCAGAGTGATCCAGTGGTGCATCTCCTCAGGCGTGTCGGCATTGCAGTGCAGCACACGGTTTGCAGTGATCATGACGAAGGAGTTCGGCCTGTGGCGGGTCACAGATGTTGATAAGCACACAGATGGGAGGTGGTTTTGCTTTTATCGTCCAAATAAAAACGTTACACTGGATAAAATGCCCCTCCAAAAATAAGGAAAAAAACAACAAATACAAGACGTTTTTGCTTGAAATAAGCAATAAATCTGCTAGTGAAAATCTGTATCTTAAGCCAAGAATGTAACTCTGTTTTGTGTTTAATAAAAAGAGATTTTAAAAAAAAAAAGTGATCTTAAAATTAGCTTAAAAACCTCTTCAAATGAAAAAAAAGCTTGTTTCATATGATATGTGACTCAAAACAAGATGTTTTCAAGATGCATTGTATTAAAACAAGTCCCTATATCTGGCTGAAATAGTACTTGTTAGGCAGTTGTGTATTATATCAAGTGTAATGAGATATTTTGACTAGAAATTAGACAAATATACTTGTTAAGACTTAGATTTTTTTCCAGTGTGGCGCTCGGTTCTTTCACTTTGGTTAAAACGTGACGTGGTGTTTGATGCCCGTCCTTACCTCTCAGGATTATCCGACGCACAAACCGAATCGATCATCCCCACATCCAGCGTTCCCTGAGGAGACGCACACACACAGAGAGAGATGGGGGAGGATTTAATAAGAGTGTTCAGGGTGTGAGTAATAACTTTGACCTTTGTCTGTTCCCTAAAAAACAATCATCAGACACACCAAAACGTGGACACATTCGATCACAGGTACATGGAAAAGAGATAATATTCACTCCACGTTTGTGTCCACTGAGCTACAACAACATTAAAATGAAAACATTTCTCAAACAAACTCCCATCTTTATCAAGCTAAAAGCAGCTCCTCTGCAGTAGACTCTAGTTTGGGGATTGATGATACGAAATATTTGTCATGCGAGCACAAACTTGCTGAGTCAAAGATTAGATGCATTAATATCATCTTACAGTCATTGAGACTAAATTCAGTGACAGCTGAATTTAAAGGGGGGCGTTTCTCCTCACATATAAAGCTCTTAATGACCGAGATCCATCATTTCTTAAAGATCTCATTATGAGATATTTTCCCAGCAGAGCACTTTGCTCTCAGACTGCAGGTTTACTTGAGGTTCCCAGAGTTTCTAAAGTAGTTTGGGAGGCAGAGCCTTCAGTTATCAGGCCCCTCTCTGTGGAGGGATGCATGCGGCATGGCAATGATTTCCCAGGGTGCTTTGTGTCCTCGCAGTACTCACCACAGCATTCTGGGGATTGGCCTGCTCGTCGTGCATCTCTCTGATCTCCTGTTCTGTGGAGCCGTGGACCTGACTCAGCACGCTGAACCACTGACTGTAACCATGGAGACACCATCAACATCAGTGTTTCATTTCATCACATCTGAGTCCTAAAGTGTTACAGCAACATCTAGTCCGGTTCTAACATCAGACACAGGATTTATCTTATTTATCTGGAGTTTTTGAAAGAAAGACACACAAGGATGCGTTTAGTTAAGCCTGGTTTACATTCGTTATCCAGAGTGTTTCACTTTGACATGTCAAAATCAGCTCACCAAGAGGAGACAATTTAGTTTGTTTAGTTATTATGGCTGAAATAATGTCTGTGAATCTCTGAGTTATCAGACCGACACACATTTGTGTTCCTGAACACATCACATTTATGCACAAACAGAACAGAAATGAAGGTTTTTTTGTGTTCGGACTGTCGCAGACATATGGAGCTGATGTTGGCCCCATGCATTGTGAACCTGCTGCCAACGCACACGTGCACACACGTGCACACACATGCACACACATGCACACATGTGCACACATGCACAGAAACAGAACAAGCTTGCACTGACTTTAATTCACTGTAGATGGGAGATTAACCCAAACGCCACCCTAAACATTAGCCTTCACCCCCAACTTTGACCCTATTGGTGACTCATTTCATAGGTAAAATAAAACAAAGCTTTTATTTCTACACATACGTATGAAAGGAGACAGGATTCATTGAACGAACAGATGGCCCAGAATGTGTGTTCCTGGCAATAATTCATATCTCACAACACTCAACTCGCACATAGAGCTGTTCATATAGTCCCTTCCATTATACTTATAGTTTCCTATATGGTTTTGTATTTATTATTCATATACAGTAACTCCTTATATGCTTAGTTTTTCTTATCTAACCTGGATTTGAACAAGGATGTAACAAAAACATCATCTTTTCCATGTTTAAGTTCCGGAAAATTGCTTTAATTTAAATTCAAACAGCTTCTCAGTTCTCCACGCAAAGGCAGCAGTTTGCTTGAAAGCCATTTTCCCAGTTAGCTACAGCCTCTGGGAGCAGACAGCATCCTGTGAGCAAGGACCAGTTTCCTGAGCTTCTCTTAATAACTGTAGGACCAGAGGCATCGAGAACAGGCTTGGACATAAGAACATGCCAATGATTAAGTTGGAATCCCAACTATGTGACGAGGTAGTCATCTTATGTCACTATACCATGAGTAATACTGGTACAGGTACACAAACGCAGCTTTTCTATTGATAAAATCAGCCATATGAAGGGGGTGGACTGTCCCTTTAAGAGGAAATCAATGTGTTGCCAGGGGTAACCGGCACATTGACCCAGAAGCCACAATACCTGCTGCCCATTACATTGTTTGTGACTTTGAATTTGAGCGTGTGTGTGTGTGTGTGTGTGTGTGTGTGTGTTGGGGTTCAGGCCAAACGTGGAAATGACAGAACAGTCGATAGTGAGAGCAGCATACGCTTTGTGCCGGTTTCCTGATGTTCTCTGATGCTACAGATCCGTCAGCCACATGCACAGCAGCTGTCTGAATGAACTAAAAACCCGTTTTCACCAGCGCGTAGGCAGCATGAGAAACACAAGTCACCTGGCATCCTCAGCCGACTCTGCGATCAGATGGTAGGTCCTCTCTGGCATCACTATGTCGATTCCATTCTCTTTGCCAGTGTTGTCAATGATTTCTCTGCAAAGTGCGAAAATAAAGGGAAAGAAACGTCAAAATTCTAGTTCCTCCCAACCAAATATATAATATATATAATAAATATATGAACATATGCTTTTCCAAAACCTAACCACAGCTTTAATCCTAAAGCACATGAACAATTCTACAAATATCGTTGCGTAAACTAATCTCTTGCGTTCTTACTTAGCATCGTGCATGTCCAGCACCCCCTTCATCTTCTCCTCGCCGTCGTTTTCGAAGTACATCAGCTTGCTCTGCCGCAGCACGAACCAGCGGCGCTTCCAGTTGCGGCGGGACAGCGTGGACGAGCCGCCTCCCTTCTTGTGCAGCCAGCCCTGCTTCAGGGCCTCCTGCTTGGCCCGGAACCACAGGAAGGTCTCGTCCTTCAGAACACACCAGCGCCGCTTCCACGTGTTCATCAGGCCGCCTGAAGATGAAAAATACGAGATTTTTACTCCAGTCTCCACATGTTCGTCTGCTACAGTTGATCGCTGAGGAGGAGGGCCGTGAATGCAGATGGTACAAAGTAGGGACGCGCCGATCCGCTTTTGTCACCTCCGATACCGATATCTGAGGTTTAGTATCGGCCGATACCGATCCGGAAAAACAGCGCGGAATCATGGTAACAACCGGTAAGTTTCAATGGGCCTCATGCAAGAACATTTTCGTATTTTTATTCTAAATTTCTCTCACTTTTTTCGCAAGAAGGTCTCGTACGAACACGCCACGTCAGATTCAACATGCGCTCTTACCTTCAGAAAAAGTGTGTAAACGACCTGCGTAAATGATGAATCACACCTGTGCGTATCTAAGTTCATGTGCACGAGGATAGTAGATTTGCATACTGCACGCCCAAAATGATACCATATAAGGCTGTGCTTCCTCTCTCCTGTGCCAGGAAGTGTTGAGTGTTGAGTCATGAGAATGGCATCAAGGCGCTAAAAGAACAACTTTACGGGCTCTGAGACAGAAGTTCTGCTTTCAGAGATCCAAAAAGGAAAATCTGTCATTTTTAGCAGTGTCAGCAGTGGAATTACGGGGCCTGCTAAAGCGAAGAAATGGGAAACAATTAGGAGTGTTGTTAATACCATGTCACCGAAATAAAAAAAAAAAATGGTTTGATATGAAAATGGCTTAAAAAGACGTCTCGCCATGGCCAGGCGCTCGATGACTGCAACTAAAGCCGTGCAATCAGTTGTTGCCTCATCATGATGGCTCTTTGATGGGGTGGTCCATGAGGGGGGTCTTCTGGCACCACACCTTCTGGTGTCCCTGAGCTGGTTCAGGTAGTAGGAGACCCTTGTTCATCATGGCAATATTGCGCAAATCTGGCACCCACCTGGCCTTCAGCTCAGTGCGCTCCCGACAGCACGGGTGCTTTGATGCGTATATGTGTCTCGTGCTCCAATTATGATTGGCAGTCCAGCCACAGGATGAAAGTCCCTCTTAATTTGTACTTGTTGGACAGAGGTGTATGGGAATCTGATGTACCATGGATGATAAACTGATGAGAGCTTTGATGACCAAGGGGAGCGCACGACTCACAGAGGACTGGGACACCCCCGATCTGTCTCCAATCTCCCTCTGAAAGGTTCCAGTGGCCAAAAATCCAAAGATGGTAAGGATGGTGGGCGTGTGTGGAATTGGGTTTGATCGGCGTGTTTCTCTCTGGAGTCGTGGCTCTAGGAAGCTTCATATTTGTAGCAGCACAGTCCTTGGGAATCTTAATTGCGATGTCAGCCATTTGTCTGTCTCCACACGTTCTCTTCCAAGAGCCTGACGCGCTAAGGCATCCAAAAGTAGCAAGACAGCCGCTGCGCTTCCCGTTACAGATTCAAATGAACCTTCAATAGTGCACAATTTAAGTCAAACAAAATAATGTCAGCATGCTTATGGGGTATAATGTATATTTATTTATGTTTTCTTCAAAGTAATTAAATATACAATCCATTAGTCAAGCAAACTTGATTTGAATAACAGCGGACTATTTTACGAAACTCCTACGACAGGTCTGGATCACTCGTAAATTCTGTACGCACCTGAAAGAAAACGTAAAATACGAAAAGATTGGTGAATGCGCAAGTTCTCTTAAATCACTCGTACGGACGATTTAAGAACAAATCTGTGCGTACGAACGGTTCTTGCATGAGGCCCATTGTGTGGAAAAGACTGGGATCATTCATTAGTGCAAGGCAACATCAGACTTAAAACAAATAAACAGATATGAATGCACTGAATTATTTATTTATTTAATAATTGTGCACCAGTAAAACAATCTTAACCATAAAAATATAACAAATGGAACTGGTTCAGTCAGCGCAATTAGGGACTCAAAATCCAACGTAAAGGAAAATAAATATTAAAAAATAATAAAGGAGCTGAAATTGAGAAAAAAAACAATAGCTTGGTTGTATAATAGCAATCAGCTCTTTTTATAGTTCAGTGCAAATGGTAATTAAACATCCATTACAAAGGCATCTGAACAAAACAATAGCTTCTCTAGCTTGGTAACAAAAAAACTTAAGTTTTTTAACACTAGAGGGGGCAGAAAGCCCTTGGATGAATGCCAATGCTGGACAAAACAAGGGGAAACCCCCCCCCAAAAAACGGTGATATGGATCGGCCCATTGTCACGATACCCGATCTCGAATTTTCTTCCATATCGGTACCGATATCCGATCCAAATATCGGATCGGTGCATCCCTAGTACAAATGTTATTCTTCTAAATCAGTTCTTTTGTCATTTTTTAAATGTGTTTTTGGGCTTTTCATGCCTTTAATGAGCAGGATAGTTGACGAGAGAGACAGGAAGCTGGAACAGAGAGAGGGGGAATGACATGCAGTAAAGGGCCATCAGATGTGGGAATCGAACCGGGGCCGACTGCAGCGAGGACTGTAGCCTCTGTACATGGGGGTGCCTGCACAACCCACTACGCCCCCATCCAAAGTCATTTTAAAACCCGGAGAACACACAATGGCAAAGGAGTTACCTTTGATGAAGAGGAAGCTGTGGAAGTACGGGAGAGTGACGCAGCTGTAGACGGAGTCTCTGCGGTATGACAACTCGTCATCCGTGTCAAATCTGTCGAAGTCGTCTTCGCTGTCCTCAAACTGGAACAAAAGAGTCAGAATTGGCTAAATGAGCAGATATAATGTAAAGGAAAGAGAGGCACAAAGTTGGCATAACTGAACACCTCTAATGTTAGTTGTTGGGGGTATTTATCAAGGCCATGGAAGGTAGTGTTAACATGTTAAGGCACGAAGGGCGTCCTTTAATAGACTGCAAAGCTTAAAGTGTTGAGCTCACTGCTAATGCTCTTAAGTTTGAGAAAAGCTCAGGTCTAAGTAGATCCTATAGTGTAGTAGTTGTAGTAGTATACCCTTTTTATCTCTCTGAAGCACACATAGATGAACTTAACCATATATAGAAACAAAATATAGAAAATATTACTGCCAAAATACCTGCTTCAAACATCACCTGAATTGACAGTTTGGAACCAAATCTGTGTTAAAATTCTGGAAAAGCTCTTAGGCTTAGAGTAGCAAGAGGTGACGACATAAGACATCGAATTTTTGGCATCTTTGTTAAACCTCAGAGTTTCAGTGTTTAGATTTAAGGAGAACCAACTTAAATACACCAAATACACCAAACTACGGTAGCCATGAATAATAATAATAAAAATAGTAGCAGGGGACCTGATTGTGGACACAAATGAACAGTTCCTAGGTAATGAAAATGCAGCATTTCTTATTTTCATGCAATTCTAAAGTAATTTAAACATATACTGTCTTTATAACTTAGTAAACCATTGTAAACATATTCTTTAAATGTAAGAAATCTAAATCCTTTTAATTTAACCTCAGAGCACAGACCTACCTCCCGGGGAACAAGCCTGCAAGCTGGGACAACATGAAGTGATGCCGTTAACAGTCAGAGGAGAAATGGAAAAAAATGGGCCTGTCGGTTCATTCTGAACCTTGGAAGTTTGACAAATACAACTTTTAAGCCAACAGTTTTATACTTCTCCTACTACTCCTACTAACGTTTTGAGTTAGTAAGCGAGTTTGAGTAAGCAAGAAGTTCCCGGATGCATACTAGATTCTCTGAAATGTTGGGTATGCATCATGAGGTTACTACTCATACTCAAACTACCCAAGATGCAACGTAACGTGACGTCGCCGATCGTCATTTCCTGCCAAAACGGCAGTTTCAAGCTAGCTACAACGAGGGTAGGTTCACTTCCTGTTTTCAAAACAAAAGCACCAATTGTATGGTAATGGCTTTCCCTATGATAAAAGGCAACGGGTATTTTATTTTGTGAAAATAATCAGAAGTGCGTTGCTCACTGCGGCTAGCTTTAGTAGCGCCGAATTCGTGGGAACAAAATTGTAAACAGCCGGTATTTTGTCAGGTTTTCAACACGTTGGGGATCTAAACGACTACTTTCTCTCCTGAAAATGTTTCAAATGTTGCTAAAGTTTACAGAGTTTAGAGCTTAAGGGAAATCAGCTTCAGGCCGGCTGATTTCGGCTCGGGCAGGAGCGAAATGCATTGTGGGTAAACGCTCTGCATACTGTCTGATCGATGAGTATGCAGTATGCAGTATGTAGTATGTAGTATGTAGTATGTAGTATGTAGTATGTAGTATGTAGTGTGTAGTATGTAGTGTGTAGTATGTAGTGTCTAGTATTTAGTATGCGGTTTCGAACACAGCCTGAGATCCAACTCACCGATGACTGAGCGCCCTCTGAGCTGAAGCGGTAAGCCCCCGAGCTGTTGTAGGTGCTGACGGAGCCGCGGTATTCAGGGGACCACTGCCCGCTGCGAGGTTTGGAGAAGGCCATGCTGCCGCTGGACACGATGGCGCCCTCGTCGTAGTCATCCTGATCGTAGTCCGAGTCCTCGTCTGGAGGGATCAGCTCCACCAGCTCGTCGGACTGCGCCTCGGAGGCCGCCTGCGGGTGGCAGTAGGCGGAGTCCCCGCTGGACGAGGCGCTGTGGCAGGCGGGGGGCACGGCCGGTAAAGGCTGGTGAAGCAGGCCGGTGGGCGGCAGAGGTGGAATCACGCCGTCGTTGGCGTACGGGTCCTCTTCTGATGAATCGTCGCTAGTTCGAATCCCGCTTGTCCGCTGGCCATCCGAATGGCCGTGCTCGCTTGGGTTCGGGGAGTCTTTGAAGGCCTCGTCATCAGCCCCAAACCCTTCGTCCACCTCCTCCTCGTCGCTTCCTCGCCTCGGCCCGTCCTCCTTCTCGTCCTCCTCGCCTACTCCCAGGGAGCTCTCGATGTTCCTCACGCACTCGTCGATCTCATCGAAGTTCAGCGAGTCGAGGAACTGCTGCGCGGCCTTGCAGGCCTCGTCCTCCAGCCGCCGGAGCTCCTGGTCGCGGAGCAGCTGCAGGCGGTTCAGCGAGGCCTCGGTCAGAGAGAGCTCCTGGCGCTCCTTCCGCCTCTGCAACGTCTGGATCTCCCGCTCCAGCCGCAGGATCTCCTCCACCTGAGACGCCTCGTGAGGCCGGATCACCGCTTCGCCCTCAGAGGCCTCTGCCGCCTCCAGCTCCTCCGAGGTTTCTGGTGATGATGCAGCCATTCCTTCCAGCTGAGACCGGGCCGAGACCAGAGAGGCCATCTCTTCGGCATGCTGCAGCTCCTCCAGTTTTCTGGCTTCCTCTGCCTGGCAACACAAATATGGAACTATTTCATGGAAATGTTTTTTTTTTTGTGTTCTCATCACTAAAACCTTTACGGTATCAGACGTCATGCAGGGTGCATCACATCCATCCTACCTCTGTGGCGAGTCTCTCAGCCTCCTGCCTCTGTCTCTCCCTGAAAATAAATGTAAATGTACTTTATTTCTACAGCCCTTTACAGACAATCCTTTCGGTGTACCAAAGTGCTTTACAGCAGGTAATAAATAAAGAGAAGAATAAGTAAAAACAAGTAAAAACAATAAAAAAACAGTGAAAGCAATAAAATACAACAAAATCGATTAAGATAAAATAAGATAAAAGTGCCATCATACTGCTGGGTATTAAAGCCATCCTAAATAAGTAGGTTTTTAGCCTGGATCTGAAGAGGCCCAGGTCAGAAATAAGACGCAGCTGGACGGGGGGCTTATTCCAGAGCCTGGGGGCAGCTTTGGGAAAAGGCTCGCTCACCCCAGGGTTTGTATTCTGACCTGGGCACTTCCAGCAGAAACTGATCTGCTGACCTCAGAGCTCTACCAGGACTGTTAAAAGCTCAGATAAATACGACGGGGCGAGGCCGCTAAGAGCTTTAAAAACCAACGTTAAAAGTTTAAAATCAGTTCTATAAAGGACAGGAAGCCGATGGAGGGAGTTAAGAACAGGAGTGATGTGCACACGTCTGTTGGTGTTGGTTACACTGGAAAAAATGCCCCTCCAAAAATAAGTAAAAAAACAACAAATACGAGACTTTTTTGCTTGAAATAAGCAAAAAAATCTGCCAATGGAACTAGTGAAGATCGGCTTGTCAAGATTTCTTGAAATAAGATGTGATATTTAGGACTTTTGAGATAAAAGTGATCTTGAAATTAGCTTAAAAACCTCTTTAAATTAAATAAAAAGCTTGTTTCATGTGAAATCTGACTCAAAACAATTTGTTTTCAAGACTTTTTCATTTAACAAGATATTCCAGATGTATTGTATTAAAACAAGTCCCTATATCTGGCTGAAATAGAGCTTGTTAGGCAGTTGTGTCTTATATTAAGTGTAATGAGATACTCCATGAGACAAATATACTTGGTAAGATTTAGATTTTTTCCAGTGTAAAAGACGAGCAGCAGCGTTCTGCACACGCTGAAGGCGACTGAGAGAAGACTGGGTGTGTTAAATGTTAAATTCATCCATAAGTCAGCAGCATTTTTTAACCTCTCCATCTCCTCCTCCACCCTCCTGCGAAGCTCCTCCTCCTCCCTCTTCCGCCTCTCTTCCAGCAGCTGGCTGTAGAAGCGGCGGGCCAGCTGGCCTCGCACACGCTTCTGGAAGGTCAGCGCTGCCCAGCGGAGCAGCAGGAACTTCCTCCTCCAGTAGAACGCTCGGTAGTTCTTCTGAATGACCACAATGCACTGCAGCAGCTTCCTGTACTGCTTCCTGCATCAACCAATGACACGGTCAGTTTCTACGCGGATGATGTGAGCATTTATTTGGTCGTTAAGTGGAGGTGAGAACGTGGAGCCGCACCTGGCGATGTAACCCATGACGTAGGCCTGGATGATCATGGCTGCTTTCAGCACCTCGACCTCCCTTTGCTTCTCCAGGCGATGCTCCAGAGACTCCCGGAGAAAGACCTGCGACGGGAACAGATCACAGCAAAGATTAGTATTTCTCCTGGCATTTGATTGCAGCTTTAGGCTAAAACAAAAGCTAACATGAATCCTTAAAGGTTGAACAACATCTCATGGTGATTGCGTAACATATAGTCCGACTGAATTTTAAATTTCCACAAAAATTTGAAACAAACAAATTTTCTGGATGCATAGGGAGATTTTTTAAAATGGCATCTTTGATCTTCCAAAAAGACAATTTTCCGTAAGACGACAAAACAAAATGTGGATATTAGCAGAGGTGAGTAGTAACGAGTTACATTTACCTGAGTAAGTTTTTGAAATAATTAAACTTCTAGGAGTAGTTTTAAATCCCTATACTTTTTACTTTTACTTGAGTAGATGTGTGCAGCAGAAACTGTCCTCTTACTCCGCTACATTAGGCTACAATGAGCTGGTTACTTTTCTTCTTACCTCTTTGGTATTCTACGCCTCATTATTTTTATCCCCCCGCGTACGCCTCATTTTAATGTTTTATTCTGACAGAGAGAGAGACTTCCACCAAAGGCTCTACCACCTGACTGTGTTCCACCAATCAGACGCAGCCGTGCAGTCTGCTCACGTGACCGTACTTAATCTCAGCGGCGGGACGGGTTAGCTTTAGCATTAGCAGTCGTAGCAAACAAACAAAGAAACGGATGAAAAATGTCAGAACCAACGGTGGGAAATGAAGACGCAGACGAGGCCTCATACTGAAAGCATGTTTACCTTACAAAGAGTGAGAAACAGCAGCTACATTATGTGTCTTCTGTGGCAACCAAAACAAACGCACATTTCAGCAGAAACTCAACATCTAACTTGAGGAAACATGTAGCGCTAAGTTTCCTAAACTCGTTTTTCCCCCCATGGATAGGTGAATGTTTGTTTTTTAGGTTACATATGGGTTACATATGTTTTAAACATTTCCTAAGTCTCTTATTTTTTATTGAAGTACTTAAATTTACCTGGATTATTTTAATTTAAGCTATTTTGTAATTAATTAATTAATTTAAATTATTTTGATCAATTGGATGAACTCTAATCTGCCTAAAGATGATTATTTAGTATTTTTGTCTGTCTGATTGAATGCTTGTGTTAACAAATAAATCAGACGTTACTCAACAGTTACTCAGTACTTGAGTAGTTTTTTCACCGAGCACTTTTTTACTCTTACTCAAGTAATTATTTGGAGGACTACTTTTTACTTTTACTTGAGTCATATTATTCTGAAGTAACAGTACTTTTACTTGAGTACAGTTTTTGGCTGCTCTGCCCACCTCTGGATATCAGTCATTTTAATTGGGTTTTGATCTGAATTAATAGAATATATTGCTCACTTCTTTATTGCAACACAAAATACAGTCACTAGTGAATGATTTAAAACAACAAAGAATAGGTCTTCTCTACATGTATTTCACTCCCAGCCCCTGCGTAACTCCATTGCATTCACTGTGTCACACACACATTATAAATAAAAGATTTACAAACCGACTGAATCAAAAAGAGACAGAGCGCCCCTTTAATGCAACTTCACCATTTAAGTGACACTCCCTTCCAGGAGAACAAACGAGCCGAACAAAGCGACCGACATAAATCAAATCCAGACCCTCCTCTCCTTTTGTTCCCGCAGCTAAAGACCGCAGATTACAGCGGTGAGTGATTTCCACGACATCTCTCTGTGAAAAGAAGGATCTCACAGGCTTCTCAGCGCAGCTGCCGGCTGCAGAAGTTGAGCTGCCGCTCAGCGATAGAGAAGCTGGACCCACCGAGGGCTGCTGGGGTTAATCCGATTAGGGAGGGAGGAAAATAAGATATGGGACGAGGTCTCTGACGACTCAGACAGTGGGGAAATATCACCGTGCTGCGGGATGTAGAAATACAGATTGGCTTTCTCTGGCTGAATGAAGCGCTGTGTGTGTGTGTGTGTGCACGTGTGTGTGTGCACGTGTGTGTGTGTTGGCCCCTGAGCAGTGAGGCACTAATGAGATTTTCTGGGGGGAAATGTAAACTCATTGGATGTCACTTACAAGCAGGTTAATTAACAAGGAAACATGCATTACATGCCCAAACTCATGCACCCACCCACACACGTGCACACACACGTGCACACACACACAGGAAACCACTGGCGTCCCTCCAGATATTCAGATGGAAAAAGTCTCTTGAACAGAAGCCAAAGCATCAGAACTAAAGCCATGTTTCTGTTAGCTGAGCAGCAGCGTTATTCATTCAAACTCATTCCTTCAAACTTCACAGACAGCTAGCCAACTTCACCGACAGCTAGCAAACTTCACCGACAGCTAGCAAACTTCACAGACAGCTAGCCAACTTCACCGATAGCTAGCAAACTTCACCGACAGCTCGCAAACTTCAGCAACAGCTAGCCAACTTCACAGACAGCTAGCCAGCTTCACCGACAGTTAGCCAACTTCACCGACAGCTAGCAAGCTTCAGCAACAGCTAGCCAACTTCACGACAGTTAGCCAGCTTCACCGACAGCTAGCCAGCTTCACCGACAGCTAGCCAGCTTCACCGACAGCTAGCAAACTTCACTGACAGCTACCAAACTTCACAGACAGCTAGCCAACTTCACCGACAGCTAGCAAACTTCACCGACAGCTAGCAAACTTCACAGACAGCTAGCCAACTTTATTGCCAGCTTCACCGACAGCTAGCCAACTTTACCGACAGCTAGCCAACTTTACCGCCAGCTTCACCGACAGCTAGCCAACTTCACCGACAGCTAGCCAACTTTACCGCCAGCTTCACCGACAGCTAGCCAACTTCACCGACAGCTAGCCAGCTTCACCGACAGCTAGCTAACTTCACCGACAGCTAGCCAACTTCTCCGACAGCTAGCCAAATTCACGACAGTTAGCCAGCTTCACCGACAGCTAGCCAGCTTCACCGACAGCTAGCTAACTTCACCGACAGCTAGCCAACTTCTCCGACAGCTAGCCAACTTCACGACAGTTAGCCAGCTTCACCGACAGCTAGCCAGCTTCACCGACAGCTAGCAAACTTCACTGACAGCTACCAAACTTCACAGACAGCTAGCCAACTTTACTGCCAGCTTCACCGACAGCTAGCCAACTTTACCGCCAGCTTCACCGACAGCTAGCCAACTTCACCGACAGCTAGCCAACTTTACCGCCAGCTTCACCGACAGCTAGCCAACTTCACCGACAGCTAGCCAGCTTCACCGACAGCTAGCTAACTTCACCGACAGCTAGCCAACTTCACCGACAGCTAGCCAAGCCAGGGCAGGAGGCCGTTACCGCGGCAGCAGCAGGGCAGGTTGCACAGTAGGCCTATAGCCTAAAATAATTGTAAATTATTGTCAGGGACGTCTGGGTTTCTCTGCTTAAGCTGCTGCCCCCGCGACCCGACCCCCGGAGAAGCGGAAGATGATCGATGTCATAACATTTATACCGTGGATATTATTTGAAACTAAGGCTTGTGAGTCCCACAGCGTTGTCAGTGGGCATCTGAATGTTGTTCAACACCGTTTTCTCTATGTGTTCCGGGACCTTGTGATTTACAAATTAAGCACTGGGTGGTGTCTTTGGTGCTGGTTCAGAGGTAAGGAAATAAAAACATTATTATGGACGTTATATTGCATTTCTACTGATGAACTGCCTGAGCAGGACCTTACTTTGTAGGTTGACCAATTCAATACATCAAATGATGGGAAGTTTTTGAGCAAATCTACAATATATATATTACAAATAGCACAAAAGCAAATACACTAAGTCAGTAAAGAAGCTTTATACTCCTTCCATTGAAACTTAAAGTATATATAAAAAATACATTTTTACTTTTACATAAAATAAAAGACTGAAAATAGCTCTTTGTGATTCTCTAAATAATGCCACTCAAGCACCAAGTCAGAAACAAGCAGCTTCACCTTCTCCAGCAGCTTTCAGCATGAATCCCAAATGCTCAGAACCAGAGCACACGTCCTGATAAGTTCACAGAATAATCCTATTTAGTCATTAATATGCTAATCAGAGCAACAAAAGCCTGCCTGAACGCTTCCTGATTCTCGCTGTTTGGGGCCTACAGGGAGCAGCGCTCGCTGCGTGGGTCGGGTCCACCGAGGAAACAGAAACACGGCAGGAGCCACATCATTTCCAGTAAATTAAGTTTGTCGGCTGTAAAAGGGAAAAAAGGGAAACTCCAAAACAATAAGCAGGACATGTGGCAAGTGAAAGGAGCTGCAGGCGGGCTGGAGGTAAAGTGGATGAATTCCTCTGAGGAACATTAAACGGTTCGAGGCCCAGCCTGCAGGATCTATAGAGTGCTGTCAGGTCACATGACCCTCAGCCTGGTTTCCATAGATGTTCTAAAGCCACAAAAAGGTGTCTGCAGGCCTGAAACTGCTGTGACATAGATATATAAATGGCTAAATAAATACGTTTATAGAAATTGTAAAGTATGTTTTCAACTGCCCTCACTTAATCTGGCATCAATGTCCCTGATGTTTCACTTTTATTTATTTTCTAATTGGAATGCGTTAAATGTCTTTTACATCAAACTGATTTATTTCTTTATTTTAGTCTTATTTCACCATCATTTTTTATCTTAATTTATCTCATCTTTAGATGTCTTTACTTCTTTCTTTGCATTTTATCCCCCTTTTTATTTTTCCAAGCCCCTTTACTTCTATTTTTTCTCGGTACCTAACTCACCGCACTTACTCTAGCACTAGTTATGCTCTTAGCTGTTTGGTTTTGGAAGGAAATGCACTTATGATTTCTTGTGACCTGAAGTTCTTTTGCCTACCGATGTGGAACACACTTATTGTAAGTCGCTTTGGATAAAAGCGTCTGCAAAATGACCGTAATGTAATGTAATGTAATGTTTAAATTTCTTTGTTATGCAAATGAGGGGCGGTCTTTTAGAGCGTGTCGTGGGCTCAGCTTCCCGCCCATTGGTTGATCATCAGGCGTCAGATATCGGATTTTAAAAGATGGCGTCTGAAACCGAAAGCTTGTTAATTCAACGGATCTGGACTGCTTCTTTTCTCTCAGTCACTGTTCGAAATGTTTCGGACGTGCGATCGACTTGTTGTTCTGACTACAAGTTAAGCTAGCTGCTTCCCTGCTGGGTTGTGAAACAGACCTCCAATAACACAATCAGTGGGGTCACATGGCCCTGAAAGGATCGGATTATTGGCTAAATTACAATCAGAATGAGTTATTAATGGGTAATTCTCCTTGGATATATGGCGGTGAATGAATGGGATGAGAGGCACAAAGCGTGTCATACCCCGGTATGATAGGTGGCGCTGTACCCATTCCAACTGTTGCTAATAGAGCCACTTCCTGTTGACCTCTTCACCACCAACAACAACAACAAACTCAGGCATTGGAGAAAGATGGAGAACGCAGAGCCAGATGAAGCTACGTCCCTCTACATTTGGTCTGCGATGAGCTGCTTGTTGCACAAACTCGATGCCCAACGGAGCATTCTCCATCGCGTTGTTTGTTTCTTTCTGACGGCGACAACAACAGGAATATCGTCTCCTTTGACTTCCGGGTCACGACCCCGGGAAAACATCTGGAGCATGCGCAGAACGCAAAGTCTGATTCACCACGTGCTTCAGCGTCTACAAGCAGGTTTAGAGTGACTTTCAGCCCAGTTATCTCGGGGTCTGAATCCGATCCGATCCGATCCAGTTCTTAGTCAGATTAAGGTGTCTACATGCACTTAATAACTCAGTCTGATTGTAATTTAGCCAATAATCTGATCCTTTCAGGGCCATGTGACCCCACTGACTCTGAATGACTGCCATTCAGAGTTTGACCCCCAATTTGCCCAATTCACCAGTCAGATGATGGTGGTAATGCAGCATAAAGCATTTATTCTACATCTGTGCTCAGTTTATATATAATAAAAAAAACGTAACAAGTTTACATCAGAGGTTCTATTGCCTGAATTTAGTAGATTTATTTATCTATTTGTTTACTTTGTAATTGATTAGGGTCATGTTTGTGTCTGTAAGGAAATGAATGAGCCAACAGTGTAAGCCTTTCCACTTTTAAGACCAGGCTTAAAACTTCCCTTTCTGATAAAGCTTATAGTTAGGGATGGCTCAGGTGATCCTGAAACATCCCATAGTTAAGCTGCTATAGGCCCAGACTGCTGGGGGGCCTCAGCTGGTGGAGGAGGATGGCCACCCTTCCTGGTTCTGGTTCTGCCAGAGGTTTCTTCCTGTTCAAAGGGAGTCGTTCCTCTCCACAGTCGCCTCAGGCACGCTCTGGCCGGGAGATTGGACTGAAGACAAGTTTCTGTGCAATCTGTTGGTTTCCTTAGCTGGGAAATTGTTTTTGAATTGGCTCTATATGAATGAACTGGATTATTTTGAAAATAATTATGATTACAATGAATTGAATTCCAATTGGCTTGAATTGGACTTTATTATTTAAGTCTTGAGATGACATTTGTTGTATTTGGAGCTGTATAAATAAAAATGAATTGAATTGTAATGCTTTATTTAAATGTTTTAGTTACTCTTTTATTTTCTGTAAAAAAAAAAAGAAATGCAAATCTATCTATCCCGTCCCCTCGGTGCAGGGCTGGACTCTTCAGCCTGTTCCTTGTGCTATTGTTGGTTCTGGACACAGAAACGCATCCTAATGACCACTCATCCGTCCATCCGCACGGTTATCACCCACAGCTGTCACCTGCTGGACCATCACACTCATGCTGGGGTTGGGATCTGTGTCCTCCATCTGCCGTTTCCCCCACAGCAACCAAGCACACACCCCGGCAGCGGGGGGGTGTTTCCTGATCCAGTGTGGAGGAAGCACAGAGTGACAGAGCGAGGGGATGAGGAGTGGATCCAATAACTGTCAGATTCCACGCTTCAGGTGCTCTGGACCTCAATTATTCACACACACACACACACACACACACACACACACACACACAGAGGCTCTGCGATGGATTCATGGAGCTGAAATTGTAAGACATAGGAAGCCAAGTTAAGCCTCGAGGGGAGCGCACTGCAGCCAGAATGGATTGGCATCCCCTGGCAATGAGGTAAGTCTGCATCCAATCATATTCCACCTCAGCGTGGAGAATACAGAGAATACAGGCAAAGAGGACGGGAGCGCAGGTTTGACAGGAGAAAGTCAATTATACTGCAGACAACCGAGCTCAAGGGATGTTTTCCATCACGGAGAGAGAATCTGTGGAGCTCAGCTCTCAGGAAACAGAGAATTTCCACCTGCAGCAGATTTTCAAATTAGCCCAAAGAAACTTCACCGTTTAAACTACTCTGCCAAGAATGTCTCTTTACTTCGGCCCTATTTTCTAGGGCTGGGCGATGTAACGGGTTATTATTGCGTTAACTCGTTAATTATTTAACGCCGATAAATATTTTATCGTACATTAATGCAGGTTTGATTTATTTATCTATTTATTTATTTTTTTTTATTATTATTTTTTGGGGGCTTTTGTGCCTTTAATGGATAGGACAGTTCAGAGAGACAGGAAGCAGAGAGAGGGGGAACGACACGCAGCAAAGGGCCGTCCGATGCGGGACTCGAACCAGCTGCAGCGAGGACTATAGCCTCTGTACATGGGGCGCCTGCTCAACCCACTACGCCATGGACCACCTGTTTTATTATTTATTTTATTATTGTAAAAGTCTGTTGCTCGCAGGCTTTTATTTTGTAAAAGTCTGCTGCTGTCTGCTGTGGAACCGGAAAAGAAAGTAATCGGCGGATCCACCAAACATGGAGAAGGGTACGGAACTTTTACTCGGCCATTTTCATGTTAAAGTTCTTCCAGACGGCGGAGTCGACAGAACCAAAGTCATCTGTAAACACTGCCAAGTTGAATTGTCTTCTCAGCGTAGTAGTTCCAGTCTAAAATATCACTTAAAGGCAAAACACACAACTGATAGCAGCAAGTCATTCAAGGAAACAGACAGTGGAGCGAGGCTTCTACATAAAAACTACAGAAAGATGCTGATGTTAAAAGTGTGTTTGCACAACAAATGTTATGGCACTTTCATTCATATGGCAGCACATTTAAAATAAAGCTAAATGCTAAAAGCTATACACTACTTTTGGATTTATTTTTGGATTTTGCGTACAAATGGGATTAATCGTGATTAATCAGGGAAATCATGTGATTAATTAGATTAAACATTTTAATCGTTGCCCAGCCCTGGTTTTTTCCTTTTTAATTCCCTAAAATGGAACCGGACAAAACCAGACCAAGACCGGCTCAAATGAACCCTTTGAAGAGAACGTTTCCACTTCTCATTTGAGAAATTCTTGGGGTTAAATTCAACAAAAGCAAAAAGATTGAACAGGAGGACGACAACGGAAGCAAAGGAAGACCGTCTCTGACCTTGGTCCTTCCCAGCTGCCACTCTGAGCTGCTGTCGTCATAGAGCTGCAGCAGCTGGATGCAGCTCCCCTTGGGGTCATCTGGCACCAGCACACCCCTCATCAGCACCTTGTACCTGAAAAGGAGGTGGGGAGGAACAAAATGGTGGCTCACACAAAGGATATCCAGCAAGCAGCACGGGATTTGTGGCTATTTTTAAAAGATGGGACACGAACGCTAGCTACACAAACCAATGAGTGAAGGCTACAGCTATCTGCTTTATACTTTATACCAGAGATGGGACCAAGTCACACATGTGCAAGTCTCAAGTTAATCCCAAGTCTTAGCTTTCAAGTCTCAAGTAATTTTTTCTTGGGCAAGTCAAAGTCAAGTCACCTTATTATTGCAGTTTTACCTGCAGAATCTGATCTTAATAAAGTGAAAACACAAAGATATAAGTAACTGTCAGTAAACATCATTGGCCAATGTGTCCAACCTGTCCACCCCGTATCATATCAAGCTAACGTTAGCTAACTACCGACTAGGCTAACAGGATAATATTAGCTAATTTGACGACCACTTACTGGTCAGAATGGATCTTCAAATGAGGAACAAAGTTGGAAGTTATGCTAGATGCTTAACACTCAAGTCATTCAAGTCATCGTGTCTCAAGTCAAGTGCCGAGTCTTTAACTTCCAAGTCCGAGTCGAGTCTCAAGTCTTTTATTTTTTGTCAAGTCAAGTCACAAGTCATCAAAACAGCGACTCGAGTCGACTTGAGTCCAAGTCACAGTGACTTGAGTCCCCATCTCTGCTTTATACTTTATAGAGTCTGTTCCCTGGAAAGCTTCACCTGAGCTGTGGAGACTTCGCTGAACTACAAAAACTACAGACCCGGCGTCCCGGTGCAGTCCGGCCGTTACAAACCTGCAGCAGAAGTCCTGGAAAGGCCTCCGGACGGGGAAGCCGGTGCGTCGGATCTTGACCGTCTCCAACATGCCCGAGTACCTGAGCTGGTTTAGAACCACCGTCTGGTCGAAAAGGTCAGGCATCTGAAAAAGAGGGTCGGATGGCATTCAAAACACAGCAG
This sequence comes from Odontesthes bonariensis, assembly GCF_027942865.1. Taxonomy (NCBI): domain Eukaryota; kingdom Metazoa; phylum Chordata; class Actinopteri; order Atheriniformes; family Atherinopsidae; genus Odontesthes; species Odontesthes bonariensis. Next base: position 5,441,195 of record NC_134519.1, read on the forward strand.
AAAACACACCACAGGGTAGATAACTCTGTGCCCTTCACAAAACGTCCTGCAGCATCAGCCAATGATTTCCGTTCGGTGACCACACGCCACTTAATTGATGTTCCACTGCGGTTAGCTGCTTTCATAACACTGTTACAGCAACAGACTTCTGTTTAGGCTGCTCTTTGACCTCAGTGTTTGGCATCATCACAGCTTTGCTGATTGATTTTGTTTTCTGACATGAGTCAAAATGTACAGCTTTATTTTTTAAACCCCAGCCAACTAGCCGGACTACCTTCATCAGCACCAAAACGAGGCTGGAACTCTGCTCACAGGACACAGCAGGGGGTAAGAAGATGTTCAGAAATGATGTTGCTGATATGGGATGTCACACAGCTTCATGTCAAAAGAGGCGAACTATCCCTTTAAGCTAAAACAATCTACCCAGGTCACATGACGTCTGCAGCTAGCATTCCATTCCAACTTACATAAGGAACTAATATAGCTCATTCAGAATATTAATTAAAGAAATATACATGTTAGTTGCACTAAGGGGCGCCAAAGCGATGGATGAAAAATAATTTCGAGTAGGCATTGTCTTTATTTAACAGCTGTGCAGGTGTAAATAAAATGATCAATAACAGCAGCAGGAGACCACACCGGGTGCCGCTCCTGTCAGCTCACAACAGGAAACTGCGACTAGAATTCACACACAGTCCGTGTACCATCCGTTCATTCAATTATTCCATTCATCTGGCAAACAGAAAAACGAAAAAACGACCAAAAAAATGGAAGATTGGTGTTTGTTTTCCTATTTTCCGCTCAAAACAGAACACATAATAAACAGGGAGACCAAAACGAAATAATAAATCTAATTTACGTTTTCGGGTTATTGGTTTCCCCATAGACATGTAAAGAATAGACGCCGCTACTGCCTATTGGCGCTGACGAGCCGTGGGGCCGCCATCTTGGACTGGTCATCCGCTCCACTCAGTGTAATCTGGCTCAGCTCATTTAATCAATCATAACGGATGATACACGGAGCACACAGGCTCACCAGAACTGGACAAGAGAAGATTGGAAAAACGCTGCCTGGTCTGACGAGTCTCGATTTCAGTCGCAGTCGATTTAGTGGCGGAACAGAAAAATGACATTTCCACTAGTTCCGCTAACGGGTTAAATTCAATTTTGGGTAGTGCAGCTACCGGGACCCCACAGGGGTCTCAAAATTAAACAAAATAACAGAAGTTTACCCTTCAATTGACCCTTTTTACGCAAAATGAGCTTTTCAAGCGTGTAGCGCTAATTGTTGAGGATGTGCACAAGGGATGCTCCAAACAAAGAGGCAGCCGGGATAAACACGTGTATCCATAATCAAAAAGCAGGTATATTTCTGGCCTAAGAATGAATGAATAGAATCCTTGGACAACAATAACACTTTGCAGCCCTTTTTCTAGGTTTACATGAAGCTTGTGACACAGTGAATCCTTCAATGTTAAAAGTTATTTAGACCTATTAGTGTAGGACTGTCGCAGGGCTCAATGCTGGGACCACTGCCATTCATCACATATATTCATTATACACTCGTAACGTTTCTCTTGACTGCGCTGCCTCCCGTACATGTCTGTGGATTATCATAAAGAGAGGATAAATAATCAGGAACTCTTGTGAGTATTATATATTTTATTTACATATAAATATTAAATTATAAATATAAATGATGAGTCGCTAAATGCCTCTCATAATTCATTATAAGGAGGCTAATTGATGAACAACCTGCCGCTGAATATGTGTTAAAAAAAGGAAATCGGAAGGAAACCTGCAGAAGAAAGTCCTCTCACAGCTGTATCTCTGTGTTTATTTGCATTTAGTAGAAACATTGATGCATTAAGCACTAACTGTTGTTCAGATGTTGGACATTTTGCATTTTAATGACTTGCTTCAAAATAAAATTATTCCAGAAAACATGGAAAGTGTAACGTTCACAATAAAATGTTGAGTCTTTAGAGGCCATACGTGATAAATAAGATTCATGGAAGGTGGGGGTCTGCATACCCCTCAGAAAGTAGGTAGTTGCGCCCAACAAATAACCCCCCTCCCTGTAAAAAACACACTTAGCATTCAGATAGCATTATCATTTACAGAAGTGCATTCAGTGAAAGTCCTCGCCCTGTAACCTCGGTGGGCGTCACAAGGGGACGGGGGGCCTCAAAATAAGAGGGAGCTTTCATACTGGATGGTAATGCCCCCTTTATCCGGCACATCTTCCCCGATAGCCCATTGATGGGCCGTTCTGAGGAGACGGGAGGCTAATTCACCAGCAGATCTCCGCTGAGTGATTGAATGGCGGCCTTTAACTGCCACAAGCCGACCTCATTAGCATCATTTTCATTTGCATGCGGACGGGATGCGGCCGCACAAAGATGAGTGGTGTCAGGAAGCTGCCCTCTGCCCCCCGGCCCCCTTTTCCACCACCGTCCTTTCACCCTTTCATGGCTGCTGCTGCGATGTCATCCACAACTGTTTGGAGGCTTCGCACTTCTGTGTCCCATGTTTGTAGTTCGCTTGGCCAACTCGGTGAATGAAACTGCTCTTTCTCTGTCTTTGCACCGTCTTCCACTAATTTTGCCGGCAACCGAAGGCGGCGTTGTCATGCGTGAGTCGCCCGTCCTGGTGCTTTAAAGTCTGACAAACCGCATTCAGTAAGGTCACACAGTCACTCTGAGCTCCTGGTCTGAGTATAGATAACCAGGAGGGATTCGATCGAGCGTCAGTCTGCTTTTAGGAAGCTCCATTTCTTAGGATTTTGGTCAGACTCACATGTTTACATTTGGTGTCATGCTAATGAGCTTCCTGTTGTCTTCATTCTAAACCGTAAATGTCTAAATGTCTACGAGTCTAAGAGTAGAAGAACATCGACAAAGCATTTTCTGCTCATCTGTTTCATTTGTAAAATCATTATCAAATTTTCTCTTCCAAAGCCAAGAAGGTTTCCACATAAAAGGAATTTTTTGTGGAGTTTTGCAAATAAAAGCAGACAGATGTGGAAAAAAAAGCCCACTTGGCGAACCAATGGAAACTTTAATAGCACTGTGACATGTTTTTGTGAGAAAACTGTGCGTCCATAAGGACTTCTTTGTTACATCTTACTCGATTTACTGTCAATACTTGGACGAATGGCAAATATCACCTGCCCAGCATGGATCTTTTTGTCATTGTTTCGTGTTTGAATGGAGCCGTGAGGAGCATTAAAGGAAATGTGACCAATCAGTGGGGTCACATGGCCCTGAAAGGATCGGATTATTGGCTAAATTACAATAAGACTGAGTTATTAAAGGGTAATTCTCCTTGGATATATGGCGGTGAATGAATGGGATCAGAGGCACAAAGCGTGTCATACCCCGGTATGATAGGTGGCGCTGTACCCATTCCAGCTGTTGCTAATAGAGCCACTTCCTGTTGACCTCTTCACCACCAACAACAACAACAAACTCAGGCATTGGAGAAAGATGGAGAACGCAGAGCCAGATGAAGCTACGTCCCTCTACATTTGCTCTGTGATGAGCTGCTTGTTGCACAAACTCGATGCCCAACGGAGCATTCTCCATCGCGTTGTTTGTTTCTTTCTGACGGCGACAACAACAGGAATATCGTCTCCTTTGACTTCCGGGTCACGACCCCGGGAAAACATCTGGAGCATGCGCAGAACGCAAAGTCTGATTCACCACGTGCTTCAGCGTCTACAAGCAGGTTTAGAGTGACTTTCAACCCAGTTATCTCGGGGTCTGAATCCGATCCGATCCAGTTCTTAGTCAGATTAAGGTGTCTACATGCACTTAATAACTCAGTCTGATTGTGATTTAGCCAATAATCCGATCCTTTCAGAGCCATGTGACCCCGCTGAGTGGCTGAACGCCGCCACTTTAACGGATTGATGAAGCCATTAATGTTATGTGTCTCTGAAAAAAGCTATGGTTTGAATGTGCTGCCGTCGTATTGTTGCTCCTTTGCTGCAGTTTTGGAAAGTAAAGCGGTCTGCAGGCGCAGAGCTCCTTTCATACGGCAGCCATAAATGATGTCCTTCAGTAGAAATAATCAGAAGAAAAAGAAAAGTTTCCCCTGAGTCTTACAAAGAATGATGTGCTTTGAATTTATGCATGAGCATTTCAAAGGATGTGACGCCAAAATGCAAACTTTAGACTACAAAGTCGAGCCGAAGTAAGAAAGCGCTTGAATCAGGCAGGTTTAGGGCCAATGTTCACTGTTCTAAATATAAATGAAGCATTCAGCAGCGTGTCCAACACAATAAACGACCAACAGTGTCTCTTTTTGATCACTTTCCTTCAATAAAAGGGAAAAAAATGAAAATATACTAGTTCTAAGTCTAATAAACCATTCCCTTCTGAGCCACAGGGATGTAAATCAGCATCCAGAGGCAGACGGACCATTTCAGGCCTCCACAGGCAACAATAGCTGTCACAGCCCGACTTTCCAGCGAAAAGACTCCAAGATCGGGCATTCAGAAGCACAAATGGGGGTGTGGAAGTCCGCTCCCGAGGGGGTTGGGAACCAGCGGGGGTGAAACACAACCAAACTCGGGATGAGCCGTCCATCCTTCGACTCCTTCAGTCCGAGGTGACACAAAACTACCTTTAATGCATCCTCAGCAACTACCTGATACTGAAGGCTGCACATTACGTCCCCAACAGCACAACATGTGCATCTTAGATGTAAAACAAAAAGATCCAACGGCACACACAGAAGCTTTCATTGAGTCATATCAGCTGCCATTTACTCACACTGAAAGTGAAGTAATGAAGTAAACTCTATTAGAGTAGCTGTCATCATTTCTACCTTGTATTTCTAAGATTCAGTAAGAACTCGAGCTTCTTAAGTAAAATGAAACATTTTTAGTAACGTAATACATGAATTATGGGGGAAGAGTAAGTTTTACTTAGGTTTCCTCATACAATTTAAATGTTTAATAGTTGTATGTACATAAACCTAGAAATACTACATAAACTTTACTCTGAAAGTTTATCGTTAAAATCTACTAAGTTATTTCATAACAGCAAATACTACAGATATATAAAATTTACTTAAAATTTTGAGTAAAATGATGTTCCTGCCTATGAAAAACAAGTAGACTTTACTTAATTTGTTTAAATAAATATAACTTAAACTTAGATTTAATTAAGTAAATGTTACTTAATATCTTCAAAACTGTTGTGTTTTATGGTAAATAAAATTTACTTGATACTAGCAAGTGAGTGTTACTTGATATTACAGCATTAAATATTATTTATTATTCAAATGATTTATTTATTATTAAATAAATAAATAATAATAATAATTAAATAAACAATTTATTATTTATCATTATATAAATTCAAATATTATTTGAATTTCTCCCATTGGGGGATGAATAAAGTATTTTTCTATTTTATTCTATAACTTAAATCATTTGAATGCAAATACTTAAAAAGGGTTTTTCAGTGCACATTTAAAACTCAGAACTCCCAACGAGGCTTTACAAAGAAAAATCTTCCCCCCCTTTTTTTTTTTTTCAGCACAGTGATGCTTGAGAGATCTAATTACCGCGTGACATTTCAAAGCTTTGACATTTTCTCCATACAATCAGTTCAATCTGTTGAATTTAAAGTGTGGCTCGGTAAAAAGTCAGGGTCTATAAAGGGTTAATTAACAATCCAAGCTGGTCTGTCAGCGTTTACAGAACATGTCCAGAATGAAGGGTTTCATGTCCCAAACAGATCAGGGGGAGCTGATTCATGCTACTGTAACGGTCTTCTGTCTGTACTCCCCCCAAAAGAGTCTCAAACAGCTGCAGCCCGAGTTTTAACCAGGTTTTAAATCCAGGTTACAAACATTTCTCCTTCAGTGTGCTTACGGCTGAGTTCCTTTAAATCATTTTAAAGCATGATGCTATAAATCCTCCTAATTGTTTTATATTTTTCTTTTTTCCCCCTCTTCTTTGATTGCTTTTAACTGTGTGTTTTCATTTTTATTCTATTTTTTTATTCTCTTTAAATTGATTGTTTTTATGCTGCTTTATGCTGTTCTTTTAAATGCCTTGTCTTTATGTAAAGCACTTTGAGTTGCCTGTGGTATAGATAGATAGATAGATAGATAGATAGATAGATAGATAGATAGATAGATAGATAGATAGATAGATAGATAGATAGATAGATAGATAGATAGATAGTTTATTCATCCCAATTTGGGAAATTATTGTGTTGCAGCAGCGTACAGTATAAAAGATATTTAAACAATTCAAGTAAAAACAAGCAAATAGAATAGAATAAAAATAGTGAATAAACATTAGCTATATACAGATCTACAGTATGAAGAGTAGGGTAAATAATAATAATAATAATAATAATAATAATAATAATGAATAAAGATGCCTTGCCTTGCCTTAAATGCTGTATTTCCAGAATATTCCTTTAAAATGAAAGAACCAAGAAAGACCTCCAACCAAAGGAGAGAGCAGATATAAATGTAGAGTACCCGCTATATGAGATAAGTTGCATATAATTGGTGGTACGAGATGACTGAAAACTAAGAATTATGAGGATAATGATACTAAACACTGATGAACCAGGTCAGGTTTTCTGCTGGTAAATCATTCAAGTGTAAAAATGTCCTGAAAACCCTAAATAAGACATTTTAATTGCTCATTTGGTGCAACAAATCACTCCATTAACAATGAGATTAACAGAGAAAAAAACCAAAAAAAAGAGAAGAATATGAAGCACCCAGTAAAGAAGCAAATCAAAAGCTTTACCTTTAAAGTTAAACATGTGGGCGCGTTCCACCTCTGCATGGCTCACCCATTCTGGTTTGACCAGAGAACATCTAAGAGCATCTGAACACTAAAAAGCTCTTTGTTAGAGGAGTCCAGGTCTGAGTGGTGGGATCCAGCAGGGATTATCACTGACTGCTCAGTGGGGGGGGGTCCCCAGCAGAATCCCTGGAACAATGTTTCCGCTTGTAGGTGCACGTAAATCCGACCCAAATCCCCGACCCTGCTGGATTTAAGGTTGTTTGAAGAAGGATTCTGGAGGGTTTTCTTTTTAAATTTCATGGTGAGACAAAGAAAACCTGAACCGGTTGAGCTGCTAAGATGAAACAGATCAAATGAGTTCTCGTGGTCGATTAACACATCTTGGAGAACCAATGCATACAGTTAGGGTTGTTCACGACTGAACAAAACTTAGGCTTTGTTCGAAACCGCATACTTCCATACTACATACTACATACTACATACTCATCGATCAGACAGTATAAAGAGCGTTTACCCACAATGCATTTCGCTCCTGCCCGAGCCGAAATCAGCCGGCCTGAAGCTGATTTCTCTTAAGCTCTAAACTCTGTAAACTTTAGCAACATTTGAAACATTTTCAGGTGAGAAAGTAGTCGTTTAGATTCCCAACGTGTTGAAAACCTGACAAAATACCGGCTGTTTACAATTTAGTTCCCACGAATTCGGCGCTACTAAAGCTAGCCGCAGTGAGCAACGCACTTCCGGTTATTTTCACAAAATAAAATACCCGTTGCCTTTTATCACAGGGAAAGCCATTACGGTACAATTGGTGCTTTTGTTTTGAAAACAGGAAGTGAACCTACCCTCGTTGTAGCTAGCACAGCCCTTTTACAGACAGCCGTTCCACTTCCTATTCGCCCCATTATAAAAAATTTGGCTACAGTTCAGTTGATTTTCTCTGGGGGCGCTGGCGAGCGAGTGCAGAATGACCATTGGCCATAGGGCTGGCGCTAATAACTCAAAAAATGTCCCCGCTAGCGGCTGAAACCTGAAAATAATACTGTGATTTCTGACAGAGGGATGTGGATTTATATCGAAAGTACAATAACCTGGGAGTTATAGCTTTCTGTTTTCTTACAGGTCTGGCATTTGCGAGTCAGTATCCGCTTGCATCTAGCTAACGGAATCTGAAGAACGCACGGCTGATTATGACCGGCTGCTTTACGGCACTCGTCCACCGTGCCAGAGTGCTAACCTGGTGCCGCTAACAACAACCAAAGCTAAACCAGAGGCTAGTCAGAGAGTATGTAAAAGGGCTGTGCTGAAATCTGTAACTATTTGAGCTAACACTTCTCTGCTAGCTCAGCGCTAGGACTGACCATGCCGTAAAGTGATGCCACATGCGTGACGTCACTCTGGATGCAATACTGACAATAAATGTGTATTTTAAACAAATCTAGTGAGTCTAAAAAATCAAACCAAGTGCCGTTTGAAAGGATAATTTATCCTGCCTTTGGGAAAATTAAAATGAAAAAATATAAAAAGTTATATCCAAAGCAATGGCTGGATCTAAGGTGGATTTCATAGTACCACCATAGAGTTCGGCGTGCTCTGCACTGCTTCGTTGGCGCCCCTAGAGTGCAGTACCACCCGGAAATAGCCGCCAGTTTTCCCTCTCCTCATAATAGAGACTCTCTGGTAGCTAGCTTGAAACTGACGTTTTGACAGGAAATGACGATCGGCGACGTCACGTTACGTTGCATCTTGGGTAGTTTGAGTATGAGTAGTAACCTCATGATGCATACCCAACATTTAGGAGAATCTAGTATGCATCCGGGAACTTCTCGCTTACTCAAACTCACATACTAACTCAAAAAGCTAGTAGGAGTAGTAGGAGAAGTATGCGGTTTTGAACACCTTAGACACAAAAATGGACGTGATAACGGACTCTGGCGTTGATTGACGAGTCAAAACAAGCTCACTTTCTACTAAAGATGCTCTATAAGGCCTCAAATTAAACCTTCAACCATAACCAGTGATCAGCACGTTTAATCTGAAAACGGATGCTTATGACAAGTCCAAAGATGAGGAAAATAAGGGATAGCTGGACATGTTTTGTATGGTTTCAAGGGGAGCAGGTCGTTTAGGCCATTGGCGTTTAGGCCGCAGTCGTTTTAGGCCAGGCTACCTGTACATGAAATGTGCTTCACATAAATTTGATTTGATTTGATTTTGACAAACCTCCTCCTTCACTGTTGTGCCCTCACGGCTTGATGAGAACAATCATCACACACAAAGAGGAAGCTGGCAGGCTCAAACGCCGCTCCTCCCTCTTTAAATCCAAAGTGTATCATTTCGAAACTGAAAGCCGTCCGGTCCAATTAACAAGAAGATGAGCAGGAGCCATCAGAGGGACTGTGTGCCTGTTACTGCATGGTAGCACAGCAGAAATGTAACAATAATACTATATATATAGATATATATTTATATATATCTATATATATATATATATTCATGGGGCATAAGAAACATGAACATCTTTTTTCTCGACTGGGTGAAAAATAAGCAAGGAATGCTCAAAATGAGTTTAAAAATGACACCAACTTCATTGCAAAGAACAGAAAAGCCTAAATAATTCCATGTCTTTGTTTATTAAATTGATTAAATTGATAAAATTGATAACATTTCAGCCAACAATACTCGCTTCAGGACTCCTGTAGCTCCATATTATTACCAAAAACAGCTGAGCAGGAGGGCTGTGAACCATCTGTTGACCTTTAATTAAATGCATGCACCAATTATTTGTTCTGCAGTTGAACTAAACTGAATTGATCTATTTCTTAATAAAAAAGTAGGAAGTGAGAAAGCTGCTCTGAGTCTGAGCGTCTGTCACGGAGCCAAACACAAACCAACGCATCTCACCTCATTCCACAGCACTACAGCCCACAGCTGGACGTGTGAATCACGCACCGCCTCATGTGAAACATGCATCAGGTCTCACCTTGCATGGTGGATCGCTGCTTCGTCTCCTCACGGTTTTATCTTCTCTGTCAGATACGAGTGACAAAACTTCCCAAAGCAGCAGTGTTTCCCTCTGTCTCTCTGTCGCTGTCTGGCTGAGATGTGCACACACTCACATTCACACACATACGCACTCAAACAAAGGCTTTCAAACCCAGAACTCCACTCCCCCCCCTTTTTTTTTTCTCTGTGGAGAGAGAGGGAGGGCCGTGGTTGCCATGGTGATGCATCTCCTGCTGAGGCTAATTTGTGCCGGCCACTTGTAGGGTCTGAAAGTGACCGAGTGTGTGTGTGAGAGAAAAACAAAGCAGGGTGTTTACATTCAAACGTGGCCGGAGCCGACAGTCCATGAAGCGGCGTGACGGTGCGCTGAGCCAAACTTCACAGTTCCACTGAAAAAAAAGGCTCAAATGTTTGTTTCTCTGTTCCCCAAATCAGCATCCTGCGTCTCCTTGTGGGATTTTACAAGATGATGTTTCAAATTCACCCGTTCTTGACTTAAGTAAAATGCAGCGAGGTGAAATAAACGCATCTCAGAAGAGTTTACAGTTACTCAATGAAACAAAGTAAGTGGGGAAAAAAAGACCCACTTGTGACCCCAGCTTTGGGAATGAATGGCAAAGACCTTTTGAGACCATTTTAAAATGTATTATAACCTCAGAATGGAAAGAGGGAGTACTTTCTTTTTCACACAACTGTAACTTGCATCTTTAAGCTGTTTGAACCTAAAACTTTAAACCTGTTTCTGATTGGTGTTTTCAGTATGAATAAAGGAAATGCCTTCAGGTTGACTTTACATCACGACTGTGACCTTCACAGACTCAATGGCTGTGTTCGAAACCGTATACTTCATACTATATACTTCATACTACATACTCATCGATCAGACAGTATGCAGAGCGTTTACCCACAATGCATTTCGCTCCTGCCCGAGCCGAAATCAGCCGGCCTGAAGCTGATTTCTCTTAAGCTCTAAACTCTGTAAACTTTAGCAACATTTGAAACATTTTCAGGCGAGAAAGTAGTCGTTTAGATCCCCAACGTGTTGAAAACCTGACAAAATACCGGCTATTTACAATTTTGTTCCCACGAATTCAGCGCTACTAAAGCTAGCCGCAGTGAGCAACGCACTTCCGGTTATTTTCACAAAATAAAATACCCGTTGCCTTTTATCATAGGGAAAGCCATTACCATACAATTGGTGCTTTTGTTTTGAAAACAGGAAGTGAACCTACCCTCGTTGTAACTAGCTTGAAACTGCCGTTTTGACAGGAAATGACGATCGGCGACGTCACGTTGCATCTTGAGTAGTTTGAGTATGAGTAGTAACCTCATGATGCATACCCAACATTTCGGAGAATCTAGTATGCATCGGGGGAAAAAAAGTCCGTCAAAAAGTTAGTATGAGTAGTATGAGTAGTAGGAGTAGTATGCGGTTTCGAACACAGCCTGTGTGAAGCTCACGGAGCTAACCGGCGCTACTTCCTGTTTTACTTGTTCCAACATAAAAGCACGTATTTTAAAATAAATAAATAAAAAAATACCCAACATTTCAGAGAATCTATTATGCATCCGGGAACTTCTCGCTTACTCAAACTCGCATACTAACTCAAAAAGTTAGTATGAGTAGTAGGAGAAGTATGCGGTTTCGAACACAGACCCTGTTTTGTCAGTATCTGCTGAGGCTTCTCTTAAACAGGCAGATGGCTCTGAATCAGGCACGTCACCAGAATCTTTTTATCGGGGCACGGGCCCCTGTAAACATGCGTTGTGCCCCTGTAAATATTTCCACATACATCCTTCAGACTACGCTAAGACCGATGTGCCAAGGAAGAATAACACAGGCACGATTTTCCCTGTTTCAACCACGTAATCTCCTTTAATGCTGCACAGGTCTACCAAAGAGTGAAGTGAAGAGGTTGTATTGAGTAGCCCAGTGTTTCCCAACCCTGGTCCTCAAGGCACACTGCCCTGCATGTTTTACATGTTTCCCTGCTCCAGCACACCTGATTCAAATAATTGGGTCAGGTCTTAAAGCTCTCCAGAATGCTGAGGACGACCCATTCATTTGAATCAGGTGTGCTGGAGCAGGGAAACATGGAAAACATGCAGGGCAGTGTGCCTTGAGGACCAGGGTTGGGAAACACTGGAGTAGCCCACACATTCTGCCTGTCAAAGCATAGTTGGCTATATGAACCACTACACACTGATGGATAGCCGTCACCGTGGTCATGGACATAAGGAAATTCTCACAGTCAGAAGCAAGAAGGAGAACTGAGAATGAAGTGAAGGGAGGTGAGAGGCCCTATAGGCCGCTTTAATGTCTTAGGCCAAATACACAACGTTTGCATTTAGGCTGAAACAGTGTCTGGTTCCATGGCAGATGAAAAACGGGAGACAATATCCTATTCTGCCTATTATAGCCTATTTACTAAACTATCTTAGGCATTATAAATGGGTAAAATGTGGGTAGGCTGGTTTAAAGGCTACTCAATCAGGGGAATAACTTATCAGATCATATCAGATTCTCTTAATTTAAGATTTTGACTTTTTATTTTGCAATTTTCCCTCTTGTAGACGTATTTATTGACTGTGGTACAGTAAGATTAAAAAACATTTAGTACCTGGACTGATATATTGTTCATTATTTTTTATCTGCTGAAAATTGTCACACTGTGCATACTGTGTTTTTTAGTAATAATTCCTCTTGTTAAAGGCTGACTTAATCATGTTTGATGAGCTACAGAAGGAGGAATTGAAAAGTTAAATATGCCTGACAACGCCCCTGCTTTCTACGCGCTGCTCGCGTTTAATTAGCCACAAACATTTCTAAAGAAGTCGGAGGGGATGGCAGAAGGTGCAAAACCACGGACCTTTGTGTACCGGCAGTCCCTTCATGCAAGACATAACTGATCGAGATTCATGCTGCACAATCTTTCCAACAGTCATGGTATCTCTTTTGCAATCTCTCACTTTTCTCCTCAGTCTTACACTGGAAAAAAATGCCCCTCCAAAAATAAGTAAAAAAACAACAAATACAAGACGTTTTTGCTTGAAATAAGCAAAACAATCTGCCAATGGAACTAGTGAAAATAGGCTTGTCAAGATTTCTTGAAATAAAATGTGATATTTGGGACTTTTGAGATAAAAGTGATCTTGAAATTAGCTTAAAAACCTCAACCATAACCATAAGGTTTTAAAAAAAAGCTTGTTTCATGTGATATGTGACTCAAAACAAGATGTTTTCAAGACTTTTTCACTTAACAAGATATTCCAGATGTATTGTATTAAAACAAGTCCCTATATCTGGCTGAAATGGTACTTGTTAGGCAGTTGTGTCTTATATTAAGTGTAATGAGATACTCAATGAGAAAAATATACTTTGTAAGATTTAGATTATTTCCAGTGTACCTGTCAAAGGTTAGGTTTTGGCATTGAAAGTGCAGCGTAAGAACGGTTAAAGATCAACTTTGTCATGGTTTACACATGATATTTACGCAGGATATAGTAAGATCTTGTAAAGTAGCACTTGATCACAGCACACTTTTTTTTTTTAAACTGACACCAGAGTATTTAAACGGAGCCATTTACTGATAATTCAACTTAAGTCTTCGAGCTGATATCAATTCCGAAGAAGGAAAAACGAGAACTACTGTCAATATGGAGCAGTTCTGATGAGGACCAGAACTAAATATCAATAGAGCGTAACCGGTTTCATTTATCTGTGCAGCTTCACTCACTGCAACGCTGCCAGCAGGAGGGTTGCTGTGGTGATGGGGATCAATGATGAGGGTCACAGCGTTTTGTGAGTGGGTGAGCTTGAAATTGAGTTGTTGTGTCTGAACGGATAGAAAAAGAAAATGTCTGCAAATAGGGCCGCACATCGTCCGTTCATCCATGTAAAACCAGAGTTCTGACTGTCGGTAGCTCACAAAGTGAGCACAAAATGCACAGATAGACGAGAGAAAAAATATATAAATACTGTTTCTATTTCAGTTGAGCAGGACACAGTCAGAAAGGTCAAAGGTAACTCAGTAGGACAAAGTTTATAGTAAGAGCTGCTACGGTAACTTTTCAGCGTATCCAGTGTTTCTGAGTTGTGATTATTGGAAAATGGCCGACGTGTCCACCAACATGTCCTCGTTGCATTGAAAACCAAAAGTCCATGCACAGTGCACTCTGCCAATATATCGATGTTTCCACATGAGTCCCATGACCCTGCAGGCTTTACCAACACACTGTTGCATCACTTCTCCCATGGATCAAACATTATGCTGGTTAAAGGGATAGTTTGCCTCTTTTGACATGAAGCTGTATGACATCCCATATCAGCAACATCATTTCTGAACATCTTCTTACCCCCTGCTGCGTCCTGTGAGCAGAGTTCCAGCCTCGTTTTGGTGTTGATGAAGGTAGTCCGGCTAGTTGGCTGGGGTTTAAAAAATAAAGCGTTTTGCTTCTCAAAACAATATGCGTTCAAAAGAGTAATACATTTGCATCCCAAAATCTTTCCCAGGAAAAAGTCAGACCCCACAATCTCTTGGCCCTATTTTCTCTCCCTTCGTATCACTGCCTGCTGTGTGGACCGTGCAGACCGAAGTGCAGACCGAGCAGTCCCCTGCTTCCGAGCAGCAAACACTGTAAAATAAAGGTCGGACTTCTTCCCGGAGAACGATTTTGTGATGCAAATGTATTACTCTGTTGAACGCATATTGTTTTGAGAAGCAAAACGCTTTATTTTTTAAACCCCAGCCAACTAGCCGGACTACCTTCATCAACACCAAAACGAGGCTGGAACTCTGCTCACAGGACGCAGCAGGGGGTAAGAAGATGTTCAGAAATGATGTTGCTGATATGGGATGTTACACAGCTTCATGTCAAAAGAGGCGAACTATCCCTTTAATCCCTTCCAGATCTGGCGCGATGCTTCCCTCTTTCAAGCAAAAGCTCCTTCAATGTGACACTTTTATTCTAAAGACAACGACGAGACAAAGTTCTTCCACTTGAAGACTGAAAGCGTGCCATGAAAAACTTTCAGGATCCCTTTCAGTCTCAGTGGGTTAGTAATAGTATTGTTGCTCACGTGCACACTGGCTCAACACCTGCTCAGAGTCAAACAGGCAGATGACAGGGACGCCTCTCGGGGGTTTTTAGGGGCCACGTGCCGTGGCGCTCTGACCCCTGAGTCCCTCTGGGGAGGCCCTAACACCCACTCCACCCCTTCTCCTCCACTACATTAAGCTCCACTCAGAAGTCATCACGGCGCCGTGTTTAACATTCGATCTGAAGAGGAGTCCAGACGGCCGTGTTTCGCCTCATAAAAACGGGCCGACTGTCCAGCTGGTCTCCCGCAGGACGCTCAAAGCACCCATGTGTGTGTTTGGTAGTCCTGCCTTTAAGAATGTGTGGACAGAGATGGGCAGAACTTTGGGGAAAGAGGGAGAGTTCTGTAAGAATGTGTGGAAGAAGCTACGGGACAGATACCTGAAGGCAAAGAAGAGGGCAGAGACTCCAAGTGGTGACGCCGGGGGCTTCAGACCTTCACCTCTGTTGACTGAATTAAAAAATTAAAAGTATCCAGATACTGCAGCAGCATCATTGATGACAGTGTTCCTGTTCTTCATTGTTTTCTTCTCCACTTTCTTCATTGTAAAGTAGCGGTAACCTTCAGGTAGCAGCGACACCTCTGTGACGGAGAAGATTGCAACTGCTGGCACATCGACTCGCGCCACCGTATATAGCCGTCACGAAATTGTGACGTCATCAACACCGCTCGCGCTAGCAAGACGCAGCAACCATGCTAGAGCCTTTACGTATCCTCCTATTAGGGA
The DNA here is from genome assembly GCF_027942865.1 of Odontesthes bonariensis. NCBI lineage: Eukaryota > Metazoa > Chordata > Actinopteri > Atheriniformes > Atherinopsidae > Odontesthes > Odontesthes bonariensis. The sequence continues at coordinate 5,456,810 of NC_134519.1, forward strand.
TAACGCTTTCCTGCGTGGTCAGTAGGGCTGTAGCGAAACACGAATCTCACGATACGATATGATACAATTCAGCCAAAAGTTCGATACAATTCGATACACTTACATTATTTTCTGAAAAAAAAGTGATTGGATTGGTTCTGAATACATCGTAGCTCCGATCGCTACAATGGGAACAGATAAACAAGCTACTTTTGGCTCAAATAAATGGCAAAAACTGAATGAAAGCAGGTAAAAATAAGATGGCAAAGCACTTTGGTTCTTGAAAGCTTGGACAGAAAGTATGGACGATGACTTCTGGTTGGAGTCGCAAGTGATAAAAACAGACATGAAAACTCCAGAGAAGAACCCCCGTCTAACCAACGCTGCAGAAGCACAAAGAACAGACCCAACACCCCCCCACACACACAGAAGGGTCCTCTGTGTGAATGAAGAAAGCCCGAAGGCAACAGAGGGGCTCTCAGGCTCAGATCCCCTCACTGTGCCGGTGGCTGCGTTACATCTGCGTCACAAATCTATCAAACTATCTCACAGAACATCTGACTGCATCACAGCTGCCCAGTGGAGAAATGAGTGATTTCACAAGAGCCGAGGAAAACTGACAACAAAGCAAACAAAGCCCCAAATCCTGTGTCACGCTCCATTTCCAGGCTCAAATCCACATGTTTTCAGTTTTATTGACTTTCCTCACGGTGGGTTTCCACTTCTGGACTGAAAGCACACTTTGAGTGGTTTAATAACCTTAAATTGTTGTTATTTTATGTGTACAAAAGAGTACACATATTATATTACATTTTTAGCCCTTATATTATTTTATCGGCTGATGTGACATGCAATGTGATCAAGATTATATAATCTTTCCATGATTTACATAAAGCGAGCAAGCCGGCGAGCGACCAAGAAGTTGAACAAGCGTGTAAGCAAGCCGGCGAGCGTGGGGCCGAACAAGCAGCGCAGCAAGCGGGCAAGCAAACGCCATTCAACTCTCCAGGTTCTGCGTCGTGGCATTGTTACAAAGGTGTGGCGACCATCTTGAGGAGGGGGTTCCATTTATAAACTCTGGAGATATCATTCTGTGATGTCATGGACAGAAACTGTGACATTTTTCAGTAAAACTCACCAACATGAATAACGGATTCATTCTCAGGAAAATCAATAACGGAGTGAAATAATGTTTTCAGTTCCACAACTGTGTGATGACAACAGCACAGAAATGTTATGACATCACAAAAGCAATATTCACAAGATGGAATGTCACTGATGACATCACAGCGATGTCATCATAGATGACATCACAAAATGATATCTCCAGAGTTTATAAATAGAACCCCCTCCTCAAGGCGGTCGGCACACGTTTGTGACAATGCCACGACGCAGACGCAGACGGGCTTCTCGCCTCATGCGCAGACGCCACAGAGTCCAAATGCGCTTGCTTGCCGCCTTGCTCGTCATCTTGCTCGCTTGCGATCTCGTCAAATTGCTAGACATCTTGCTCGGCCGCTAGCTTGCTCTTTAGTTCACCTCTCATGTATTTTAGTGTGTTTAGTCTGTGGAGCCACTCAAGTAAATAATTAACATGTGGCAAAAAAATATATATATACCTATATATATAAAAAAGAACGACCTGAATAAAGTGTCTGTAAATCTGACCGGTCTGAGTGATGGATTCATTCATCAATCACATCGTAAAAACACAGCAATGGGTTTGTAACATCAGCCGTAGTTTCTATACGCAAAGATCATCGCATCACAGATGTGACGTCATCAGTGATGTCATCGGCATCAGTGACAGATAAAAATCCTCTTTGAACTGAATCGGTGGAAACCTCAGAGCTGCAGAGAAACTAAAGTATTTGGGATGCGATTGATGACATTTCACAAAACACAAGTAGGCCTACAGACATGTCCGCGTATATTTGAAAAACGGTAAATTTCACTGACTCTCATCGAAAGTTGCACTTAAAGTGATACTCCGGAGTAGATTCAACCTGGGGTCATTTGAACCGTGATATGGCTGTGTATATGCTTTTAAAGCCATGAATGGCCTTGCACCTGTGTACCTCTCTGAGCTTCTGCAGCCCTACGCACCCAGTCGAACCCTCAGGTCAGCTGACCAGCTGCTCCTGAGGGTTCCTAAAACAAGGCGGAAGCTCAGGGGGGACCGAGCATCTTCTGTTGCTGCCCCTCGGCTCTGGAATCAGCTGCCGCTGCACATTAGGCAGGCCCCTTCCTTGTCCTGTTTTAAAAGTCGTCTTAAAACACACCTCTTTTCTTTGGCTTTTACCACCGTCTAGGTTGTTTATTTTATGTGCACAGTTTTGTTTTATGATGTTTTTATTGTGTTTATTTTAATGTACAGCACTTGATAAAATCAATAAAATTGATTGATTGATTGGTATTTATATAAAGTAGGAGGTAAAAAAACGAAAAAATATTTTAAAAATATATATGCAAGCTAAAATATATATAAAAACAGCAGTGGTAAATCTGTACATATATATATCTATATATATATAGATATATATATTTCTATATCTATATATATTTATATACAGTATATGTATGGCAGTATAATCTTTATCACATTGCATGTCACATCAGCCGATAAACACGATCTGAATACAGTGTGTTCAGGAACCACAGACACGGTGCAGAGTGCAGAATCACAAATCCAATTTCTCTCCACTAACATTCGTGTCCATCAGCTCTGCATTCTCCGGCACTCCACCCCGTTGCTCAGCAACCTGGGGTTAAAGGGCACCAGCGGGGGCCAGACACTTCTCATTCCTGTCTGGTGCTCTGACCCAGAGGACTGTTTGATGACTAAATGACAACCGATTCACACACCCCGACCTGCTAATATTTACTGAAATGTGGGACAGGTGTGTGGGACAGGTGTGTGGAACAGATGTGTGGGACAGGTGTGTGGGACAGGTGTGTGGGACAGATGTGTGGGACAGGTGTGTGGGACAGGTGTGTGGGACAGATGTGTGGGACAGGTGTGTGGGACAGATGTGTGGGACAGGTGTGTGGGACAGGTGTGTGGAACAGATGTGTGGGACAGATGTGTGGGACAGGTGTGTGGGACAGATGTGTGGGACAGGTGTGTGGGACAGGTGTGTGGGACAGATGTGTGGGACAGGTGTGTGGGACAGGTGTGTGGGACAGGTGTGTGGAACAGATGTGCGGGACAGGTGTGTGGGACAGGTGTGTGGGACAGGTGTGTGGAACAGATGTGTGGGACAGATGTGTGGGACAGGTGTGCGGGACAGGTGTGTGGGACAGGTGTGTGGGACAGATGTGCGGGACAGGTGTGTGGGACAGGTGTGCGGGACAGGTGTGTGGGACAGGTGTGTGGAACAGATGTGCGGGACAGATGTGCGGGACAGGTGTGTGGGACAGGTGTGTGGGACAGATGTGTGGGACAGGTGTGCAGGACAGATGTGTGGGACAGGTGTGTGGGACAGGTGTGTGGGACAGGTGTGCGGGACAGGTGTGTGGGACAGGTGTGTGGGACAGGTGTGCGGGACAGGTGTGTGGGACAGATGTGTGGGACAGGTGTGTGGAACAGGTGTGTGGGACAGATGTGTGGGACAGATGTGTGGGACAGGTGTGTGGGACAGATGTGAGGGACAGATGTGTGGGACAGGTGTGTGGGACAGATGTGTGGGACAGATGTGTGGGACAGGTGTGTGGGACAGATGTGAGGGACAGGTGTGTGGGACAGATGTGTGGGACAGCAGCGCTGTCAGTGACTCACCTTGTGCGTGTTTGGCTTGATGCATCGAATGAAATATGGGTTGGAAGTGCTGAGTGTGGCCATCAGCGAGTGCAGAGAGTCCTGAAACAAGACAGAAACTCTCAGATTTACTGCTGACAGTGAAGCTTCTGCGTCTGCCGCCATGTTTCTGCCGTTTTTAGCTGGGTGGGCTGCAACTGTGATCAAACCAAGCACCACCGCTGCTCAAACCTAAAGTTTCTATAAGATTTACAGCAACTAACTGAAAATGCTGAAAATGAAACTGCTTCGGCCATTTTTTGTGAGTATTACTGGTGTTATCTAACTGTTACTGCTCTATTACCATGACCTCTACCTCTAATGTAATAATTAGAACTAGAAAATTTCTGAAGAAATTTTGATGGGTGCCAATCTACTGCCCGCCCTATCAACAAACCCTTTAGTTCAGTTGAAGTTGAGAGTCTCCTGTCACATATAAACTTTGAATGTCTCTGTGATGTCGTATGGCTGAGTTATGACAACTCCAAAATAGGGCAGTTTTTGGCATTTTTGGCTTGTTAAGTGCTTTTCAATCGATTTTCCCGTTGAATAACAATGGGATAATAATACATTTTTATCAAGGTCCTGTTTAAAATACAGCTTTTATGGCATTTTCAAAATGCATTTTGGGGCTCGTTAAGTGCTTTCCCATCGATTTTCCCATTGAGAGTCTCCTGTCACATATAAACATTGAATGAGGTCTCACCTCGTTTCGACCGACGCGGTGCCGGTGCTGGTGCCGTGCCGGTGCCGGGCCCAGCACCGGTTCTATGCTTTTCGACCAATACACGACTGGTGCCGGTGCCCAAAAAACTCGGCACGGCCAGAGTTGAGCACCACAAACGTCACTATGGCTGTTGCTACAGCAACCACACAGCTTTGGCAACGTCATTTCTGTTTTTAGCTTTAGCAACATCGTAAACAAACCCAGCAACAAAATGGCTAGCTCTAGTAGCACTATCGGTGCTACTCAAGAAAAAAGCACCGATATCGTGGTCCGTGGAGGAGACAAATGCATTAATTGGAATTTGGGCATCAATGGAAATTCAAGACAAATTAGAGGGGGCAGTTAGAAAGGGGAAGATATACGAGGAAATTAGGGGAGAATTGGCTGGGCTGGGCTACCACCGAACAGTGGACCAAATAACGAACAAATTAAACTTGAATAAATGTTTTTATAATGCTGACCAGCAAAACAAGACAAACGTTTCGGGGCGCCATGGTGGATAATCTGAGGTTGTGTTACCAGGGTAACATTATTGCGCTTCACTACCCTAAATTCTAGATCGGTTCGCGCACGTAAAATTCTACTCAGTACTGAACCCTATGGAAATGCGTGCTGGTGCTGGAGCCGGTGCCGGGCCGAGGCCAGTCCGGCACCGGCTCCAGCACGGCCCTGGTCGAAAAGCAGTATGTGATGTTGTATGGCTTAGTTATGAGAACTCCAAAATAGGGCAGTTTTTGGCATTTTTGGCTCGTTAAGTTGGATGGATTTTCCCATTGAATGACATTTATGTCATTTTTATCAAGGTCCTGTTTAAAATACAGCTTTTATGGCATTTTCAAAATGCATTTTGGGGCTCGTTAAGTGATTTTCAATCGATTTTCAATCGATTTTCCCGTTGAGAGTCTCCTGTCACATATAAACTTTGAATGACGTCTCTGTGATGTATTTTCAATGCATTTTCCCATCCACAATTTTCCCACTTTTCTCCATTTTGCCAGAATTCCTTTCGACTAATGAGAGCCAAATGTAATGGCACACCAATCGAGGTCGTTGCCCATGCGGCGGGGTGCTTTTTATGTCGGTCGGACCATCACCTACATCACCTAGTAGCGCGCCGAAATTCATTACGGAAACGGGAAAATAATATTAAGTATACACAAGAGTAATATGTGTGTCTAATGCCTTCGGCATTGGCACCCATAATAAACCACTCTTTCTGTGGCGACTGCCATATCATATTACCAAAACTTCCTTATCAATGAGACTTCTTTTCTTTAGATTATTCACACGCTCTCAGTCCCAAAGCCTCACCTTTCTTGCATCTCTCCACCTGTACTTGTTTTGCAGTTACTACACTCAATCATGTTTGTTAAAAAGCCAACAGTTCTGAGAAACTTTTCCCTGTAAAGATCAGCCGGCTCTCTGAGGTGTCTATGCAGGATCCAGCTCTGACGGAGAGGTGTTTTGGGAGACCTCGATGTGTGGAAACAGGGCCGGCCCAAGCCTTTATGGGGCCTTAAGCGGAATTTCATTTGGGGCCCCCCTACCATCACCTCAGCTCCAGATGCCTCATTATTCCATAGGCTAAGCTGTTATGTGTGTAACGGACCCACAATCATTAGCATTATTTGTAATCATCTTACATTACTCAGGTGTCATTCTTGTTTTTAACCTTAAAGGGATAGCAAACTCATAAATATGGTTTAATTAACTTCTACATAAAGAGTGATGTGTAAGTATGGCTCATTAATTTAACTATTTGAAAGTAACATCAGCAGGCTGGAGACTGCATTTATAGCAAACACGTTAAATAGTTTAATTTATTTCAGATGTGCAATGGTGTGCAAAATGTTGAAAATACAAATACAAAATAGAATCAAATGACATTCACATTATCTTACAGAAAAATAAAGTTGTAATCAAAGTTAAATACTTAAATAATAAATACAATACTTAAATAATTTTGCCCAACGGTGGCAGCAGCCAACAGGAGGCATAAATTAACCTAGTATTAGTATTTTGTCAAAATTATTATTATTTTTTTTTCTGGTGTAATACAATTTCGTTTAAATTATTCAATGTTATTTTAATTTCATGTATATATTTACTTTTTTTATCACAACGTCTCGGTGCTCTCTGGGGCCCCCTGGTGGCGTGGGGGTCCTAAGCGACCGCCTAGTTGGCGTATGCCTTGGGGAAAAGTTCTTTATTTGTGACCAACCTTGAACTGCAGGCTGACCGTGGGCCGCCTGTGCTTGGAGCTGCTCTTCAGGGTGTCCTGTTTGTTGCGGCTCAGTACGTGCTCAAACAAATCGTAGACGAAGTCCAACCTGACAAACAGGGAGAAACAACAGTTAGAATGAGTGGAAATCTGCAGGGAATGACCAACAACCTCACTGTTTTACATTCTAATAGCCTGATTATTGCCTTTGTTTACTGCAGGCCAAACGCTGTATTGCATTATGCTGGAAGAATGTTGGTTGCCCCTCTTTCACCCCGCTGGTTAAATAACTTAACATCGAGTTTGGCCCTTGAGAAACTGACCTATATTGTTAGAAAGAGGGCTTCTGAATTTTATGATCTTTGGAGGATATTGAGATAATGAAAATTATTTCATGCAAGCTGTAACCTACATTTTGAATACTTTTTTATTTATTTATTATTATTACTATTATTATTTTTATTTATATATGTGTTTATTTACACATTTTTATTATTTTCATTATTTCTTATTCATTGCACAGTAATTTGCTGTCTAATTACTGCGGTTTATTGCATCTTTTTTAATCATTTAATTATTATTTTAAATTGTTGGATGTTGTTATATAAACATGAAAAACCAATAAATATATGTTTAAAAAAAAAAAGTCCTCTGTTAGCCCACCTGCTCTCCCTCAGCATGTTGAGGACGTCGTCTCTGAAAGTGTCTCTGTTCTTCTCCAGCGTCCCCCTCACATCGTACACCACCTGCAACCCGCCACAGAGGTGAACCAAAGTTAAACCAGTGAAAAGGCACCCGGACAGCCGATCCTGAATGAATCCGCTCCTTTACAACAGATGTGATGGCCTCACCTCTCCTGCATAGTGTTTGACTCCAAAGTTGTGCACAGCAACACGAGGTTTCACATAAAAGGGGTTTTTCTGTAGCAAAACAAAAGGATAAAAGTTAAATCAATCTCACTGAGATAACAGCTCTCAGCACGAGAAACACCGACTTTGACCTGCTTCAAACTGAGAGAAACATTTCTTTCTGCTTTCAGATGGTGTTGCAAGGAAACAAACGAGTTGCAGAAAGCTCTTTCACAGCCTATAAAACTTTAACTTTATTGATCTGAAAAATAATTTTGCTCACTTATGGAGAACTCATATGGACTTTCTGGAAACTCACAACCTTGAATTGTGATTAACTGCACAAGTTCTGCAATTTGTGCACTGCTGTGACCCTATTGGAATGTAATTTTGTTTTATTAATTATTATTTAATCTACATTAGTATAATTTTTTTTGTTTTATTCTACATTTATCTGTTTATTTATTTCTATTCTATCTTATTTATTTATTTTTTATTATTATTACTGCCAGATGGGTATATAATGTTTAAATCAATGAAAAATCATAGTAAAAATATGTTTAAAAATAAACAAACTTTATTGATTTGAAATATTAAATACGAGTGACCCTATTGGAATGTAATTTTGTTTTATTAATTATTATTCAATCTACATAAGTATCATCTTGTTATTATTCTATGTTTATCTGTTTATTTATTTTTATTCTATTTATTATTATTATTGCCAGATGGGGATATAATGTTTAAATAAATGAAAAATCATGATAAAAATATGTTTAAAAAAAAAAAAACTTTATTGATCTGAAACATTAAACACGAGCTCGCATCTATTCCACTTAAAGTGTTTAAATCTTGCCAAACTGTTTGTCACTTAATGAGATTGTTTGCTAAAAGCTGTGAATGTGACGGCAGCAGCTGATGCTACAACAACATTAAACATTAAATATCACGTATCTGAAGCAGTTTGCCGTGACATTCAGTTTGAAGGTTGTAGAAATATAAACGCACTGATTCTAAATGTTTAACGTCTTTATAGATGGTTTGGGAACATTTACGAGTCCACATTAAACTCATTTATAGGTCTGTAATTCCACTTTAATGGTCTATGAGAAGAGCTTTGCTCAGTTTAAGCTTTTTCACCGATGAAGCACTTTCAGTCTGAGATGGTTTGTTAGAAGAATACGTTAATGATGCAGGTGAACTCGCACTTCTAAATGGAAAACTTGGAATCCAGAAATGGTTCTGAGCTAATTAAATCAGGACCATGTTCACGTAGGCTGGCAGTGAGCCGCTGTGGCTACTTTAAACTCAGCAAGAGATTTTGGTTTTGTGTTTTTAAAAGTTTAATCTGTTGAGTCGTCATTCCCTTTGTGGGAAAATTGTTCTTAAATGAGGGCGATATTAGCAAATACCTAGACACCGCCATATATCCAAGGAGAATTGCCCTTGCTCAGCTCAGTCTTATTGTAATTTAGCCAGTAATCCGATCCTTTCAGTGCCATGTGACCCCACTGACTCAGTGACTTAAGGTCAACAAAGACGTGCAGGAGACGTACTGAGTGCTGGCTGTGGAGCTTCTCCAGTAAGGTGTCGTCTGTAGCTTTGGGGAAGTGACTCTCCTCATTCATTAGTGCCAGGAGACCCAGTTTCTATGGAAACACAAAGATAATCATTATGATATCATCTTCATTACAAATTCAGACTCCACTGAAATCGATATTTGCAGTTTTTTTTTGTCTTTTTGATGTTCTAATATCTGTGCTAATGGTTTAACATATAATCATCACTTCCTGCTGCTGAAAAATAGTGTTTCAGGTAAATATCTAATACAAATATTTACAAAACCATTTCAAATGAGGGCAGTACACAGCATCCCCAACAAGGTCTAATCAATCATCGTCATCTCCAACACACAGAGGGAACTGTTTCAGAGGGAAGTGAGTAAGTCGCACACCTTTTCAATCAAATCCAGACACTCTCCATTGTCCATCCAGTTGATGTCGACCCAAACAAGGCCCTCTCTGCAGGAAGGAGCAGAACAAAACTCAATCATTCACAAGTTCATCTGGCCTCCAGCTCTGATTAATGCCAAGAAACCTGAATCAAATAACTTTTGATGCTGGTTTCTGTAACCAGATCAGCAGCTTTGTGGTATTTTTGTTCTGTTTAACCCCCCAAAAAAAGAAATACAACCAATTTCTGAACAAATGACTGAAATAGCTTGAAGCTTGCCTTTAAGCCAATTATCTCATCAGCCAGAACGTGTTTTACACTGGAAGAAATGCCCCTCCAAAAATAAGTAAAAAAACAACAAATAAAAGACGTTTTTGCTTGAAATGAGCAAAAAATGGAACTAGTGAAAATCGGCTTGTCAATATTTCTTGAAATAAAATGTGATATTTGAGACTTTTGAGATAAAAGTGATCTTGAAATTAGCTTAAAAACCTCTTCAAATGTAAAAAAAAAAGCTTGTTTCATGTGAAATGTGACTAAAAACAATTTGTTTTCAAGACTTTTTCACTTAACAAGATATTCCAGATGTATTGTATTAAAACAAGTCCCTATATCTGGCTGAAATGGTACTTGTTAGGCAGTTGTGTCTTAAATTAAGTGTAAAGAGATATTTTGACTAGAAATGAGACAAATATACTTGGTAAGACTCGGATTTTTTCCAGTGTAAGTGGCTGGAGAAGCTCTTTTAGTTCTTCTTCTTTAGTGAGTAAGATTATCTGACAGCTATCACTGTAAAAAGTGACCATGCATCATTAGTGAACAGCCTCCACCTACTTATTGTATTCAAGTTGCTCCAGGGAGAAAATGTGCTTGTTAAAGTATTCCTGAAGCTTCTCATTTGCATAGTTGATGTTGAACTGCTCAAAGCGGTTAACCTGTGGGGGATAAAATCAGGCAATTATTACAGACAAAAAAGCAAAGAAAAGAGTAAATGAACTGAAATACAAAGGAAGGCGTGAGGTTTCTTGATTAATTATTAAAGTGTGAATACGATAATTTGGATAATTAAAGCATAATGTCGTGCTGCTCGTGATTGATTTAGCTTGAACGTATCTTGATTTTCTTTGTGGCGTAAACACACCTCAAAGTTCTCAAATCCAAAGATATCCAGGATGCTGATGGATTTGAAGTCTTCCCTGCCCCTGATGCGATTGTTGAGCTTGTGGATTATCCAGTTGAAACACTGAGCGTAAAGTGCCATGGCCATAGAGTCCCTGGAGTCCAGCGCCTGCAGGCAGAAACGTCAAAGTTCTTTCAAAGTCTTCAATAAAACAACAGCAGCCATGATGACTAAAGTGACCCCGTTCAATGGGTAAATTAATAAGTTAGCTGTCACTATTAGTTTATTTTTCTCACATTTCCAACAGCCCACACTGGAAAAAATGCCCCTCCAAAAATAAGTAAAAAAACAACAAATACAAGACATTTTTTAATTGAAATTAGCAAAAAAAATCTGCCAATGGAACTATTGAAAATCGGCTTGTCAAGATTTCTTGAAATAAGATGTGATATTTAGGACTTTTGACTTAAAAGTGATCTTGAAATGAGCTTAAAAACCTCTTCAAATGTCAAAAATAGCTTGTTTCATGTGAAATGTGACTCAAAACAAGATGTTTTCAAGAATTTTTCACTTAACAAGATATTCCAGATGTATTGTATTAAAACAAGTCCCTATATCTGGCTGAAATAGTACTTGTTAGGCAGTTGTGTCTCATATTAACTGTAATGAGATACTCAATGAGAAAAATATACTTGATTTAGATTTTTTCCAGTGCATAAGCACTAGATAAAGATTTCCCCTTTAGTAGGTAATCAGATTACCTTCAGATACCTTTGAACATGGAGAGAGATTTCTGCTTCACCTTTAATTAAGACAGATACAAGCTGAAATCATTAGTATTAATTAGCATTAAGCATTAGCATTAACTTTCCTTTACAAATAGTTACAATTTCTGTTAATCAAAGACACCACCAGACTGTTTACATTCATTTACATGAATTAAACTATTTACAGAGTAGCTTACAGTCGCCATGCTGACCTTAAACAGGACTAGCATGCGGTGGCTACGCTAGCTGTCTTCACGTTACGTATGACGAAAGCACGTTGGGGCGAGCCCTCCCGAAGCCATAGAGATTGGATTACAACCTTGCTACCTTATGGAGATGATGTTTTATCTTTAATCATTATTATTTACATTCAGATTTAGTTTAAATATTATATAGATAGTATAAAAAGAACAGTTATTTCAAAACCGGATTTAATTTAAACTTGTATGTGGTGTTAAATGTTTAGACCACAAGGGGACGTTGTTGAGAATAGGTCAAGGTGTGAATAGTAGAAGAAGAAGAAGAAGTTCAGTTAGAAAAAAAAAAAAAACTAGGGCTGGGACTTTAGCGCGTTAATTTCGATTAATTAACTACACACATATTAGCGCGTTAAAAAAATAACGCATTTTAATCGCACACAATAATTTTTATTTATTTATTATTATTTTTTTTAAATACAGACGGATGGAAGCGTCGACAAGAGCATGGTTGTGTGCAGATTATGCAACAAGGAATTCGCGTATCACCGCAGCGTATCAAGCCTCAAATATCACCTCAACGCTAAACATGTAGCAGCTAGCGTGGAAGCTAACGGGGGCCCAACGCAGCTTAACATCCAAGATTCTATATACTGTGTTTTCATGCATGCTACATTCAGATTTCAAATAGGGATATGTTCTGTGTTTGTTGAAATATTGTTGAAAATGTTAATTTTCTAAAGGATGTAGTATATGCGATTAAAATGCGATTCATTTCGATTAATTAATTTCAAAGCCTGTAGTTAACATGATTAAAAATTTTAATCGAGTCAGAGCCCTAATATTTTCTTTAAAAAAAGTCTTTAAGAAGCCTGGTTAAAAAATAAATAAATAAATAAATAAATAAATTTAAAAACAAATTTAAAAATTAAAAAATAATAATAATAATTATCAGTGGGAGCACGTCTGTTTTAATAGCAGGTGCATTTTTATTTGTTTGGTGAAATCTTTGATGAAGACACGCTGAGGTCTATCCACAGTGAACCCCCCACAGTGAACCCCCCACAGTGAACCCCCCACAGTGAACCCCCCACAGTGAACCCCCCACAGCTCACAGCACCAAACACCGACCTGTTCCACGGTTAGAGGTGTGGAGATCTCCTCGCCCCTGAGGATCATGGACCGGTGGGTCAGGACCTCAGCCAGCTGATCCGAGTTCAGCCCGAGCAGTTCGGACGTCCAGTTCAGAGCTGCAGACACGTGTCATTCAGAGATTTCAACGTGCTTAAAGTTCCATGTGAAAAACTCAGTTTTACTTTCAGTTTTGGTCGACATAATCCATTTAATTCCTATTTTTCATCTGTGACCTCTCCTCATTCACCCAGTTTAAACAAAGCAGAGAAATGCTTTATTATACACGATGAATTTAAGTTTTTAGAATAAGATATCAGCTTAGAAACCTGAGTTTAAAGTAGCCTGTGGCACAGAAATATATCAAGTTTTATTTACAAGTTAGAAAGGTTTTTGTTGTTTTCAGATGCACAGAAAAACGCAAATGCAGCCAAAATAAAAGAGCCGTAATCTTCACTGTCTCAGGGCAACAAGCCCAAACAAAGGAGGTCATTTAAAGGTGCGTCAAAGAGATCCTGGCAGGAAAACCAACCAGACATCGTACAGCAACAGAGAGAAACTGTAAGTCAGTGGGGTCACATGGCTCTGAAAGGATCGGATTATTGGCTAAATTACAATAAGACTGAGTTATTAAAGGGTAATTCTCCTTGGATATATGGCGGTGAATGAATCGGATCAGAGGCACAAAGCGTTAACTAAATTAGCTCAGAACCATTTCTGGATTCAACAGGACGGGATCCAAGTTTTCCATTTAGAAGTGCGAGTTCACCTGCATCATTAACGTATTCTTCTAACGATCCATCTCAGACTGAAAGTGCTTCATCGGTGAAAAAGCTTAAACTGAGCAAAGCTCTTCTCGTAGACCATTAAAGTGAAATTACAGACCTATAAATGAGTTTAATGTGGACTCGTAAATGTTCCCAAACCATCTATAAAGACGTTAAACATTTAGAATCAGTGCGTTTATATTTCTACAAGCAGGTTTAGAGTGACTTTCAACCCAGTTATCTCGGGGTCTGAATCCCATCCGATCCAGTTCTTAGTCAGATTAAGGTGTCTACATGCACTTAATAACTCAGTCTGATTGTGATTTAGCCAATAATCCAATCCTTTCAGTGCCATGTAACCCCACTGAGTGATGCGGACTGTCAGAGTAACGCCTCACCTGATTTGGAGGAGACCTGCGCCCCTCCGGCCGTCATGAACTCCATGTTCCCCGCGTGAAGAATCCCCGCCAGGAGGCGCAGGATCTCGTTGATGTTCTCCTCCGTGAACTGCATCGTCCGCATGGCGTTCTGAAGACACAGGAAGCAGGTTACAGCTGGGGCGCTGCCTCTGACGGCGTTTACTCCTGAAAGCTGCCGTTAGTCACGCTGAGCAGGCGATCAGCCTTCAGGGAGTTATTTGGGTCCCAGCGATCGGTTTGGCAGTTATAATCAAACTCTAACAGCTTCAGAGTTTCCTATTCTGTCATAAGCATGTGAGTTGATTGAGTTCATATAGAAATATGTTTATGTTTTTGGCAGACGCTTTTATCCAAAGCGACTTACAGGTAGGGTAACGGGGGTCTTGCCTAAGGACCCCTCATGCAGGGGATTTTAACCCGGATAACCTGCACGAAAGGTGGTAATCTTACCTCTACCCTATCCAGACGCCTGGATATATAATTCATGACATGTCGAAACTGGGCAGATATGTGGAATACATGTGCGTAACATTATAAACTTAAACGATACATTAGATGTAGCACATTACAGGCTATTTAAAGGCGTTTTAAAGCCTAACTTTTCCTTTTAAAGGCTGAAATAATCTACTATGGTATGAAAAACCTCGACCATCCCAAACCGCCTGATTGAAACAGCTGTTGCATTATTATACTACAGTTATTACTATTAAAAGTGGTCTAGAAAATAGTTGTTAGTTTAATCTTTATGCATTATATCTCCTGATGCATGCTCAGGTTTCAGTAGTCATGGTAACACGCACCTGAACATCCTGAAAAGTGCCCTTGTCGTTGATTGTCTTGTCGTGGCAGTTGGACTGTCGCAGGTAGTGGTAGCTGTCAGGATGGGTCAGCCCGAACGCCTCTGCACACACACAGAAATGCACACATCAGCCCATGGGCAGCAGGACGCTCTTTTATTCTGCGGTTCGTGTGCCGGGGACACGGCTCATGTGCTTTAGTTTGCTTTAAGTCACCTCTCTGCTGGTTGTTGGCTCCAGCTAGTATGGCGTAGAAGATGTGGTAGTTTCTCTCCCCTGGGTTCTGCCGCACCACACGGTTCTGCAGGGGAACAGGACCATCATTTTGCATCCGGATTGTTTAAAGGGACAGTTCGCCTCTTTTGACATGAAGCTGTATGACATCCCATATCAGCAACATCATTTCTGAACATCTTCTTACCCCCTGCTGCGTCCTGTGAGCAGAGTTCCAGCCTCGTTTTGGTGCTGATGAAGGTAGTCCGGCTAGTTGGCTGGGGTTTAAAAAATAAAGCGTTTTGCTTCTCAGAACAATATGCGTTCAACAGAGTAATACATTTGCATCACAAAATCAGATTTTAGATTTTATGATGCAAATGTATAACTCTTTTGAACGCATATTGTTTTCAATTCAATTCAATTCATTTTTATTTATATAGCGCCAAATACAACAAATGTCATCTCAAGGCACTTAAATAATAAAGTCCAATTCAAGCCAATTGGAATTAAATTCAATTGTAATCATAATTATTTATAAAATAATCCAATTCATTCATATAGAGCCAATTCAAAAACAATTTCCTAGCTAAGGAAACCAACAGATATTGTTTTGAGAAGCAAAACGCTTTATTTTTTAAACCCCAGCCAACTAGCCGGACTACCTTCATCAACACCAAAACGAGGCTGGAACTCTGCTCACAGGACGCAGCAGGGGGTAAGAAGATGTTCATAAATGATGTTGCTGATATGGGATGTTATACAGCTTCATGTCAAAAGAGGCGAACTATCCCTTTAAGCTCAGCGGCTGCTGGAATCAGCTTAGTCTAAGTCAGCCGAGACAAGAACTTGCAAAGTATGCAAAATGGGGGAGAAGTTTCTTTTGCTGGCGTCTAACACAACTCTTTCTCCAGCTCTCAAACCTGCTCCTGAGGTTGGAGAACCACAGAGAGGGCTCTGACACAGTTGCAGGTTTGGTGGGAGGAAGGACACTCACCTTTTCCAGGAGGTCTGTGGTCGGAAAAGAGTCAGTCAAGGCAGAAAACGCTCAGGGAGGCCTGCACACAACTGTGCAAAATGATGAACAAAACCACTCAAACTGAGATCATCATCATGAGTTTGTTTTACAGCCGGCTCCCTAAAAGAACGTCTTTAAAAGCACACGTTACAAATAACATCATTGTTTCCATGTGATCCACCTAATGACAGATCTGAGCCTCTCAATATAAATGTACAGTAGGTTGTGCACAGAGGTGGGTAGTAACGAGTTACATTTACCTGAGTAAGTTTTTTAAATAATTCCACTTCTAGGAGTAGTTTTAAATCTCTATACTTTTTACTTTTCCTTGAGTAGATGTGTGCAGCAGAAACTGTCCTCTTACTCCGCTACATTAGGCTACAATGAGCTGGTTACTTTTCTTCTTACCTCTTTGGTATTCTACGCCTCATTATTTTTATCCCCCCGCGTACGCCTCATTTTAATGTTTTATTCTGACAGAGAGAGAGACTTCCGCCAAAGGCTCTACCACCTGACTGTGTTCCACCAATCAGACGCAGCCGTGCAGTCTGGTCACGTGACCGTACTCAATCTCAGCGGCGGGACGGGTTAGCTTTAGCATTAGCAGTCGTAGCAAACAAAGAAAGAAACAGATGAAAAATGTCAGAACCAACGGTGGGAAATGAAGACGCAGACGAGGCCTCATACTGAAAGCATGTTTACCTTACAAAGAGTGAGAAACAGCAGCTACATTATGTGTCTTCTGTGGCAACCAAAACAAACGCACATTTCAGCAGAAACTCAACATCTAACTTGAGGAAACATGTAGCGCTAAGTTTCCTAAACTCGTTTTTCCCCCCATGGATAGGTGAATGTTTGTTTTTTAGGTTACATATGGGTTACATATGTTTTAAACATTTCCTAAGTCTCTTTTATTTTTTATTGAAGTTCTTGAATTTACCTGGATTATTTTAATTTAAGCTATTTTGTAATTAATTCATTTATTTTATCAATTGGATGAACTCTAATTTGCCTAAAGATGATTATTTAGTATTTTTGTCTGTCTGATTGAATGCTTGTGTTAACAAATAAATCAGACGTTACTCAACAGTTACTCAGTACTTGAGTAGTTTTTTCACCGAGCACTTTTTTACTCTTACTCAAGTAATTATTTGGATGAATACTTTTTACTTTTACTGAAGTCGTATTATTCTGAAGTAACAGTACTTTTACCTGAGCACAGTTTTTGGCTGCTCTGCCCACCTCTGGCTGCGTCTTACTCACTGCATTTTGCAAACCTTTCCCCTTAAAGCAGCTTTGCTAACCTCTTAACACTTCCTACTTGGCCGGGAAAGGAGGCCACTTAAACAGCGAGCGGGTTGGAAAGGATACAGTCCACGATCCTGCCCCCCTGGATGTTGCCCTTCTGGCTGAAATGCAGCTGCACAAACTTCCCGAAGCGGCTGGAGTTGTTGTTGTAGACGGTCTTGGCGTTCCCAAAGGCCTCCATGATGGGACTGTGGAGTGAATTAGGAGCACGGTCATAGCCAGGCCACGAATATTTCAGAAGACTTTCAGTCAGACGAGTGATCACCTGCTCTCCAGCAGCGCCTCCTCCACATGCGACGTCTTGTCTCTGCACGAAACCTCCAGCGAGTGCTGGCTCATGGCCGACAGGAACCTCAGGATCAGCTTGGTGCTTTCGGTTTTACCGGCTCCGCTTTCTCCACTGAGGGACAGAAAAAACAGAAAAACACACCTGTGAGGCTCAGGGAAGTCCAGTTTACAGAAAACACCATTAAAGACCGACTTCCACCCAACTGCGGTGACCTCTGACCTCCCCATAAAGAGCCAGCAGGACAGCAGAATGGGGAGTAATCTTTGAAGCAACATATATTTAAGGGTTAGTCTTGAATTCGTCACTTATTCTTGTTGATAATTAGGTTGAAAATGAATGCGTTGAGCAGCTGAGTGTAAGTGGGGGTAGCTGGAATAAAAATAAAGTAATATTACGAGTCTGGGCAGGTCAGTAGTAGCTCTAAAGTCAACTTCTTTTGCTTTCTGAAACTCAGACTCCTTTATTGTTACGCTGGATCCAAAGAAAGCCGGGTGCCAACATGCCCCTCTAAAAATAAGTAAAAAAAACAACAAATACAAGAAGTTTTTTACGTGAAATGAGCAAAAAAATCTGCCAATGGAACTAGTGAAAATCGGCTTGTCAAGATTTCTTGAAATAAGATGTGATATTTTAGGACTTTTGAGTTAAAAGTGATCTTGAAATTAGCTTAAGAACCTCTTCAAATGAAAAAAAAAGCTTGTTTCATGTGAAATATGACTCAAAACAAGATATTTTCAAGACTTTTTCATTTAACAAGATATTCCAGATGTATTGTATTAAAACAAGTCCCTATATCTGGCTGAAATAGCACTTGTTATCAAAATTAAATCAAATTTATTTGTAGCACATTTCATGTACAAAACAGTTCAAAGTGCTTCACATAAAATAAAAGCATTGCAGCAGGGAGTGTAAGAAGCATTAAAATTACATAAAAGAACATAAAGAGAAACAAATAAAATCATTTAAATGAATTTAAAAACAAGCAACAGTCCAGATAAATTCAAAGATATCGTGCAGATTTCATGCATAGACACATGAGAACAGAAATGTTTTTAACCTGGATTTAAAAATGTCTCCATTTGGTGAAAGTTTAATCTCCACTGGCAGTTTGTTCCACTTGTTTGCAGCATAACAGCTAAATGCTGCTTCTCCATGTTTAGTCTGGACTCTGGACTGGACCAGCTGACCTGAGTCCTTGGATCTCAGAGCTCTGCTGGCTTTATATTCTCTGAACAGATCACAGATTGTAAACCATCAGCAGGCTTTTAAAATCTATTCTGTGACTGACTGGAAGCCAGAGTAAAGATTTTAAAGCTGCTGTGATGTGTTCAGATCTCTTAGTCCGGGTTAAAACTCCAGCAGCAGCGTTCTGGATGAGCTGTAGATGTTTAATGCTCTTTGTGGGAAGTCCAGTTAAAAGAGCGTTACAGTGATGGAGTCTGCTGGAGATGAATGCATGGAGGAGTTTCTCCTGGTCTGTTTGGGAGAGGAAACCTTTAATTCTGTGTTAAACTAAAGCCAGAGTTCATCAAGCAGCAGGTGGATGTGAACCGGGTGCTGATTTTAACTACTGGAATCATGGGAAATATTTAAAGTAACCATTCTACACTTCCACCACTAGATGGCGCATTGACCTTAGGAGTCTCCCTAACTGTGATATGTATACGGATTCCAGTCTAAGCAGAAAATAAAGACATATTCAGGCTTTGGAATGTTACTTTGTCTAAATAAGACAAGATGTCAGCACTTATAGATATTTCTCACCATAATGACAGACTAACTCGCAGTTTTTACTCTGGAAGGCGTGCACGAGGACAGATGATTATCATTCAGTACTCGTCAGCTTTGTAGAGTTTTATGGTTTTATGACCATAACTTTCCTGTTTTGTTTTCTCTGGGATGTTTCAGTGACATAGAATGAGATTCATTTCCCCGACTCTGCCTCGTAAAAATCAAATGAGGGAACAAGGGGCACGAATATGGTTCTGTTAGAAAATCAAAGCAGAATCAATACGTTGCAGGTTCTATCTTAACTTCATTTCACTGACAGCGACTGAGTCATTCGAGGCTATGAACTCTATACAAGACAGAGCTGACATTTAAATCTCCTCCTTCTCTGCAGGGATGACTACGAATTTGCATGTCCAACCATCCCACTGCAGGCTTCGGATCGGAGTACTTTTTACCATCAGAATCAACAGACTTCTGTCTAAAAATGTCACTGTTGCATGGCCTGATTATCTCCTACATGTACAATACTCTGTCAGCAAGGCCATCGATATAAAACTGGCAGGGAAAAAGAAAGGAAAACTCTAAATACAAGAATATTAAATGGGACGTGACACTGGATGTGATCCTGATAAAATGTAAAACACTGGACAGATTCCATTGCTTTAAGGTAGAACTCCAACTCTTTGAGGTGACAACATAAGACAACGAATTTTTGGAATCTTTGTTAACTTCAGAGTTTCAGTGTTTAGATTTAAGGAGAACCAACTCCAAACCAAACACCAAACTACAGCAGCCATGAAGAATAACAATAAAAATAGTAGCAGGGGACCTGATTTAGGACACAAATGACCAGTTCCCAGATAATGAAAACACAGCATTTCTTATTTTCATGCAATTCTAAAGTAATTTAAACATATACTGTCTTTATAACTTAGGAAATCAGTGTAAACATATTATTTTAATTAGGGCTGGGCAACGATTCAAATTTTTAATCTAATTAATCGCATGATTTCCCTGATTAATCGCATTGTACGCAAAATCCAAAAATGAATCCAAAAGTAGCGCATAGCCTTTAGTGTTATTTTAAATGTGCTGCCATATGAATGAAAGTGCCATAACATTTGTTGTGCAAACACACTTTTAACATCAGCATCTTTCTGTAGTTTTTATGTAGAAGCCTCGCTCCACTGTCTGTTTCCTTGAATGACTTGCTGCTATCAGTTGTGTGTTTTGCCTTTAAGTGATATTTTAGACTGGAACTACTACGCTGAGAAGACAATTCAACTTGGCTGTAAATGCAGGAGTTTTTTATTTCTATTTTTTTTTTAAATACGTGCTTTTATGTTGAAACAAGTAAAACAGGAAGTAGCGCCGGTTAGCTCCGTGAGCTTCACACAGGCTGTGTTCGAAACAGCATACTACTCCTACTACTCATAATAACTTTTTGACGGACTTTTTTTCCCCCAATGCATACTAGATTCTCCTAAATGTTGGGTATGCATCATGAGGTTACTTCCCATACTCAAACTACCCAAGATGCAACGTAACGTGACGTCGCCGATCGTCATTTCCTGTCAAAACGGCAGCTTCAAGCTAGCTACAACGAGGGTAGGTTCACTTCCTGTTTTCAAAACAAAAGCACCAATTGTATGGTAACGGCTTCCCCTATGATAAAAGGCAACGGGTATTTTATTTTGTGAAAATAACAGGAAGTGCGTTAGCTCACTGCGGCTAGCTTTAGTAGCGCCGAATTCGTGGGAACAAAACTGTAAATAGCCGGTATTTTGTCAAGTTTTCAACACGTTGGGGATCTAAACGACTACTTTCTCACCTGAAAATGTTTCAAATGTTGCTAAAGTTTACAGAGTTTAGAGCTTAAGAGAAATCAGCTTCAGGCCGGCTGATTTCAGCTCGGGCAGGAGCGAAATGCATTGTGGGTAAACGCTCTACATACTGTCTGATCGATAAGTATGCAGTATGTAGTATGTAGTATGTAGTATGTAGTATGTAGTATACGGTTTCGAACACAAACAGAGACCGAGGAGCACCTGTAGCGGTGATGTTAGCTGCTAGTTTATCTTTATTTTATTCCTCCATGCTTCGTGGTGTTTGCTGTAACTGTGTGAATGTGATGCATTCAACAGACTTTTACAAAATAAAACCTGCGTTAATTCGTGATAAAATATTTATCGGCGTTAAATAGTTAACAAGTTAACGCGATAATAACGAGTTAACTCGCCCAGCCCTACTTTAAGGTAAAGATTCAGAGCATTTATCCTGCAGTCTTCCAGCATCATGCCCTAAAGCTGCATTTTATGCTCTGATATCTCCAACAGCGTCTCAGAAATGAGCCTTTATCAGCCATTCTTTGAGTATCTGAAACCTTTTTATCGTGGACAGAAACTCGCACATGGCATGCAAGATGAGGCCATGTGACTTCACTAGAACATTTGGACAGGATGAGATATGTTTTATAGGACAAGCGCTCACGATACGACCCAATCTGGCAACCCTGAGCGGCTCATCTGGAACATAGAAGTTCACCGGCTGCATTCTGATTCATCCACAGACTGAATGAGCAAAGGGAGACGGAGGGGAGAACATGTTCCTCAGACTTATGTTTATTTCATGAATCCTTGTTTCTGTCACATTATCTAATCGACTGCTTAGTTAGGGAGACTCCTAAGGCCAATGCACCATCCTGTATCAGTTAGCATCCACGGATAAAACTCTGTCCAACTTTTACTAATGGAACAAGTGTTTTTATATCATCTGAACTGGACAGATAAAAAGAACATTCAGCATCTTAGTGTCTCATTTGACATGGGAGGCATCATTTTTATCTTAATGGCTTCTCTTTGGTTATTTTCCGTTATACACTGGAAAAAAATGCCACTCCAAAAATAAGTAAAAAAAACAACAAATAAAAGACGTTTTTGCTTGAAATAAGTAAAAAAATCTGCCAATGGAACTAGCGAAAATCGGTTTGTCAAGATTTCTTGAAATAAAATGTGATATTTAGGACTTTTGAGTTAAAACTGATCTTGAAATTAGCTTAAAAACCTCTTCAAATGGAAAAAAAAGCTTGTTTCATATGAAATGTGACTCAAAACAATTTGTTTTCAAGACTTTTTCACTTAACAAGATATTCCAGATGTATTGTATTAAAACAAGTCCCTATATCTGGCTGAAATGGTACTTGTTAGGCAGTTGTGTCTTATATTAAGTGTAATGAGATACTCAATGAGACAAATATACTTGGTAAGATTTAGATTTTTTCCAGTGTAAGTGTCTGTATTCACGCTTCAGCCTCAGCATGTTACATTAACTACAGAGCCAAGAACCCGAGGGTCAATCAACTCCACATGTGAACTCAACCAAAGAAAAATCTCCAAACACAACACTGAATTATAACAGTACTGTTGCTCTGCAGGAGCAGATAATAGAGCTAACGCGATGAGCACAGCGGAGCCCCCTTTCTCACCTCTCAAAGACATTCAGTATGAACCTGGCAACCCACAGCCAGACGGAGGGAGTCTCTGGTGGGCCGTGTTAATGATCAACCTGGAGGCCCTTTACACCAACACAGAGAGCAGCTAAAAACTCAGATTCCTCCCCTAAAGACGCGTTAATCAGCACAAACGGGATGCTTCCTGGCAACAGAACGACACGGCAAAAAGATTCCACTTTAAAGGTGAATGTTTGAAAGGCTGTTAAAGAAGGATACCTCTGTTTTATTCCTTTTAGTGTTGTCTCACTCTACAAAACAACAGAACCGACACGTAGACAAAGAGCCGTAACAGCAGAACAGAAAGGAACGACTAAACGTTTTCTTCTTAACAAGGGCTGGGCAACATTTCAAATGTTTAATCTAATTAATCACATGATTTCCCCGATTAATCGCGATTAATCGCATTTGTACGCAAAATCCAAAAATGAATCCAAAAGTAGCGTATAGCTTTTAGCATTTAGCTTTATTTTAAATGTGCTGCCATATGAATGAAAGTGCCATAACATTTGTTGTGCAAACACACTTTTAACATCAGCATCTTTCTGTAGTTTTTATGTAGAAGCCTCGCTCCACTGTCTGTTTCCTTGAATGACTTGCTGCTATCAGTTGTGTGTTTTGCCTTTAAGTGATATTTTAGACTGGAACTACTACGCTGAGAAGACAATTCAACTCGGCAGTGTTTACAGATGACTTTGGTTCTGTCGACTCCGCCGTCTGGAAGAACTTTAACATGAAAATGGCCGAGTAAAAGTTCCGTACCCTTCTCCATGTTTGGTGGATCCACCGATTACTTTCTTTTCCTGTTCCACAGCAGACAGCAGCAGACTTTCACAAAATAAAAACCAAAATAAAAACCTGGTTCGAGTCCCGTATCGGACGGCCCTGTGCTGCGTGTTGTTCCCCCTCTCTCTGCCCCCTGCTTCCTGTCTCTCTGAACTTTCCATTAAAGGCACAAAAGCCCCAAAAAATATTACTATTTTTTTTAAATAAAAATAAATAAATAAATAAATAAATAAAACCTGCGTTAATGCGCAATAAAATATTTATCGACGTTAAATATTTATCGACGTTAAATAATTAACGCGTTAACTCGCCCAGCCCTATTCTTAACTGAAGTTAACTGAATGGGAGTCGGCTTACTGCACCTTTAAAGCCGTTTCCAGAGAACTGTTTTCACATCTGTAAACATGTCACGACAGCATGTGAGAGATTTTTTCACACTCTTCATGTGGAAGATGGCTGGGTGGCTCCTTTTAGAGTGATAACCAGCTCGCTGTTGAAGGGAATTTAAAGGTTTGGCAGAAAAAGCTGCAGCTGCAAGTGAGACTTAAGAAAAAAGGACAGTTTCTAACAACCAAAGTAATAATAACGCTGTTTTTTCTGAGTTCCAGTTAGCATCGATTAAACTGTTTCAAACTGTTAAATCCGGCACATCTATAAACTGACCACCAGAGGATGACCTGCACTGGAAAAAATGCCCCTCCAAAAATAAGTATGAAAAACAACAAATAAAAGACGTTTTTGCTTGAAATAAGCAAAAAAATCTGCCAATGGAACTAGTGAAAATCGGCTTGCCAAGATTTCTTGACATAAAATTTGATATTTAGGACTTTTGAGATAAAAGTGATCTTGAAATTAGCTTAAAAACCTCTTCAAATGTAAAAAAAAAAGCTTGTTTCATATGAAATCCGACTCAAAACAATTTGTTTTCAAGACTTTTTCATTTAACAAGATATTCCAGATGTATTGTCTTCCAACAAGTCCCTATATCTGGCTGAAATGGTACTTGTTAGGCAGTTGTGTCTTATATTAAGTGTAATGAGATATTTTGACTAGAAATGAGACAAAAATACTTGGTAAGACTTTGATTTTTTCCAGTGTGACAACTATTCCAATGCATCGTCTGAGTTATTTTGAGCATAAAATGGGTTCAACAGTGCAAATATTTGCCATTTCTCCTCACATGTTTTGGAAAACGGCTAATTTGGGCCACTTAACAATAATGTTAAAGGCCTGACATCATTAAACATCTGCCAAAAACAGACACAGAAGGCACAAAAAGTGACTCCCCCACAAAGCAAGAAACTCTGTTTGTAGCACAAAAGCATAAAAGTACAGACCGCAGAAGCACCGCGGTGTCCTGGAAACAGATATCTCTTATTGAAAGTGCATGTTGAACAAACTGACAGCAGATGAAGGATGTTTCATGAGAAAGTACACAGTGGGAAGCGTGCAGATGGAATACTTTACAACACATCCTCCTCCCGGGGTGTCATGGCCGCTCAGAGCCCGAGGCTCATGCCATAAAGTCACGTAACCGTGAAATAAATCCTCTTTTTTCCGTCTTTCTCACAGCTGAAAACTCATCCGACAGAGCAAAGATGTTCTGTAACCAAACCTCAGTTGTTTGATTTTTATTTAATATCAGACACATTAGTGAAAAAACACTTTTTTTATCCCAACTCTGTGAAGCTGTTTTCTCTGTAAGAGAATTAAACTTGAGAATAACACCGAATCATCATGCAGAGACAAGCTGAGGAAAGAAGCTGAAAGCAGTGAAATGAGCTTTGAAACAGGATCTCATTCTGTCTGCGGGCCATGAAACATTTCTCAACCCTCTGAGGTATTTTCACTGACACACAGTTACACACTTTCAGTTTAGCTTCAAGTCTCATTTCTACTCATACAAATGTTCTTTGGGTAGTTATGACCAAAGTTTTACACGTTTACAGACGTTTTTCATGCGTTTTAGGGTTCTCGCCACCTGTTACTTTGAGATAGAAACAGGACGACGAGGCTTTAAAGTTTCAGTGTAAAAATTTAATTGATTTATTGGCAGACCTGTTAGTGTGTCCAATATCCAAAGTTTTCTTTGCTTTGGAATGAGCTATTAATATCCAAAGATGCTCCCGGTTGCCCTTATTGCAATATATTACATATTACTACAGTAGCCCAGAGGGGTCAAACCATATTTGCCCTTTGCACTGGTACAGGGAGGGTGAGCTGGATGGTGTTCAGCTGGTTGAAATCTGCTTTAATGGGACAGGATCTCGTTCTGGAGCTTTAAATCTTTCTGTTATACTGAAGAATCAAATGAATTTGGGCTATTTGTGAGAAACAGGCAGGAGAATCGGGTTCTTTTGGTTCCTTCCATGTTTCAAATTCTTCTAAATCGTGCTAAAGTTTGATCGAGCATGCATTCTTACTCAGGATCAGTCGCTCCTGATATTGGCTGTGTTCCAAACCGCATACTACATACTACATACTGCATACTGCATACTACATACTGCATACTGCATACTGCATACTGCATACTGCATACTACATACTACATACTACATACTGCATACTACATACTCCATACTCCATACTGCATACTGCATACTCCATACTGCATACTGCATACTGCATACTACATACTCCATACTGCATACTCCATACTCCATACTGCATACTGCATACTGCATACTCCATACTGCATACTGCATACTGCATACTACATACTCCATACTGCATACTGCATACTGCATACTACATACTCCATACTGCATACTCCATACTACATACTGCATACTGCATACTGCATACTCCATACTACATACTGCATACTGCATACTACATACTCCATACTGCATACTGCATACTGCATACTACATACTCCATACTGCATACTGCATACTGCATACTCCATACTACATACTGCATACTGCATACTACATACTGCATACTACATACTCCATACTGCATACTGCATACTGCATACTCCATACTGCATACTGCATACTGCATACTACATACTCCATACTGCATACTGCATACTGCATACTGCATACTACATACTCCATACTGCATACTGCATACTGCATACTGCATACTGCATACTACATACTCCATACTCCATACTCCATACTGCATACTGCATACTGCATACTGCATACTACATACTCCATACTGCATACTCCATACTCCATACTGCATACTGCATACTGCATACTCCATACTACATACTGCATACTCCATACTGCATACTCCATACTGCATACTGCATACTCCATACTGCATACTGCATACTACATACTCCATACTGCATACTGCATACTCCATACTGCATACTGCATACTGCATACTGCATACTCCATACTGCATACTCCATACTCCATACTGCATACTGCATACTGCATACTCCATACTGCATACTGCATACTGCATACTACATACTCCATACTGCATACTCCATACTCCATACTGCATACTGCATACTGCATACTACATACTGCATACTTCCATACTACATACTCATCGATCAGACAGTATGCAGAGCGTTTACCCACAATGCATTTCGCGCCTGCCCGAGCCGAAATCAGCCGTCCTGAAGCTGATTTCTCTTAAGCTCTAAACTCTGTAAACTTTAGCAACATTTGAAACATTTTCAGGTGAGAAAGTAGTCGTTTAGATCCCCAACGTGTTGAAAACCTGACAAAATACCGGCTATTTACAATTTTGTTCCCACGAATTCGGCGCTACTAAAGCTAGCTGTAGTGAGCAACGCACTTCCGGTTATTTTCACAAAATGAAATACCCGTTGGCTTTTATCATAGGGAAAGCCATTACCATACAATTGGTGCTTTTGTTTTGAAAACAGGAAGTGAACCTACCCTCGTTGTAGCTAGCTTGAAACTGCCGTTTTGACAGGAAATGACGATCGGTGACGTCTTGCTACGTTGCATCTTGGGTAGTTTGAGTATGAGTAGTAACCTCATGATGCATACCCAACATTTCAGAAAATCTAGTATGCATCCGGGAACTTCTCGCTTACTCAAACTCGCTTACTAACTCAAAAAGTTAGTATGAGTAGTAGGAGAAGTATGCGGTTTGGAACACAGTCATATAGTCATCATTTGTGTGGTGGACGGCCCTGTGGGCCTCAGTTTTAATGTCATGTGCAACATTCCTGACAGACGGAGAACAGGACCGGAGATACTATAAACACTCACGGTGTCTGGCTGTAGCTCCAGATGTGACCACGGATGTTATGACAGGAGAGACTTACTGTGCGCTGTAAGTTTTCAGCTTCTCTGAAAGCTGCTATTTGCAGCATTATGACCCCTTGGATCAGCAGTGTGACACCTATGATCGGTCGAGTTTATCCCGTACTGTCCCACCTTGTTCTGTGCAGCTGAATGAAAAACAATCAAATCCTCGATCTATAAATAATTAATTCCAGTTCTTATTAAAATAGAGTAACTGCCTACGACTTGTTCTTGGCATCTTTCTGCCTGCTCAGCTTTTCTAAAAAAAGGTTGCCTCTACAAATAAACTTTATTAATATCAGCACAAGTGGACAAAACTGCAAAGACAGCTCTGAGCCGTGCTGCGGTGGGTCTTACATGTAACCTCTTTTAAATAGCTCAGACGGTTCTGATGCCAAATCCGAAAGGGTCCTTTAAATGTAACTCATTTAAAAGACCTCGGGCAGCGAGCCAAATCACCCAACCTGGGACACACACATACAAATGCACCTAAACAGCACCCGGCTTTTGTACTAATCCCTGGCTCTCCACATGCAGTTGCCACCCAAGGTAAAAAAAAAAGAAACCCCCCCCCCCACAGGCAGGAAGGGGGGGCTTCAGATGGACAAACTGCCTCCACAGCTCTGGACCTCACCCAGAGCCTTTGTGCAGAGGCAGAGAGGCGCAGACTCTGAGAGAGCGAAAGAGTTTCTGACACCGGAGGAGAAACTGAGACCAGAACCGAAAATCCCTTTACGTGATATTCAATCTGGGGGAAAAAACTTAGAAAAGATCTCACCAGAAACAGGAAAGATTATGAAGATTGAATTACTTGTTAAGTGAATGCAGGGCTTCATCCAGCACCTTTTATGATTTGGCAAATCACTTTAAGGGGAGAATTTAGGAGGAAAAGTCCAACTCACTTAATTATCTGAGCAAAGACACCAGTGGGGGGGAAGTGGTTGAGCCTCCATTGGAGTTCACATAAACTTTTTATCTGAACCGACTTCTTCCACAATCAAAAGCTGAACCTGGTGGCTCTGGGAAACGGTGTTAGAGTTCGTGCTCTGCTCGGAGTTCTGGTTCTTGGTTCTTGAAAACAGCGTCAGAGTAAAGGCTGATTTATGGTCGGAAACCAGGTCGTCTGCGTGTGTGTCGCAGTTAACGCAGACATGCCCCCCCCCCTTACGCAGACACTCTGGTGCACCTCCCCAAACTTGTATCACCGCAGACAGTGCCGCAGACATCGCCGCAGGGAGGAGAGAAAGGAGGCCTCTGATTGGTCAACTCTACATCCGCTCTACACTATGCGTATTTCCGGTTTGCTAACCGGCTAATGGTGACGCTAACCGTGCTAACCGTGACGATTCTTTCGCCTCTCTGCCAGCTCCAGTAGTAGCAATATTTCTTCTATTTCTAGATCGATCAGCTGCATCTCAATCAAAGTGCGCATTCGTCCAGTCGCCATTGTTGTTGAATGACCTCCGTAACCGTAACACCCACAATCCTAGCTTGTTCGTGATTGTCCCTCTTGCGTTGTGGCGTGGGATTAACTTAGCGCAGACAGCGCTTCAAAAGTATAAATCAAAAATAACTGCGTCGTGTCTGCGACAAGCTCACTGCGACACACTGCTGCGAGAGTATACACGGCCCTTAAGTGCTCGTTTTACTGTCCAATGTTTGCTACTCTGTCCTCAGCTAGCTTAACCTGCTACTTTCAGATGTGCTGTAAAATTACTAAAACACAGTTATCCTACAGTCATGTACTGTAATCCAAAAAACTGTATTATACTGTTAGATGAATTACAGCATATGTGCTGTAAAATAACCACAACACCCATCGTTATTCTACGGTCATATACTGTAATCCAAAATAAGGTGATATACTGTTAAAATAAATAACAGTAGCTGTGAAATCTTCTGTTTTAATCACTCTGTTCTTACTCGTTTCTTTCATAAATCGATGCCTTTTGTGACAGTTTTCAAAGCAAACATAACGAAACTGTGTATTTCAGCCTGCTTTTTAAAAGCAGCAGAACAAACTAACCGTGACACCTTTAAACCAGAGAAACCAGAGAGGAAACTAAAACATAAAAATAAAGAACTTTTTCCCAAACTCAGGTCTAAAGACTTTTAAATATGTACCTTTAATAAAAAAAAAAAAAGCTCTGTATTTGTTGGATGATTTGTGAACGAAACAGCTCTGATAAACCACAGATTGGAAACGTTTCCCTCCTCCGCTCTGAGCCACTCCTTCCTTCAGTCACAGTTAACTTCCAGGGTGCAGGCAACGCAGATAAATCCTGCTAAATCCTGCTAAATCCCAAGAGAAAACCTCTCAGGTATGTTTTTGCAAGGCTCTGCTGCGGGGCTCTGGTGAACCCCAGATGCCTGTGTGATTAACAAGGCTGCCGGGTTCAACCTCACGCCAACCTCCAGGGTCACGAGGTCGGGGTCTGGGCACCCTGACAGCTTTGGAATCTAATGAAACTGTGCCGGTCAGCTTTAACGGTGTCAGCTCATCGGTAATTAGCATCATCTTTTGTGTTTACCCTACACTGGAAAAAATGCCCCTCCAAAAATAAGTAAGAAAACAACAAATAAAAGACATTTTTGCTTGAAATGAGCAAAAAAATCTGCCAATGGAACTAGTGACAATCGGCTTGTCAAGATTTCTTGACATAAAATGTGATATTTAGGACTTTTGAGATAAAAGTGATCTTGAAATTGGCTTAAAAACCTCTTCAAATGTCAAAAAAAGCTTGTTTCATGTGAAATATGACTCAAAACAATTTGTTTTCAAGACTTTTTCATTTAACAAGATATTCCAGATGTATTGTCTTCAAACAAGTCCCTATATCTGGCTGAAATGGTACTTGCACTGGAAAAAAATCAAAGTCTTACCAAGTACATTTGTCTCATTTCTAGTCCAAATATCTCATTACACTTAATGTAAGACACAACTGCCTAACAAGTACCATTTCAGCCAGATATAGGGACTTGTTTTAATACAATACATCTGGAATATCTTGTTAAATGAAAAAGTCTTGAAAACAAATTGTTTTGAGTCACATATCATATGAAACAAGCTTTTTTTTTTTTTTTACATTTGAAGAGGTTTTTAAGCTAATTTCAAGATAATTTTTTATCTCAAAAGTCCCAAATATCACACCTTATTTCAAGAAATCTTGACAAGCCGATTTTCACTAGTTCCATTGGCAGATTTTTTTGTTTATTTCAAGCAAAAACATCTTTTATTTGTTGTTTTTTTACTTATTTTTGGAGGGGCATTTTTTCCAGTGCATCTTTTGTGTTTACCCTCCACTTGTATCTTATATTAAGTGTAATGAGATATTTTGACTAGAAATGAGACAAATATACTTGGTAAGACTTTGATTTTTTTCCAGTGTAAATATGAAGCATCACATAAAAAAAGCATTATTTTATAAGCAGAAGTGGAAGGCTTTGAGGTGCTGAGGCCTCATTATCTCTCGCATGTTCACACATCCTTACAACATATGTCAGTTCTGATTCTTAGTCATCCCTGTCATGTTAATCCTAAGAGCTTTTTCTTAAGAGCTTTAGCAGGACCGAACATTTCAACTCTCATCCGAGAGGCTTGCCCACTCAGCCGGCCTGTCTTATATCCTAATCAGCTGCAAGTTTGGGCTGAAAGCTGCACAGGTTCTGTGGCGTGGGTGAACCTCAGCATACAGGAAAGTTTAGAGGCTGCAAATGTCCAGTTAAGTGACATTAAATGCTCGTATTTGACTTGTTTGCCTTTAGCCTGAAACTGGTGGTGTTGCTATATGCAGGTAGAGCTGTTTTACATTTCCCAGTGGTTCATACCTTCTTTTCTGAGAGCTAAATAATTGCCAAAATAACAAAAAAACAAAGATTAACTAGAAAGAGCTGTTCCTGCGAAACAGCAGTGAGAATGCTTATGAGCTGAATGGGGATAGCTGACCTACACTGGAAAAAATGCCCCATCAAAAATAAGTAAGAAAAACAACAAATAAAAGACGTTTTTGCTTGAAATAAGCAAAAAATCTGCCAATGGAACTAGTGAAAATCGGCTTGCCAAGATTTCTTGACATAAAATTTGATATTTAGGACTTTTGAGATAAAAGTGATCTTGAAATTAGCTTAAAAACCTCTTCAAATGTCAAAAAAAGCTTATTTCATGTGAAATATGACTCAAAACAATTTGTTTTCAAGACTTTTTCCACTTAACAAGATATTCCAGATGTATTGTCTTCAAACAAGTCCCTATATCTGGCTGAAATGGTGCTTGTTAGGCAGTTGTGTCTTATATTAAGTGTAATGAGATACTCAATGAGACAAATATACTTGGTAAGATTTAGATTTTTTCCAGTGCATGCTAAAAAAAACTGAAAATAGTTCAATTTTAGCAGTAAAAACTGTTGCTGAGGTATTGGTTGAAGGAATTTTGTGATTTTTGTGTATTACCAAACTTAACATTGGAGTTAGTCAGAGAATTTGAGAGGTTGATCTCGCTTAAAGGCTCATAGCTGAAATTCTGTCAATATGAGCTCTTTAGTAGTTACTTTGGCTGAAAGAAGACACATTTTCCTACATTTTAAGGTATAATTTGTTTCTCTAAGTTAAACTGTATGAAAGTTAGAGGAATTTGTTTGAAAAAAACGCACTCATTCATAAAAATCAAGAAGGAGCAAAATGTTCATGTTTTTTAAACTGTCATATTTCAAAATTGGCTGAAGATTTGAAAAAGCTGAAACAGTTGGTAATAGCTGAATGTCTTGTGACCCATTTAAAGTTTGAATGGTGTCTCGAGCTGAAAGCATGCAGAAAGAGGAAGATGATTTGGAAGAGCTGAAAGCAGTTTCCAATTTTTTGAATGACAGGAAATTTTGAATAAAAGTTGACTATCTTAAAAAGTGTAAAAGTTAAAAACACCAAAAATGATATCAGGAATCTGCTGAAAGAGCTGAACGTTTTGATACCAAAATTGTGGAAATAGCTGAAAGTATGCGGGAGTAGTTAGGTGCCGAAATCTGCCGGGATGATAATAATAAAGAGAAACAGGAACTAAATTGTGAGAATGCCTTAAAGCATTCTCACAATTAAATCTGAAAGCAGGATTAAAATCACATTTTCCCCTGATGTTGCTATAAAGTGGTTATCTGAAATACTTCTGGGCATTGTTGTTGTGCAATATCATGACAAATCCACCTGAGATCAAAGTTTAGATGACAGAAACATTCATCTAATTTACATGAAAGAAAACGTTGCTGTGAGCTTATTATCTCAAAGGTCAAAGGTTAAAGGGAAACCTCACTGAGGACAGAGCCAAAACTCACTCTATATTAAAGCTGAGCTTTAATGAGCTGCTCTGAAAGCCGCCACAGCCCTGGTTTCAATCTGTCACACTGGAAAAAATCAAAGTCTTACCAAGTGTATTTGTCTCATTTCTGGTCCAAATATCTCATTACACTTAATATCAGACACAACTGCCTAACAAGTGCTATTTCAGCCAGATATAGGGACTTGTTTGAAGACAATACATCAGGAAAAGTCTTGAAAACAAATTGTTTTGAGTCGGATTTCATATGAAACAAGCTTTTTTTTTACATTTGAAGATGTTTTTAAGCTAATTTCAAGATCACTTTTATCTCAAAAGTCCTAAATATCACATCTTATTTCAAGAAATCTTGACAAGCCGATTTTCACTCGTTCCATTGGCAGACTTTTTTTGCTTATTTCAAACAAAAACGTCTTTTATTTGTTGTTTTTTCTTACTTATTTTTGGAGGGGCATTTCTTCCAGTATAGGGACTTGTTTGAAGACAATACATCTGGAATATCTTGTTAAATGAAAAAGTCTTAAAAACAAATTGTTATGAGTCACATATCATATGAAACAAGCTTTTTTTGACATTTGAAGAGGTTTTTAAGCTAATTTCAAGATTACTTTTATCTCAAAAGTCCCAAATATCACATCTTATTTCAAGAAATTGGCAGATTTTTTTTCTTATTTCAAGCAAAAACCTCTTGTATTTGCTGCTTTTATTAACTTATTTTATTGAGGGGCATTTTTTTCCAGTGCAACCAGATGTTGGAACCTGTGGCTCCAGATGCTGGAGCCACATGACTTTGGGATAATTCAGCCACCTCACCCAGCGTTAGTTGAGGTGGCTGAATCGTCCCAAAGTCATCCCACAACCAGACCGGGGGGGCTTCCCTTTGGGGGAATGGGTTCGTGCCTGGGGCAACAGGAAAGGGAATAAACAAACTGTTGACACAAAGTGGGAAGATAACAGTCTGAAACATCCCTGCATGCTGTTGCACAAACATTTAATGAATGAAACCCTGTGTAATAAAATGGGAGTTAGGGGTCTGAGTCTGATGCAGCTCAGACAAAGAGGTGTTTTCTGTGCAGAGTAAAGGTTCAGAGGCTTTCCAGGAGGGTCCTTGTTGTGAATGACTTGTTGCTGAAATGTGCAGCAACACTCAGCGGGGGGGCTTCCAATAAAACAACGTGGCCGGGTGCAGGCAGGTATCCGCATCAGTGAAAACGCAGAGTGGCATTCGTGAGCATTAATGAGCAGATGGTCTCGTGTCCCCCCCCCTCTTCTTTTACCCCGGATCCTGTTTTATCCCCCCCCCCTGCCTGGATCTGATTACCAACAATCCCTAAATCCGACAAGAAAGCTTCCTGCCTCGCCTGAAAGTGCCAGATTGCAATTTATAGCTCCTCCTCACACGCATAATGAAGCGATGCGGGCGGGGGCGTGTTTTTTTACGAGGGGTCCATGATTGTGAATCTGCCCACGAACTGGGGCAGCTGGGCATCCTCCAGCCAAAGTCTAACTCTAACAGAAACAAAACCTCGACAAGTTGGAGCTCCAGCTGCGAAAGTTTCCCTCACAGAAAAATGTCAAAGCAGCGAGTGAAGTTTTCACTTTCCGTCCAACAGCTTTATTACTTAAATATGAAAAGCTTTCGTACTTAAGAACTCGTTACTCCCACTCATGTGTGATCAAAGCGTGGCTCATTCAGCCACTTGGACCCGTCTGGTCCTCGTCATTTTCAGCCCAAAAACGCTGGAGCTGCGCATTTAAACAGAAAGCGACGGCTTGCAAATCGTTTCAAACTCAATTTTTAGCTGAAAATATCTCAATGACAACACATTAGATGTTGATGTGCGGCCACAAATCAATACATCACGCTCTCTGAGACTTACAGATATGAGCTGAAGCCCAGAGAAGCAGAAAACTGCTTCTGTGGTTTGACAAATGAGTCCCATTTCTCAGCTGAAACAGTTAAAGATGGTGTTTGAAGGATGTGGGGTGACGATTGTCACATCCATGGGGTTTTTAGTTTTGCCATTGGCTGTGTTCGAAACCGCATACTACTCCTACTACTCCTACTGACTTTTTTCCCGGATGCATACTAGATTCTCTGAAATGTTGGGTATGCATCATGAGGTTACTACTCATACTCAAACTACCCAAGATGCAACGTAACGTGACGTCGCCGATCGTCATTTCCTGTCAAAACGGCAGTTTCAAGCTAGCTACAACGAGGGTAGGTTCACTTCCTGTTTTCAAAACAAAAGCACCAATTGTATGGTAATGGCTTTCCCTATGATAAAAGGCAACGGGTATTTTATTTTGTGAAAATAACAGGAAGTGCGTTGCTCACTGCGGCTAGCTTTAGTAGCGCCGAATTCGTGGGAACAAAATTGTAAATAGCCGGTATTTTGTCAGGTTTTCAACACGTTGGGGATCTAAACGACTACTTTCTCACCTGAAAATGTTTCAAATGTTGCTAAAGTTTACAGAGTTTAGAGCTTAAGGGAAATCAGCTTCAGGCCGGCTGATTTCAGCTCGGGCAGGAGCGAAATGCATTGTGGGTAAACGCTCTGCTTAATTTCTGATCGATCAGTATGCAGTATGCAGTATGTAGTATGTAGTATGCAGTATGCAGTATGTAGTATGTAGTATGTAGTATGCAGTATGTAGTATGGAAGTATGTAGTATGTAGTATGCAGTATGCAGTATGTAGTATGCAGTATGTAGTATGGAAGTATGCAGTATGTAGTATGTATTATGCAGTATGGAAGTATGTAGTATGCAGTATGTAGTATGGAAGTATGTAGTATGTAGTATGCAGTATGCAGTATGTAGTATGCAGTATGTAGTATGGAAGTATGCAGTATGCAGTATGTAGTATGCAGTATGTAGTATGCAGTATGTAGTATGTAGTATGTAGTATGCAGTATGCAGTATGTAGTATGTAGTATGCAGTATGCAGTATGTAGTATGCAGTATGTAGTATGGAAGTATGTAGTATGTAGTATGCAGTATGCAGTATGTAGTATGCAGTATGTAGTATGCAGTATGTAGTATGGAAGTATGCAGTATGTAGTATGCAGTATGTAGTATGTAGTATGCAGTATGCAGTATGTAGTATGCAGTATGTAGTATGGAAGTATGTAGTATGGAAGTATGCAGTATGTAGTATGTAGTATGTAGTATGTAGTATGCAGTATGTAGTATGCAGTATGTAGTATGTAGTATGCAGTATGCAGTATGTAGTATGTAGTATGCAGTATGCAGTATGTAGTATGCAGTATGTAGTATGGAAGTATGTAGTATGTAGTATGCAGTATGCAGTATGTAGTATGCAGTATGTAGTATGGAAGTATGCAGTATGTAGTATGCAGTATGTAGTATGTAGTATGCAGTATGTAGTATGCAGTATGCAGTATGTAGTATGCAGTATGTAGTATGCAGTATGTAGTATGGAAGTATGCAGTATGTAGTATGCAGTATGTAGTATGCAGTATGTAGTATGGAAGTATGCAGTATGTAGTATGTATTATGCAGTATGTAGTATGCAGTATGTAGTATGTAGTATGTAGTATGCAGTATGCAGTATGTAGTATGCAGTATGTAGTATGTAGTATGTAGTATGTAGTATGTAGTATGCAGTATGTAGTATGCAGCATGTAGTATGCGGTTTCGAACACAGCCTCAGTGTATTTAAGTCCAGGCTGAAGACACACCTATTTTCATCTGCATTTGATTAAAGCTCCAAATCTGAAGCTTGAGTTTCAAAACTTAATCACAGTTTAACTCCTGATTTTATCTGATTTTCTTATTTCTTTCTTTTTTGTTTAAAATTTAAATCCTGCTTTTTATTTTTACTGTTTTAATGTCTCTGTAAAGCACTTTGAATCATCTTGTTGTTGATTTGTGCCGTACAGATAAACTCGCCTTGCCTAACGGCACAAACCAGCATTTGTGTTAAATAGACAAAGATAAGTGGAAAACTGACCCTTAAACACACAGAATCAAAGCTATTTCATGAGGATGAGGATGAATAAGATGCGTTTTTGAACAGCAGGCTGCGTCACAGACCATGTAAATCCTCTGCTCAGAAGCAGGCGGCCCCTCGGGGAAAAACACTTGGCGGTGAAAGAAGAAAAAGATTAACTCGGAGGGTTTCTGCTCCTCCCTACGATTATTCACACCCTCACACATCCATCATTCACAGGCCAGAGGAATCTCCACGGCTTCTCTTCTTCTTCTGTCGCTCTGAACAGAAACGCTGAGGCCGACACTTTGACACATCGATGCAACAAGTTCAGCAGCCAGAGTTTAAGTTTAGAGTTCTCTGCTACATCTGGATCAGAGGAGGGAGTTCATCTATGTTAGCCTCTGTTGCACATATATATGAAACATGTGCAGCTCATCTGCTCCAGATTCCCCCAGCTGGCAGGTTAGTGCTTTGCTTTACCAGCTGATTCACAGCCAGAGGTGGGTAGGGCAGCCAAAAAATGTACTCAAGTAAAAGTACTGTTACTTCAGAATAATATGACTCAAGTAAAAATTAGTCAGTGCAAAGTACTTGGTGAAAAAACTACTCAAGTACTGAGTAACTGTTGAGTAACGTCTGATTTATTTGTTAACACAAGCATTCAATCAGACAGACAAAAATACTAAATAATCATCTTTAGGCCAATTAGAGTTCATCCAATTGATAAAATGAATTAATTAATTACAAAATAGCTTAAATTAAAAATAATCCAGGTAAATTCAAGAACTTCAATAAAAAATAAAAGAGACTTAGGAAATGTTCAAAACATATGTAACCCATATGTAACCTAAAAAACAAACATTCACCTATCCATGGGGGGAAAAACGAGTTTAGGAAACTTAGCGCTACATGTTTCCTCAAGTTAGATGTTGAGTTTCTGCTGAAATGTGCGTTTGTTTTGGTTGCCACAGAAGACACATAATGTAGCTGCTGTTTCTCACTCTTTGTAAGGTAAACATGCTTTCAGTATGAGGCCTCGTCTGCGTCTTCATTTCCCACCGTTGGTTCTGACATTTTTCATCTGTTTCTTTCTTTGTTTGCTACGACTGCTAATGCTAAAGCTAACCCGTCCCGCCGCTGAGATTGAGTACGGTCACGTGACCAGACTGCACGGCTGCGTCTGATTGGTGGAACACAGTCAGGTGGTAGAGCCTTTGGCGGAAGTCTCTCTCTCTGTCAGAATAAAACATTAAAATGAGGCGTACGCGGGGGGATAAAAATAATGAGGCGTAGAATACCAAAGAGGTAAGAAGAAAAGTAACCAGCTCATTGTAGCCTAATGTAGCGGAGTAAGAGGACAGTTTCTGCTGCACACATCTACCCAAGTAAAAGTAAAAAGTATAGAGATTTAAAACTACTCCTAGAGGTATCATTATTTCAAAAACTTACTCAGGTAAATGTAACTTGTTACTACCCACCTCTGGTGACGGTGTTGGGTTCAAAGAACCCGTTCAGCGCTCTGCTTCATTACCATACAGCTGTTTAGTTACAGAAAAAGATGCAACGTTTGACCTCAAAATGTTCTAAATATGCAAATAATCGGATTCAGAAGAGGATAGCAGTGTGTGCCTTGGAACGCTCAGTGTGTCATTTGCTCTATTTTAACGGACGGCGAAGCTCCAGGTTGTGTTTAGGCCCCGGCGACAACAGAAGGCCGCAGCTGTGGCCTGTGGTTTGTCCTCGCTGGCCCGCATCACTGCTGCTGCTGTCACTGAACAGAATGTCCACTTTCTGTCTCCCGAAGCCACATTTTAGATCCCAAAAAAACTGAGTGTTTCACATTCAGAGCAATGAGAGGCAGCAGGAATCAGTCCGCGGCAGTGATACGTCTCTGTGGGCAGGGCGCAGCTTTGTGCTGCTCGGGCCAAAGTTTGCGTTTACGCCTCGCTCTGCGGCACATATTCTGCCCACCGACCGACATCCTGCCGCACAAAAGACTCGCTGTGTCCCCGGACAGAAGGACAAAGGAGATGACAGAGGGAACATGTGGGCAGGGACTGCATGCAAAGAGCCGCCGGTTTCCCATCTCAGCCACCGTAAACTACGCTGGGGCCGCGGCTCGGTTTGAATCTAAAACATTTCCAGCACAATCAAGCTGGACTCCACACAAAAAAACAGGCTGAAGGCAGAGATGGAATCCTGTGTTTCCAAGCTGTAAAGAAAGCGGTTAAACCTGTGTTCATATGAAGGCATCCACCACCCCCCCCCAGGACTGCGATGCTTTCAGGGCATTAAGCTGAAGCCAACGAGCCTACAGTTCCACGCAGAAGAAGAAAATCTTCCTCTGCAGGTGTTCGGTTTGGAGGTTTCCAGCTGAAAATAATGACACCGGGCTGTTTTAGATGTGCTGTTCTGATGAGAACAACATCATTCTGAGTATTTCTGAGTAGGGCTGGGCGAGTTAACTCGTTAATTATTTAACG
This sequence comes from Odontesthes bonariensis, assembly GCF_027942865.1. NCBI lineage: Eukaryota > Metazoa > Chordata > Actinopteri > Atheriniformes > Atherinopsidae > Odontesthes > Odontesthes bonariensis. The sequence goes on from NC_134519.1 coordinate 5,496,399, forward strand.
CGATAAATATTTTATCGCGCATTAATGCAGCTTTTTATTATTTATTTCATTATTGTAAAAATCTGTTGCTCACAGGCTTTTATTTTGTAAAAGTCTGTTGCTCACAGGCTTTTATTATGTAAGTCTGTTGCTCACAGGCTTTTATTATGTAAGTCTGTTGCTCACAGGCTTTTATTATGTAAGTCTGTTGTTCACAGGCTTTTATTATGTAAGTCTGTTGTTCACAGGCTTTTATTTTGTAAAAGTCTGTTGCTCACAGGCTTTTATTATGTAAGTCTGTTGTTCACAGGCTTTTATTTTGTAAAAGTCTGTTGCTCACAGGCTTTTATTATGTAAGTCTGTTGTTCACAGGCTTTTATTATGTAAGTCTGTTGTTCACAGGCTTTTATTATGTAAGTCTGTTGCTCACAGGCTTTTATTATGTAAGTCTGTTGTTCACAGGCTTTTATTATGTAAGTCTGTTGTTCACAGGCTTTTATTTTGTAAAAGTCTGTTGCTCACAGGCTTTTATTATGTAAGTCTGTTGTTCACAGGCTTTTATTATGTAAGTCTGTTGTTCACAGGCTTTTATTTTGTAAAAGTCTGTTGCTCACAGGCTTTTATTATGTAAGTCTGTTGTTCACAGGCTTTTATTATGTAAGTCTGTTGTTCACAGGCTTTTATTATGTAAGTCTGTTGCTCACAGGCTTTTATTATGTAAGTCTGTTGTTCACAGGCTTTTATTTTGTAAAAGTCTGTTGCTCACAGGCTTTTATTATGTAAGTCTGTTGCTCACAGGCTTTTATTATGTAAGTCTGTTGTTCACAGGCTTTTATTATGTAAGTCTGTTGTTCACAGGCTTTTATTATGTAAGTCTGTTGCTCACAGGCTTTTATTTTGTAAGTCTGTTGTTCACAGGCTTTTATTTTGTAAAAGTATGTTGCTCACATGCTTTTATTTTGTAAAAGTCTGTTGCTCACAGGCTTTTATTTTGTAAAAGTCTGTTGCTGTCTGCTGTGGAACAGGAAAAGAAAGTAATCGGCGGATCCACCAAACATGGAGAAGGGTACGGAACTTTTACTCGGCCATTTTCATTTTAAAGTTCTTCCAGACGGCGGAGTCGACAGAACCAAAGTCATCTGTAAACACTGCCGAGTTGAATTGTCTTCTCAGCGTAGTAGTTCCAGTCTAAAATATCACTTAAAGGCAAAACACACAACTGATAGCAGCAAGTCATTCAAGGAAACAGACAGTGGAGCGAGGCTTCTACATAAAAACTACAGAAAGATGCTGATGTTAAAAGTGTGTTTGCACAACAAATGTTATGGCACTTTCATTCATATGGCAGCACATTTAAAATAAAACTAAATGCTAAAGGCTCTGTAGGTGTCCTGGATGCTGTTTGATCTGCAATCAGCTCCAAACTTCAGACATGTCTGCCACTTTGAAGCATCCTCATCGTTATCTGACTGTGAACCTGCCTGAGACCTTTATGAGCGGTTAAAACAGGGATTGGAAGATCTTTGCTGCTGCCATGTTTTTCTTCTTTTGTCTCCATCATCGTGAGAAGGATACTGGAAGCGATTAGTCGCATTTTCATGCCGTGAAATCATCATTTACTGCTCGATTTGGATCATGTGCAGACTGTTGTTTTGTTTAAGGGGATAATAAAATACAAAAACGGTATTGTTGTTGCTGAATAATTCCATTATTTGATTCATTTACAGTTCCTCCTGAGCATAAACTGAATTAAACTATAAACGGCGAGTCTTCTGTATAGTTTAAGGTGCTTATCTCACATAACAATGGAGCTCCAAGTTAGAGAAATCCATGTTTTTTATATTAATTTGCTCATAATGAAAGCAAAGCAGCAGTTAACTTTCTCATAAAAGCCTATCAGCATGTGTTTAAGGGGCATGTGCATCTCATTATCTCCACCGCCACCGAAACAATCCGAACAACGCTGTAAACTCACGTCAGCTAATTGTCAGAAAAGTGCAGCACCGGCAGCGGACTGGAGCTGGAGAGTTTCCTCCCACTGCTGTGGAGCTGAGATCTGAGCTTTAATTAGCTAATCGGTAAAATCAACACCTAGAGAAGTTAAGCTTCACCTAATTCAAAGCTTCTAAGAGGTAAATACTGGGCTGGGCAACGATTAAAATGTTTAATCTAATTAATCTCATGATTTCCCTGATTAATCACAATTAATCGCATTTGTACGCAAAATCCAAAAATGAATCCAAAAGTAGCGTATAGCTTTTAGCATTTAGTTTTATTTTAAATGTGCTGCCATATGAATGAAAGTTACAATTCAATTCATTGTAATCATAATTATTTATAAAATAATCCAATTAATTCATATGAACACGTTCGAGTCCAGCATCAGATGGCCCTGTGCTGCGTGTCGTTCCCCCTCTCTCTGCCCCCTGTTTCCTGTCTCTCTGAACTTTCCTATTAATTAAAGGCACAAAAGCCCAAATTTTTGTTTTTTAATAAAAAAAAAAAAAAATATATATATATATATATATATATATATATATATATATATACATTTTTTAAATAAACAAATAAAACATGCGTTTGTGCGATCAAATATTTAGCGGCGTTAAATAATTAACGAGTTAACGCGATAATAACGAGTTAACTCGCTCAGAGTGTTTTGCATCTGAAGGAAAACAGAAGAAAAGCTGCACTCTGACCCTTCACTGGAAAAAATCAAAGTCTTACCAAGTATATTTGTCTCATTTCTAGTCAAAATATCTCATTACACTTAATATAAGACACAACTGCCTAACAAGTACTATTTCAGCCAGATATAGGGACTTGTTTTAATACAATACATCTGGAATATCTTGTTAAATGAAAAAGTCTTGAAAACAAATTGTGTTGAGTCACATATCATATGAAACAAGCTTTTTTTTACATTTGAAGAGGTTTTTAAGCTAATTTCAAGATCACTTTTATCTCAAAAGTCCCAAATATCACATCTTATTTCAAGAAATCTTGACAAGCCGATTTTCACTAGTTCCATTGGCAGATTTTTTTGCTTATTTCAAGCAAAAACATCTTGTATTTGTTGTTTTCTTTACTTATTTTTGGAGGGACATTTTTTCCAGTGTACAATCTTCAAGCAGAGGTCGAGCAGTCTGTAACGAAGCAACAGCATGACCCAACGTGCCAACGATCTGTGACACCGGACTGGTTCATTCCCAGGTTATAAGGAGGTGGCAGCCACATGCGATCCACTCAGTCAGCTGAGCACGTATTCAGGATATCTCGACGACCACCAACAGTCAAACACAACAACGTCTCCTGTTTCCGCTCTTTGCTAAATCTGGAGCCAAATATTATCGTTTCAGAAATATCAGAGTGACGTTTTGTTGAAGTTGGATAAAACAATGGCGGCGACAGCGGACGGGGGAAAGTTGTTCAGAGAGGAAGGATGTGAGGAAGGAAAGCAGCAGAGAGAGGATGGAGATAATATGGACTGTGTGTGTGAGGCTGACATCCTCAGAGGTGCAGCCAAAGAGCCCGTGAGACCTGAAGCTCCATCAAAGTGTTTGGCTCAGCGCAGGGGAGCAATCAAACAAGCTAAAGGCCACAAAGGTTTGTTCAAAGGGCCGGGTGCACGTCTCAGTCTCACCTCTACACTGGAAAAAATGCCCCTCCAAAAATAAGTAAAAAAACAGCAAATAAAAGACGTTTTTGCTTGAAATAAGCAAAAAAATCTGCCAATGGAACTAGTGAAAATCGGCTTGTCAAGATTTCTTGAAATAAGATGTGATATTTAGGACTTTTTAGATAAAAGTGATCTTGAAATTAGCTTAAAAACATCTTCAAATGTAAAAAAAAAGCTTGTTTCATACGATATGTGACTCAAAACAATTTGTTTTCAAGACTTTTTCATTTAACAAGATATTCCAGATGTATTGTCTTCAAACAAGTCCCTATATCTGGCTGAAATAGTACTTGTTAGGCAGTTGTGTCTTATATTAAGTGTAATGAGATATTTTGACGAGAAATGAGACAAATATACTTGGTAAGACTTTGGTTTTTTCCATTGTAAGCAGAGAAAATTGTCTAATTTCTAGTCCAAATATCTCATTACAATTAATATAAGACACAACTGCCTAACAAGTACCATTTCAGCCAGATATAGGGATTCTTTTAAAATACATACATTCATTACATCTTGAATATCTTGTTAAATGAAAAAGTCTTGAAAATAAATTGTTTTGAGTCACATATCATATAAAACAAGCTTTTTTTTTACATGTGAAGAGGTTTTTAAGCTAATTTCAAGATCACTTTTATCTCAAAAGTCCTAAATATCACATCCTATTTCAAGAAATCTTGACAAGCCGATTTTCACTAGTTCCATTGGCAGTTTTTTTGCTTATTTCAAGCAAAAACGTCTTTTATTTGCTGTTTATTTAACTTGTTTTTGGAGGGGCATTTTTTCCAGTGCACTGGGGGACACGTGGATATTTAAAAGTCTGCCTTTGTGTGATTAAACTTCAGCTTGACTTTTGTAAAAATCTTTGAAAATGTTCAATCCAAACAGGAAAATGCAAGAGAATACGAGGAATCTAAAGAGGATGACGCACCTGATCAGGACGCACTGGTTCTGCAGCGTCTTCCACAGCGAGCGGTAGCACTCGTTGGCGACGGCAAAGATGTGCGGGGAGATTTCACCCAGGTGGTGGCGGCTGTACAGATCCACGGCCGGCCGCTCGTACAGGCCGGGCAGCAGCTGGTAGGGGTTCACCGCCGCCAGGATGGAGCCGATGTACGTCTACGCAGCAGCAAAGGCAACGAAAAACAGAAAGAGAGGCAGGAAAGAATTAATTTATGGGCAGTGCAGAGCAAAGAAATGATGCAACAACGCAGTCCTTTAGAGCCTTTTTACTACAGAAGTGTTGAATAATCTCTGAACCTTTACGTTATTACGTGATACGTAGGGACAGAAAATAGGGCCAAGAGATTGTGAGGTCTGACTTTTTCCTGGAGAACCATTTTGTGATGCAAATGTATTACTCTGTTGAACGCATATTGTTTTGAGAAGCAAGACGCTTTATTTTTTAAACCCCAGCCAACTAGCCGGACTACCTTCATCAACACCAAAACGAGGCTGGAACTCTGCTCACAGGACGCAGCAGGGGGTAAGAAGATGTTCATAAATGATGTTGCTACACTGGAAAAAAATCAAAGTCTTATCAAGTATATTTGTCTCATTGAGTATCTCATTACACTTAATATAAGGCCGGCTTTACACGACAACGCTCCCGGGTGAAACCGACAAAATATTTAATCAGATGTGCCTTTCGTTTAGACGGCGACAGCGTTTTTGGGGCTTAAAAACGCAAAAAAATTAACCCACCCTCCAGAGTGGAAATCTTAAAGACGCTCCACCGTCGCGTTCCCGTCTAAAGGGTTGAAAACGCAAATGTGTGCTCTGAGCTGCTCACGCTGGGTATCCTCGCATACGCGTTGACGTCATAACCATGTGCAGTACAGCCAAACAATAACAAACATGTTGGATTATTTCCATCAGTCAGACATTCAAGTTGTCTTAGCTGCTTTGATAGCTATTCGCTTCTTCGCCATGTTTTGGTTTTCGACTGTGGGCTATTTCCTATTTCGCGCTACTACGGAGAGAAGTAGAAGGAAGTTTCAACGCATGCGCGCGATCTTGGTGTTGTTGTATGGCAGTGCTTCACAGTACCACCTAGCCACCTGGCATGCATACTACATCAAATTTCACACACTTTTGCATCACCGTGTGCATGCAGATTTCCACCCAAAGACGCTCGTCTAAACGCGAAATAAAAAGTGGGAACGCAACGCCACTTTTGCGGATTGTGTTCAGAGCGTTGTCGTGTAAAGCTAGCCTAAGACACAACTGCTTAACAAGTACCATTTCAGCCAGATATAGGGACTTGTTTTAATACAATACATCTGGAATATCTTGTTAAATGAAAAAGTCTTGAAAACAAATTGTTTTGAGTCATATTTCATATGAAACAAGCTTTTTTTTTTTTTTGAAGAGGTTTTTAAGCTAATTTCAAGATCACTTTTATCTCAAAAGTCCTAAATAACACATCTTATTTCAAGAAATCTTGACAAGCCGATTTTCACTAGTTCCATTGGCAGATTTTTTTGCTTATTTCAAGCAAAAACGTCTTTTATTTGTTGTTTTTCTTACTTATTTTTGGAGGGGCATTTTTTCCAGTGTACAGCTTCATGTCAAAAGAGGCGAACTATCCCTTTAAGGACCGCAAACAACAAAATCAGCTGAACATTTCACCCCAAAATCTCTTCTCCCAGTTCCAGGCAACCTCTCCAGAAAGCTCAGCGGCTCAGCGTTCGGGCCACATTTGACATTTTCGCTTCTCTTTTCACAAACGGCAGCTTTTTCCAAAACCAGCTTCAGATTTCAGAGTTCAAAGCAAAACAAACCAAACTGCTGAAATAGAAGCTTTGCGAAGCCAAAAAGACATCTTGGCTGCAGCTTCAGCGCTGCGGTGGTGACTAATGCATGAAGAGGCAGGAGAAAAAAAAAGGGCAGCACACATCACTGTGAGAGAAATGGCTGCATGACTCTACTGCCGGCTGCCATGTGAAAAGTGAGGGCCTCAGCAGAATCTCCTGGGTTCTCAAGTTGATCCTGTCAGAAGACAGAGAGGCATCAAGCTGCAGCTTAAAAACTGAGCCTGCTGTTTGGTGCTTTAAGGGAACGGCATCAAAAATAAGGAAACAGACCTCCTGTTCTCAGTCCTACAAACATCACACAGGTTCATCTGTTAATCTTTTAACTGATTAGTCGCACAGAGGGTCCTCCAACTGTTTTAACTAGGGCTGGGCAAAAAAATTAAATCTATGAAAATTTTTTTTAATTAAAATGTTTAATCTAATTAATCTCATGATTCCCCTGATTAATCACGATTAATCGCATTTGTACGCAAAATCCAAAAATGAATCCAAAAGTAGTGTATAGCTTTTAGCATTTAGCTTTATTTTAAATGTGCTGCCATATGAATGAAAGTGCCATAACATTTGTTGTGCAAACACACTTTTAACATCAGCATCTTTCTGTAGTTTTTATGTAGAAGCCTCGCTCCACTGTCTGTTTCCTTGAATGACTTGCTGCTATCAGTTGTGTGTTTTGCCTTTAAGGGATATTTTAGACTGGAACTACTACGCTGAGAAGACAATTCAACTTGGCAGTGTTTACAGATGACTTTGGTTCTGTCGACTCCGCCGTCTGGAAGAACTTTAACATGAAAATGGCCGAGTAAAAGTTCCGTACCCTTCTCCATGTTTGGTGGATCCGCCGATTACTTTCTTTTTCTTTCAGTGGGGTCACATGGCCCTGAAAGGATCGGATTATTGGCTAAATCACAATAAGAATGAGTTATTAATGGGTAATTCTCCTTGGATATATGGCGGTGAATGAATGGGATCAGAGGCACAAAGCGTGTCATACCCCGGTATGATAGGTGGCGCTGTACCCATTCCAGCTGTTGCTAATAGAGCCACTTCCTGTTGACCTCTTCACCACCAACAACAACAACAAACTCAGGCATTGGAGAAAGATGGAGAACGCAGAGCCAGATGAAGCTACGTCCCTCTACATTTGCTCTGTGATGAGCTGCTTGTTGCACAAACTCGATGCCCAACGGAGCATTCTCCATCGCGTTGTTTGTTTCTTTCTGACGGCGACAACAACAGGAATATCGTCTCCTTTGACTTCCGGGTCACGACCCCGGGAAAACATCTGGAGCATGCGCAGAACGCAAAGTCTGATTCACCACGAGCTTCAGCGTCTACAAGCAGGTTTAGAGTGACTTTCAACCCAGTTATCTCGGGGTCTGAATCCGATCCAATTCTTAGTCAGATTAAGGTGTCTACATGCACTTAATAACTCAGTCTGATTGTGATTTAGCCAATAATCCGATCCTTTCAGGGCCATGTGACCCCACTGAGCGAAGCTGAGTTTTTTGCTGCTATAGTTGCAGAAGATTAGAATTTGTGACTGAACGGACTGAAAAGTGTTGCCTGTTTTGCACAGTTTTTTGTGCAAATGTTTGACTTAGCTTAGCACCTTCCCAAAGAAAGCTGCACAGCACACATTTACTGTCACGTAAGACAGGAAGTTTGCAGTTTTTCCACTCCTCTAATTGCATTAAGTTTCCAAAGGAATTCCCAGAGGATTTTTTTCAACGGTAATCACAAATATTTGAAAGTGGAATTTGAAACAAAGGGAACATTTTTTGTTTCGTGCACCGTGATCTAAAAGTGAAAATCTCATTAGAGCAGAGCACAGTGTTCCCATCACTGCACATTAAGTTGAGTCTGCTGCCTTGCACTGGAAAAAAAGCCCCTTCAAAAATAAGTTTAAAAAAACAACAAATAAAAGACGTTTTTGCTTGAAATAAGCAAAAAAAATCTGCCAATGGAACTAGTGAAAATCGGATTGTCAAGATTTCTTGAAATAAGATGTGATATTTAGGACTTTTGAGATAAAAGTGATCTTGAAATTAGCTTAAAAACCTCTTCAAATGAAAAAAAAGCTTGTTTCATGTGAAATATGACTCAAAACAATTTGTTTTCAAGACTTTTCACTTAACAAGATATTCCAGATGTACTGTATTAAAACAAGTCCCTATATCTGGCTGAAATAGTACTTGTTAGGCAGTTGTGTCTTATATCAAGTGTAAAGAGATATTTGGACTAGAAATGAGACAAATATACTTGGTAAGACTTTGATTTTTTTCCAGTGTGAGGAGAAGAAGAACGCGTTGGGAAAGCAGGGAAGGTGAAACATCTGTTCGGCTCTCTTTCAGCCCGTAAATCTGACTGACACGGGAAAACATCTGAGAGCAAACATGGCTGTCACTCCTCCGTCACTCACACTCCTGCGTTCAACTGCCGCGTATCTTTTCCACATCTTTCTCTTCTCCTCCTCTGGCATGTTTGGATAAAGTTGGACATTTTCTTGAAGCTCCTTTTGCTGTTTATTATCATTCCTATTACCTATAATACAGTTAGTCAAACTGGGATCCGACTTTATTGCATTAGAGTGGAGCTTGGAAGCGGACGCTTACTAAAACAAGCACATAAATTAAAAACAGAGGGACTCCTTCTTCTTATTATGGCGGTCAATCAGACGAAAACACTGTTGGCTCTGGACGAAAAAAGAAAAAGCTAAACAGCTCGTTTTAATGCCGTGCCTGAGGTGAAACCGTGTTCAGGGCTCCGAGGTGCACAACTCGAATTACAGCCATAATAGCAACGATTAAGTTAATGACCATGCCGATGTAAAGGGGAGGGAAAGCGTACCAACGATCACATCAAACTGGAGATTCAAGGTTTCAGCAGAGTCGGACAGTTTGTTGTGGGCTTGAGAAGAAAAAAGCCGGATGGAAACACTTATAGGGAGTTCCTCAGGAATGAAGACAACAGCTTCTGACTCCCTGAGTGTTTATTTTCCAGAGACCAATTATCACAAATCCCTCAAAGCTGTTGGTCATATAAATACCGGGACACGCCAAGCAATTGGTCATAGCTATAGATGCATTACAGCCTTTAAATGAAATCATTCAGTAGATGGAAAACATCTTTATTTGGCTGAAACGTGGAGTGAAAACACTCCACATTCACCCAATGCCTCGTCCCGTTAGCAGAGGTCCCCGGTGGTGTCTACTGTGACCTCTAAATGTAACAGATGTAAAACAACCACCATCGATGTGTTCTGAAGGAAAACCGCATGGGAAAGGGAGCGTCCAAACAAATGAAAATTAACTAATCCCAGCAGATCTGTAGCCAGTCAGATTACACCTATTAGCCTTGATGCTATGGCAGATTAACACTCACTGGGACCACGTTTTTTATAAAGGCTTTCTTTCACAGTGATGAAGTGAGCTGACAACACATCAGGCTCTTTAATTTACACCTCAGTCCACACTGGAAAACATGCCACTCCAAAAATAAGTTAAAAAACAACAAATACAAGACGTTTTTGCTTGAAATGAGCAAAAAAAATCTGCCAATGGAACTAGTGAAAATTGGCTTGTCAAGATTTCTTGAAATAAAATGTGATATTTAGGACTTTTGAGTTAAAAGTGATCTTGAAATTAGCTTAAAAACCTCTTCAAATGAAAAAAAACCTTGTTTCATATGATATGTGACTCAAAACAATTTGTTTTCAAGACTTTTTCACTTAACAAGATATTTAAGATGTATTGTCTTCAAACAAGTCCCTATATCTGGCTGAAATGGTACTTGTTAGGCAGTTGTGTCTTATATCAAGTGTAATGAGATACTCAATGAGACAAATATACTTGGTAAGATTTTGATTTTTTTCCAGTGCAGGAAGAGAGGAGCTAAACAGCCTCAGAGTCTTCCACTCGACAGTTTTAGCACACGGCTAATAATAAAATGGAAACTGCTACGGCTGGATATATCTTGCTCCTTTCTTAGGTTTGCTTTGTCTTTTTTTAACCTGCTAACACCTGTTAACTTCTGGCTTTGAGTGGAAGAGTAAAGTGTTTAAAAAGATTAACTTTTTCTTAAAAGAAACGTGTGTTTACCGGCAGTAACACCTCACATGGTTAATGCTAACACCGCTAAAACTGATAGCAACAACTCATGGACACGAAGACGAGATGGGGCGATTTTATCTGGCTGCTTTTAGTCCTGCTGGGAGCCGCTGGTGTCCACAGAAAAATGAGAAACTAACCAAGTTATCTGAGTTTATCAGAAACTGTGGTCGGACACAGCCTGCAGGAGCTACGGGGAACGATTTAAACTCGTTTTAGCAGCTGTAGCCACATCTTTAAAGAATTTAAAAGCAGTATTTTGGTGTAAACACGTAACACAATCGACTTTTTCTTTTCTTTAGAATCAAGCCTGGTCTTTGTTTTGACGCCAAACAGAGATTTATTGCCACCACTTTCACATCTGTGCTGGATTAAGCCGAAGTTATTCCCAGGCATGCATCTCTGCCATGTTTACATCCTCTGGATACAGTCATCACAAACACTGCACACTGTACGGCGCTCTGCTTTGTCCTCCTGTTGACTCAGGTATGGGGGATTCTCATTCTCAAAGGACCAAAAACATTCAGAAAAACCCAGGAAGCTGTGACGTTTGTTCCAATCTATGATTCCTTTAATCGATCCCTGATGTCTGCACCGAAAAACAAAACGAAACAAATTTTAAACAAAGAAGAGGCAGATATGTGTGGTTGTAAATGCTTTGATTGACCATGGCCGTGTTTGAAACTGCATACTTCTCCTACTACTCATACTAACTTTCTGAGTTAGTAAGCGAGTTTGAGTAAGCGAGAAGTTCCCGGATGCATACTAGATTCCCCTAAATGTTGGGTATGCATAATGAGGTTACTACTCATACTCAAACTACCCAAGATGCAACGTAACGTGACGTCGCTGATCGTCATTTCCTGTCAAAACAGCAGTTTCAAGCTAGCTACAACGAGGGTAGGTTCACTTCCTGTTTTCAAAACAAAAGCACCAATTGTATGGTAATGGCTTTCCCTATGATAAAAGGCAACGGGTATTTTATTTTGTGAAAATAAACAGAAGTGCGTTACTCACTGCGGCTAGCTTTAGTAGCGCCGAATTCGTGGGAACAAAATTGTAAACAGCCGGTATTTTGTCAGGTTTTCAACACGTTGGGGATCTAAACGACTACTTTCTCGCCTGAAAATGTTTCAAATGTTGCTAAAGTTTACAGAGTTTAGAGCTTAAGGGAAATCAGCTTCAGGCCGGCTGATTTCGGCTCGGGCAGGAGCCAAATGCATTGTGGGTAAACGTGGGTAAAAGCATACCGTCTGATCGATGAGTATGGAAGTATGTAGTATGTGGTTTCGAACACAGCCCATGTTTGGCTGTTTAAGCTTTGTTTTTTTGTTTCGAATCGTGTTTCCTTTATATGATATTTACATTGTGTTGTTGTGTTGATAATGTATCACAAATAGGTAGTTTCCTTCCTAAAATAGCCTCAATAATGACCTAAAACTAGGGCTGGGCAACGATTAAAATGTTTAATCTAATTAATCACATGATTTCCCTGATTAATCACGATTAATCGCATTTGTGCGCAGAATCCAAAAATGAATCCAAAAGTAGTGTATAGCTTTTAGCATTTAGCTTTATTTTAAATGTGCTGCCATATGAATGAAAGTGCCATAACATTTGTTGTGCAAACACACTTTTAACATCAGCATCTTTCTGTAGTTTTTATGTAGAAGCCTCGCTCCACTGTCTGTTTCCTTGAATGACTTGCTGCTATCAGTTGTGTGTTTTGCCTTTAAGTGATATTTTAGACTGGAACTACTACGCTGAGAAGACAATTCAACTTGGCAGTGTTTACAGATGACTTTGGTTCTGTCGACTCCGCCGTCTGGAAGAACTTTAAAATGAAAATGGCCGAGTAAAAGTTCCGTACCCTTCTCCATGTTTGGTGGATCCGCCGATTACTTTCTTTTCCTGTTCCGCAGCAGACAGCAACAGACTTTTACAAAATAAAAGCCTGTGAGCAACAGACTTTTACAAAATAAAAGCCTGTGAGCAGCAGACTTTTACAAAATAAAAGCCTGTGAGCAACAGACTTTTACATAATAAAATCTGCACTAATGCGCGATAAAATATTTATCGGAGGTAACGCGATAACAACGAGTTAACTCGCCCGGCCCTTCCTAAAACGGTTTGTTTTGGCAGTTCTGTTTTTGTTTGAATAAGCTGTACCTTTAGGAAACACAACCTTTGGTCTGGTAATTAATACAGAGTGTGGAACACTTACAATCCCCTGTGTATCTGCACACTGCAAATAAGATTAAAGATAAAGCAAATAAAACTCTCCCTGAGCTTTTATCACTCCCACCCTTCAAAGCTCCACTTCCTGTCCAAACTTCTTCATCGCCTGCACCTCGCTGCTCATTAAACCCGCCGCCGTTTCAGCATCCTACTGACTGACTGACCTACATTCAGGCTGAATGCAAAATCATTTGAATGGCAGTTGAGGTGACATGATTTACAAGGCAAATACTGCTCCAGACCAACATGCATGAGCAAATCAGAACACCGGGGGGGGGGATCTGTCTGCAGCGATCCATAGCTGGTGATAAATCCTCCTCTCTGAGACGGAGCTGGATGTAAACACTCAGGTGGAGCAGCCGGTTTAAAGGCAGAAAGCAGACCCGTCCGTCCTCTGCGGGGAGCGTAAACAGTTTACAGTCGGACTGATCTCCGGCTCTGAGGCTCACGAGCGACTCGCCGCTCCTTGTGTAAACGTCCCTGCAGATGCTTGTGTGGGGGTCGTGCAATGTTTGGGATTCCTACTCCATGTTCTTGTTTAAAAGTATTCGGTGAAAAGAGAAAAAAAAAAAAAACATCCTGTGGGCTCAAAATGTTTCCTTTGCGACAGATGTTTGAGGCGATTCTGCAAACAGCTGGAAGTCTTACCCAGTATATTTGTCTCATTTCTAGTCAAAATATCTCATTACATTTAATATAAGACACAACTGCCTAACAAGTGCAATTTCAGCCAGACATAGGGACTTGTTTTAATACAATACATCTGGAATATCTTGTTAAGTGAAAAAGTCTTGAAAACAAATTGCTTTAAGTCGGATTTCATATGAAACAAGCTTTTTTTTTTAAATTTGAAGAGGTTTTTAAGCTAATTTTGACAAGCCACTAGCTCCATTGGCAGATTTTTTTGCTTATTTCAAGCAAAAACGTCTCGTATTTGTTGTTTTTCTTAGTTATTTTTGGAGGGGCATTTTTTCCAGTGTACTTTAGGTTTCTCTATTGCAATAAATTTGCAATAATGTGATAATATCAACAATGAAGTTAGACATTTTAGTGTTTTGTTAAATAAAATAACCCAGACTGTCTGCAGGATATGGCTCCAGCAGGCCTCTCATGTGGTTAAAACATCACTGTTAAATAAGTGAAAGTCAGTCGTCAAGATATCAGTGTTTCATTCCCTGTGATCAGACTGGAGGTCAGAATAATTCCACAGTTAAAACTCTGTTGGGCCCGACACTATCGTCCAATCAGAAGGATGGACGGATCAAACTAATCTGGAGCCCTAAAAAAGGCAGAAATGCAAACGACAACTACCGAGTCCTGTGGTCGACTCACTCGGCATCGTGAACAGCTTTCCACTTTAACCTTCTGCGAACCCACGGATACGTACAAGCTCAACGTTGTGGGTCGTTCATGGATGCGATAAAGACCCAAAACTGTGTCCAAAGAGCAAGAGACCTGCAGAGAAACTGGTGGTCTCAATGCAGACTGTGGCATCACACAAAAAATTTACCTTGGTTTCATCCCTTAAAGGGACAGTTCGCCTCTTTTGACATGAAGCTGTATGACATCCCATATCAGCAACATCATTTCTGAACATTTTCTTACCCCCTGCTGCGTCCTGTGAGCAGAGTTCCAGCCTCGTTTTGGGGTTGATGAAGGTAGTCCGGCTAGTTGGCTGGGGTTTAAAAAATAAAGCGTTTTGCTTCTCAAAACAATATGCCAGGGGTGTCAAACTCATTTTCACTGAGGGCCACATCAACATAATCGTTGCCCTCAAAGGGCCAGATGTAACTTATAAATGTAACTACTCCTTAAAGGTGGGGTATGAGATGTTTTCTGGAGCATTTTTTATCATATTGTCTGAAAACCTCCTCACGACCCCATTGCACCCACTAAAATAGAATGTTTGGAAAAAAAAAAAATATTTTAGTCCATTGTAGAGGGTGTAGCAAGAGGAAATGTCTGACCAATAGAAGTAATGATGAGAGTTACTTCTATTGGATTCTGACATGCCAATCAACCGTCAGCCCCCCTCCCCCCTCCCCCCTGCGCGTTCACAGACTCGTGACTCGTTCATGTGTTTTGAAGGCGTGGTTTCGAGGGGTGGGCTGAAGGGAGAGGCACGGTTGTGTATTTTCAAAAATATAGCTTGCAGGAACCGTTTTTCCAAGATCTCATACCCCACCTTTAATGTTAAAAAACTCTAAATTTATTACTTATTCAAGTTACAAATATTACATATATATTTGGATAGATGTAAAAAATATGTTTGCTTGTTGCTCTGTTATTTTATCATAAATCATTTTGGCGTTGACGAAGGTAGTCTGGCTGGCTGGGGTTTAAAAAATAAAGCGTTTTGCTTCTAAGTGGAACTCTGCTCACAGGACGCAGCAGGGGGTAAGAAGATGTTCATAAATGATGTTGCTGATATGGGATGTCATACAGCTTCATGTCAAAAGAGGCGAACTGTCCCTTTAAGGCGATGGTGGTGTTTTAAAACCACATTTTTATCCCTAACCATGATTTCTGTCTAACCCAAACCAAGTAAACCAAGAGTTTTACCAAAACACTGAAGAGAAAAACGGCGTCCTGTGTTGCGGCGTGTAATCGTGCGTCTTCCGTCCTCATTAAGAGGACAAATGAACGAACGGTTCCTTACAAACCCGGTCCTCAGATCCACAAACTGGGAGCATTATCCCATAAACTGAAGCTTCAGATTTCTCGTGAGGTTAAACAGAAAACCAACACCTGACCTGCTGCTCTGTTCCCATCTGCTCCAACGCCAGCCTGAGGTTAAACCACGGCAGACGCAGGACATTCAGTGTCGTAAAACTAAAAAAAATGGCTCCGGGCAGAGTTGTGTCCGACCTTAACTCGATCAATTGATAGCATTTGCACTCCGTCGGTCTGTCCTCGTAACGGTTTCCTTGGCAGCATCCTGGCTGAGAGCTAATTGACTGTGACTGTCATCACTGACCCAATCACCCCCAAAGGCTCCACGCCTGGCGTCCAATACTCTGAGCAATATAACCGAGGTGGTGCAGGAAATGATGTACAGTTTAGGGGGGAAACGGCACCAAACGTCCCAGTTACAGATCAGCAACTGGGAAAAGTGCAAAGTTGAATATCTAAAATTGGGTTTGGACAGTTCACTGGAAAAAATGCCCCTCCAAAAATAAGTAAGAAAAACAACAAATAAAAGACGTTTTTGCTTGAAATAAGCAAAAAAATCTGCCAATGGAACTAGTGAAAATCAGCTTGTCAAGATTTCTTGAAATAAGATGTGATATTTAGGACTTTTGAGATAAAAGTGATCTTTAAATTAGCTTAAAAACCTCTTCAAATGTAAAAAAAAAAAAGCTTGTTTCATATGATATGTGACTCAAAACAATTTGTTTTCAAGACTTTTTCATTTAACAAGATATTCCAGATGTATTGTCTTCAAACAAGTCCCTATATCTGGCTGAAATGGTACTTGTTAGGCAGTTGTGTCTTATATTAAGTGTAATGAGCTTTTTTGACTAGAAATGAGACAAATATACTTGGTAAGACTTTGATTTTTTTTTCCAGTGTTTGGCTTTCTGATACACGCCTGAGTCCTGCCTCATGGAAAATAAGGGGGTGAGACGGGGTGAGACGGGGTGAGACTCGTCATCATCCAGCTGATCGATGCTGTGAGAGTCTGGATGCAACAACGAGCAACATTCTGGTGCAGACAGGAGACGAACCTCCGGCCTCCCGGGGAACAGGGAACCGTTTCAGCCGTACTTTCCTCCCTTTTGACTTCCTCGTGCTCACTTTGCCGCCTCTTAAAAATAATCTTTCAGCCCAGACTTAAGACAAAATGTGACTGCAGCCTGTTCATTTGTGTTTTCACCGTTTTGTTTCGAGCTACACTGGAAAAAATCAAAATCTTACCAAGTATATTTTTCTCATTGAGTATCTCATTACACTTAATATAAGACACAATTGTCTAACAAGTACTATTTCAGCCAGATATAGGGACTTGTTTTAATACAATACATCTGGAATATCTTGTTAAATGAAAAAGTCTTGAAAACATCTAGTTTTGAGTCGGATTTCATATGAAACAAGCTTTTTTTTTCATTTGAAGAGGTTTTTAAGCTAATTTCAAGATCACTTTTATCTCAAAAGTCCTAAATATCACATCTTATTTCAAGAAACCTTGTCAAGCCGATTTTCACTAGTTCCACTGGCAGATTTATTTGCTTATTTCAAGCAAAAACGTCTTTTATTTGTTGTTTTTCTTACTTATTTTTGGAGGGGCATTTTTTCCAGTGTACTGGATAATATGAATATTTCCAGAGAGGAACACTCACTCCAAAAGTCATAAATCGAATGTTCCCTCACATCTAACGGGGGGTGGAGGGTGGCACTGTACACATGACTGCCAAGAGGAAGAGCAAAGCCAAAGAGCCGAGCTCGGGTCCCGTCCTGACTGCGGTTATTCTTTAACCAAGCTGCCGTTCTGGTGCTGATTTACACGTTAGAAACTATGTGGTGAAAGGCAGGCGTTAAAAACAACATGGTTTAGGTTTAGGAAAACACAATATCTCATTAAAACAGACAATGCTGAATGAAGCGAAATACGTCGCCATAAAAGATGCAGATTTCATGTTCAAAGTTTCCTGTTTTTTGTGAACATTTCACTCTGTTCTGTTTAAAGCCATCTGTGAAAATGTCAGGACTGAAGGCCTCAGTATGCTTCTCCGTCAGTTCACCTCCCGATCAGTAGGCGTCGCTACGTTAGACGACCCAATCTGGCGACGTCTATGGTGAAAGTGGTTGATTGGTTGTCCTGTGTGCTCTGTACCCCAAGCAGAAGGGTTACAGACATGGTAACGGGTTCCATGGTAACGGGTTCCATGGTAACGGTACGCTTTGGTGGTGGTGGAAACACTGAAATAAGAGAACCGTTCTGAACCGACCCGTACCGAACTGCATAGTGGAAACACGCCAATAAATGGCAGTGTTGTTGTGAGAGGAAGGAGCTAAACCGGAAAAAGTTATTCCGGAAATTATGTTGGTTGCCGACCAATCACAACCCTTACGGTCTCCGTCTCCTCGACGGATAGATAGATAGGAATGTTGACCGACGCACCCAAACGACGGAGAGCGTCTCCGTAGGAGACCATAAATCAGCCTTTAAACTATAGATCCGAGTTCTTGAACACAACTTTCTCTTTTTCAGTGTGGAGACGGGCATGAAAATGATGCAGCCTCACGGTTTTCCATCAAGCTGCCACAGAAGCAGAAAAGTCAACCTTACGGGGACTAAAGGCTGATTTATGGTCGTCCACGGAGACGCTCTCCGGTCTAATGTCCCTTGTTTTGTTTTTCCTTAGTCATGTTTTATTTTCCACAGTTTAGTTTTTTTGTCATCCGGCTCAGCCGCGCCTTTTGTTTAACTTTTGCATGTAAAATAAACCAAGTTTTGCTTTTTACACCTCTGAGTCCGCATCCGTGTCCTGCCTACCAGCTGTGACACGCAAGGGTTGTGATTGGTCGGCTAACAACATCACTTCTTGAATCACTTTCCCGGTTTAGCTCCTTCCTCTCAGAACAACAACAGCGCCATTTCTGAAAGAGTTTACTGTGTGCCGGTCAACATTTGGTCAAAATTATTTGCATTTCAACATCAACAAGCTCCAACTCCAACAACAGTCTTTCTCTCTCGGTCGCCATCGTTCACTGTGAGGAGGAACGGAGCCGGAAGGTGAACAACCAATCAACCACTTTCACCATAGACGTCGCCAGATTGGGTCGTCTAACGTAGCGCCGCCTACTGATCGGGAGGTGAACTGCATTGCGTATCCGACATCCCGACGGAGAACTTCGAAAGGTTTAAAACTGCTCCGTGACCACGGAGTCTGATTGACGGATAGCGACGGAGAAGCATACCGAGGCCTTAAAGAGTGTGGCAGCTGGTCTCATCTGGGACACGGTGCTTTTTATACTTTATTCCCTTTTAAACTTTCCTTTCACTGAGTTTTTAATCAGGTTATATGATGAGAAAAAGAACAAACCTATCATTTCCTACAGAAAAGATTACAGTGGAAGTCACGCTGTGCCTCATAAATACAAACACAACTCAGGCCTATCTGCTCCAAAATAATAACTTTGTTGTTTTGGTTTTATGTCGCCATAAGCCAAGAGTCTATCACACAACAATCCCCACATTCAGCTAAACTGTAAACACAAGAAATCCGTTATGAGCCGCTGATAAACGGCAGAAATCTGCTCAAACTGACGCAGAACACAGCTGTGTGTTTTTTATAGGGGGACGTAATTAATCGGAACAACAGTACAGTGACTCTCTGTTTATAGAGAGGCGTCAGTGGCTGCCGACGGTGTAACCGTAGAGCAGAGGGAGGCCGGCATGCAGTCAGACCCGTCCAGAAAAATCTCATCTCTGAGGCAGAGCCAGATAAATGCGCTGTGAGGGAAATGAGGACCAGATGGAGGAAAAATCCAGCAGGATCAGAAGGAAAGCGGCGGCAGAACCTGCCTGAGTGACGGCAGGAAATGTAAAAGATGTGGGAGTGCACAGTGAATCTGCTGCAGTCGGCGTGTCACCGAATAAAATCCTGCACTTGGCGACTAAAGCGACCTCAGCCCGCCGTTTGGGTTTAATGTCGCTGCTGATGGACGCGTGTGAAAATCAGGCTGTTCGGGAGAGGAGAGCGGTTCTTTTCCGAGGGATTCCCATTCCTGTTGGACAGAATTTAACGGTAGAATTAACAGGTTTCATCCATCCATCCACTTTCTACACCAGCTGGCTGGAGCCTTTCCAGAGTCACCAATTCTATCCAAAACAATCAAATGTACACGTCCTTTTCTCTGCTGAAATGCTGCTTACATGACACGCATCCTGCAGAAAAACACCAGCGGTTCTCCACAGAATCGGCTTAAACTTGTGGCGGTTTCAGAGGAAAAACCTGTTTTTACTTCACTGGAGCAGAGAGGCGCATCCCTGGAGTTCAGAGAAAATGTCACTGAGGAGTTTTGAAATGTCTAAGACTGTGTTCGAAACCGCATACTACATACTACATATTACATACTACATACTTCCATACTACATACTTCATACTTCCATACTACATACTTCCATACTACATACTTCCATACTACATACTTCCATACTACATACTTCATACTTCCATACTACATACTTCCATACTACATACTTCCATACTACATACTACATACTTCCATACTACATACTACATACTGCATACTACATACTGCATACTACATTCTGCATACTTCCATACTACATACTTCCTTACTGCATACTCATCAATCAGACAGTATGCAGAGTGTTTACCCACAATGCATTTTGCTCCTGCCCGAGCCGAAATCAGCCGGCCTGAAGCTGATTTCCCTTAAGCTCTAAACTCTGTAAACTTTAGCAACATTTGAAACATTTTCAGGTGAGAAAGTAGTCGTTTAGATCCCCAACGTGTTGAAAACCTGACTAAATACCGGCTCTTTACAATTTTGTTCCCACGAATTCGGCGCTACTAAAGCTAGCCGCAGTGAGCAACGCACTTCCTGTTATTTTCACAAAATAAAATACCCGTTGCCTTTTATCATAGGGAAAGCCATTACCATACAATTGGTGCTTTTGTTTTGAAAACAGGAAGTGAACCTACCCTCGTTGTAGCTAGCTTGAAACTGACGTTTTGACAGGAAATGGCGATCGGCGACGTCACGTTACGTTGCATCTTGGGTAGTTTGAGTATGAGTAGTAACCTCATGATGCATACCCAACATTTCAGAGAATCTAGTATGCATCCGGGAACTTCTCGCTTACTCAAATTCGCATAGTAACTCAAAAAGTTAGTATGAGTAGTAGGAGAAGTAGGAGAAGTATGCGGTTTCAAACACAGCCTAAGTTTGCATGAATTGAGCCGACAAAACTTCCTGATGAGCACAACTAGGTTTTTAATTCACATGTGTGCTAAATTTTTGTGTTTTAGAGCCAAATAAAAGTGAAAGAATCAATGTGCTGCTATGAGATGTTACCTGTGTGGGAAACACGATGGTGCTCAATCAAATATATAAACACTATTAAACCGGATTTTAATAGTTACACTGAACTGAACTGAATTATAATTGGATGGAACTGGACCACGATTATCTGGATTAACGAAGGATTACAATTTGATTGAACTGGATTCTAATTGTATTTAATCAGATGAGCTTTTAATTGTACGTGTTTACCTTCAAATGAAACCACTATGACGTGACTTGCTGTGCATTGCTGCTTTATAAATGATCAAATGAGACAGAAAATGTGTGTTTTACAGACTATTCGAGTGTAAAATATTGACATTTCCTCTGGGACAGTGGGCAAAATGAGTTGCTCCTCAGATTAATAAACCACAATTTTAATGCAACGATGGTTTGATTGCAAACAAATTAGTTTAATTAGGCTGTTTTAAAGTTCCAAAACAATAAAAAGTCTCAGGTTTTCAGCAATCCGTCCACCAGATTCCAGACAAATCTGTTTTCCTGTCAGCGAGATAACTCAACAAATAACAGATGGATGGAAGTCCTGCCAAGACGTAATTAGCAAACCAAATATGCTGAAAAAAATGGTAAAAGATCCTTAAAATCACACACGTCAGGCCAAGGAATAAATGCAACGATTAGCCTGGTGTTATTAAAAGCAGCACCACCCGGGATCCAAATCCTTTCTCAGGGGAAGTGACGCAGTTCATGTGTGTGCACAGCCTGAAGGAATAAAGTGGGAAGCCGTGACGGCTGACAGTAACCACGACTCTTCCGTGTGATTTAACTCCAAAACCACCAGATTTTCTCACCAGATACAACGCTGTGGGAAAATAATGGTGCGTGAAGCGAGTGGCTGCTGAAACAAAGACTTCATGAAAAGAAAACAAGCCTAAATCATCTGTGTTTTTCAGGTGTTATGGTAGGATGAGATGAATTTGCATTTTACAGCATCGTAAATCCCAAAGTTTGGCCTTCGGCTGCTTTTCCTGTTCGAATGTCAACCATTGGTGAGCTGAGGTTTGTCCAGCTGGAGGCCAAGCCTTTCGTCAGCCACATTCATCCTCACGGTTATGATTTCAGAGCCTATTCTGCTGTTCGCCCCTCAGGTTGGAAAAGTCTTTGATCCGACCTGGAAGGAGGACAAATGGGGATTTTTAGGGACCGAGCAGTGAAACTGCAAGGACCCTATTGTATCTGTACTCGAAAGGTGCTCGAAAACTCATGGTCATGGTCTGCATGACGGTGATATTAATCATGGACGATCACATCGGGCGTCTAACATGGAGGCTGGAAGAGCTCACAGAGAGAGTCAGGAGACGCAGGATGGAGCGCAGGCCGTACTTCTTGGTTTCATGAAGGAAGGAGAGCAGCGATTTCATCAAAGAAAAAAGGGCCGTAATGTGTGTCCTTAAAGTCCGCCACGTCTCATGTTTCACAGAAAAGAAAAAGGGATCAAGTGCACAAGCATATTTTAGATTTCCCAAATTCCTACTTAATCAAGGACTCTCTGAGCCTGTGGGAACTTTGTTCTGTAGGAAAACAGTCAAACTAATCTGTTTGGCCTCCACAGCCAACAGTGATAGTGTGTTGATGACAACCGTTATTACATTCCTTTAGTGTTTTAGACTGCACCCTCTCCTCAAATGTGCAGATATATACGTATCAGCGCCTTGAAAAGACTCGAAGAGAGCCTCACGTTGGTCTGAATTCTGCACAGTCGAGACTAATCGGCCCACATCGACAGTGCAGAATCAGGGAGTTCGTCTGTCTGGAGCAGCGATGAGGCTTCAGTTTGCTGTTTGTTCAGGTGGAGACACTGAAGGCATTTGTTTTAGTCATTTTAACTGAATTATTTAGACTCAGATCAATAGATTTGAACAGAAGGCCTTGTGAGAAGAAGTGTTTCCATGTGGAAAGTTTGCGTGGAGCTCACTTTGTCCTCAGTTAACCACTGAACAGTTACAAACCTGGCGGTAGAAACTTTGGAAAAAGACGCAGAAAGACACTTTTTCATTAGATTTACGAGGGCTTGGACAACACATTTGCAGTTGGGTTGAAAATGAGTTTGACACCCCTGGCATATTGTTTTAAGAAGCAAAACGCTTTATTTTTTAAACCCCAGCCAACTAGCCGGACTACCTTCATCAACACCAAAACGAGGCTGGAACTCTGCTCACAGGACGCAGCAGGGGGTAAGAAGATGTTCAGAAATGATGCTGCTGATATGGGATGTTATACAGCTTCATGTCAAAAGAGGCGAACTATCCCTTTAAGGTTCACTTACTATCATCTTACAGCTGTTAGACAGTTTTTAATATACGTCTACGAAGATAAATGTTAGATTAAGTCAAAATATCTGTTGAGGTGTTATCATTTCTGTAAAATATGGGATTCAAAGGGTCTGTGTTTGGAATGTGTGGAGTTGTTGATTTGACTGACCCCCTGCTGAGGATAGGAGGTGCTGACACTGAAACCGGTTTGTGGAGATGTGGGAGTTCAGAGAACAGGACCGAGGGGTCGGGGCGCAGATGAAGAAGAACAGCGTGAGACAGAAAAATGAGAGAACTTGTATGTCAGTGTGAATGAAAAGAGGGAACATGGGGCACAGATCAGGTCTGAGTTTCCTGAGTGAGAGACAACAAGAACAAAAAAAAAATGGAGCATGTGCTTCCACTGGAATCTGCAAAGAGACGAGTGAGGCCACCGGTCGACAGCACAGCTGGTTGCAATCACAGCAGTGAAAGGTTGTGCACACACACAGAAGTCTGGTAGCCTCCGGGCTAAATTCCCAGTTCAACTATGTAATGCAAAGGCTGAAGCGAAGAAGCTCGAATGCAGTTTAACAGCATCTCCGGAAAACTCCTCAGAAACAAGCCAAACGCTTCAGGAGCCCAGCTTTCAAGCTCCGTTTGCAATATCCTAAAAGATGATTAGAAGAAAAGTTCTTCACTGGCTGCAGAAGCGTTCAAAGAAAAAGCTAAATACCAACAAACGTGCTGATAAACTGGACCGATGGGGTCAAATTTCAACACTTTAGCAGCAAAAATGCATTTTCTATCAACGTTCTTTATTCTAGAAATGACTGAAAAATACCATTAAAAAGTTTTTGTTGGGATATCAGAGATTTCAAGACATAGGCTGTGTTCGAAACCGCATACTTCTCCTACTTCTCCTACTACTCATACTAACTTTTTGAGTTAGTATGCGAGTTTGAGTCAGCCAGAAGTTCCCGGATGCATACTAGATTCTCCTAAATGTTGGGTATGCATCATGAGGTTACTACTCATACTCAAATTACCCAAGATGCAACGTAACGTGACGTCGCCGATCGTCATTTCCTGTCAAAACGGCAGTTTCAAGCTAGCTACAACGAGGGTAGGTTCACTTCCTGTTTTCAAAACAAAAGCACCAATTGTATCGTAATGGCTTTCCCTATGATAAAAGGCAACGGGTATTTTATTTTGTGAAAATAACCGGAAGTGCGTTAGCTCACTGCGGCTAGCTTTAGTAGCGCCAAATTCGTGGGAACAAAATAGTAAACAGCCGGTATTTTGTCAGGTTTTCAACACGTTGGGGATCTAAACGACTACTTTCTCACCTGAAAATGTTTCAAACGTTGCTAAAGTTTACAGAGTTTAGAGCTTAAGCGAAATCAGCTTCAGGCCGGCTGATTTCGGCTTGGGCAGGAGCGAAATGCATTGTGGGTAAACGCTCTGCATACCGTCTGATCGATTAGTATGCCGTTTGCAAGTATGTAGTATGCAGTATGTAGTATGTAGTATGTAGTATGCAGTATGTAGTATGTAGTATGTAGTATGCAGTATGTAGTATGTAGTATGCAGTATGTAGTATGTAGTATGCAGTATGTAGTATGCAGTATGTAGTATGTAGTATGTAGTATGCAGTATGTAGTATGTAGTATGTAGTATGCAGTATGTAGTATGTAGTATGCAGTATGTAGTATGCAGTATGTAGTATGTAGTATGTAGTATGCAGTATGTAGTATGCAGTATGTAGTATGTAGTATGTAGTATGTAGTATGTAGTATGTAGTATGCAGTATGTAGTATGTAGTATGTAGTATGCAGTATGTAGTATGTAGTATGCAGTATGTAGTATGTAGTATGCAGTATGTAGTATGCAGTATGTAGTATGTAGTATGCAGTATGTAGTATGCAGTATGTAGTATGCAGTATGTAGTATGTAGTATGCAGTATGTAGTATGTAGTATGCAGTATGTAGTATGCAGTATGTAGTATGTAGTATGTAGTATGCAGTATGTAGTATGTAGTATGTAGTATGCAGTATGTAGTATGTAGTATGCAGTATGTAGTATGTAGTATGCAGTATGTAGTATGCAGTATGTAGTATGTAGTATGTAGTATGCAGTATGTAGTATGTAGTATGTAGTATGCAGTATGTAGTATGTAGTATGCAGTATGTAGTATGTAGTATGTAGTATGTAGTATGTAGTATGCAGTATGTAGTATGCAGTATGTAGTATGTAGTATGTAGTATGTAGTATGTAGTATGCAGTATGTAGTATGTAGTATGTAGTATGCAGTATGTAGTATGTAGTATGCAGTATGTAGTATGTAGTATGCAGTATGTAGTATGCAGTATGTAGTATGCAGTATGCAGTATGTAGTATGTAGTATGTAGTGTGTAGTATGTAGTGTGTAGTATGTGGTATGTAGTATGTTGTATGTAGTATGTAGTATGCAGTATGTAGTATGCAGTATGTAGTATGTAGTGTGTAGTATGTGGTATGTAGTATGTAGTATGTGGTATGTAGTATGTAGTATGCAATATGTAGTATGCAGTATGTAGTATGTAGTATGTAGTATGCAGTATGTAGTATGCAGTATGTAGTATGTAGTGTGTAGTATGTGGTATGTAGTATGCAGTAGGCGGTTTCGAACACAGTCAGATTGTGTGTACTTACTGATTTATCCCAATTAATTTATCTTTTGTTAGCAAAAGTGAGTTAAACTTCTAAATATTCGCACATATCACGACCGCTGAGTACTTAGTTAAGATTACACACTGTGGGTGCTTGTGAAGCGAGTCTTAATTTTCCCACTTCCACTTAACCTCATCGTTATACCTGTTTAGCATCAGAGGCTGCTGCCGCTTCATTTTCTGGCTTCAGCAGCGTGTTCGTAGCCCTTCCCTCTGGTTTACCACGACCCACTTCACCAAACCCTCCCCTTTAATTTTCCCCTCTTTGCAGCTACTGGCCTAAAAAAAAAAAAGCCCCATCAGACTCAGACTGGAGATCGGGCGGCTGTGATGAATTGATTGGATAATTTCGACCATACGGGAGCACTCAAATGTCATTAAAGTAACGAGATGGCATTTGTCAAAGGTTACTTCAGCTGATGTGTGCGGGGAACACAAAGGCTGCCTTTGTCGCCGGCTTGTTTTGTTGGAAAAATTGCTCGGTCAGATTTTTGAATCAATCCATGAGTGAAAAGTAGGACAGTGATGGGTGGGAGTTTTCTGTCCCACTTATTTTTGACCCGCAGAGCAACAGTTTCAGGGATTCATCACCTCCACTGTTCTCTACAGGATGCTGCACATTTGCAAAGTGACTGTATTTCAGGACTCTTTGGCATTAATTACACTGTTACGAATTGCTGTGTATTTACGGTGGATTTACAACAGTTTCTGACTGTATTTAACAATAATTGTAAAATACTGTTGAATATTCATCCCTCACATGTTAATTTAACAGTTAAATCAGTCATTTAACAATACCGGTAGATAACTGTAATTTAACAGCATAAAACAGCAGAGATGGGGACTCGAGTCGCTGTTTTGATGACTTGTGACTTGACTTGACAAAAAATAAAAGACTTTTGACTTGACTCGGACTTGGAAGTTAAAGACTCGGCACTTGACTTGAGACACGATGACTTGAATGACTTGAGTGTTATTCAGTTCATGTTTTCAGTTTGAATATAAAATTAATAATAAAAAAATAACATGGATTACCCGGTAGGAGCGCAGGCTGAGAATGGCGTCATGATTGGATCCCTACCCTGTCAATCAGCCATTCCCTCTCTGCATACCTTAGTGTTTATTGGAGAGAATAAACTCATATCAGATATGCATCAACATGTCAGCGGGACCGAGAGTCGTTGTCTTCGGCTTTCATAATTACCATTTTGACGGCAAAAGACGAACAGCGCAGTGCAAGACATGAGGCATCAACATCTCAGACAGCCAGACGACAACTTCCAACTTTGTTCGTCATCTGAAGATCCATTCTGACCAGTAAGTGCTCGTCAAATTAGCTAATATTATCCTGTTAGCCTAGTCGGTAGTTAGCTAACGCTAGCTTGATATGATACGGGGTGGACAGGTTGGACACATTGGCCAATGATGTTTACTGACAGTTACTTATATCTTTGTGTTTTCACTTTATTAAGATCAGATTCTGCAGGTAAAACTGCAATAATAAGGTGACTTGACTTTGACTTGACCAAGAAAAAATGACTTGAGACTTGCACATGTGTGACTTGGTCCCATCTCTATTAAACAGTATTTGTAATGAATAGATGTCCAAATCCAAAATACGTTATTATACTTTTAAATAAATTACGGTAGATGCACTGTACAATTACTAAAACCCAGTTATCCTACCGTCATGTACTGTAATCCAAAAACATAATGTTGTACTTTTAGATAAATAACAGTAGTTGTACTGTAAAATAAAAGTAAAATACTGGCGTCCCTGCTGCCAATATTTTACTGTTATTTTACAGGGAAATTCTTTACAGTGTGTAACGAACTGCTGTATATTTACGGTGGATTTACAACAGTATCCGACAGTATTTGACAATAATTGTAAAATACTCTTGAATATTCATCCCTCACATGTAAATTTAACAGTTAAATCAGTGATTTAACTGGAAGATAACTGTAATTTAACAGCATAAAACAGTATTTGTAATGAATAGATGTCCAAATCCAAAATACGTTATTATACTTATAAATAAGTTACGGTAGATGCGCTGTACAATTACTAAAACACAGTTATCCTACCATCATGTACTGTAATCCAAAAAACGGTATTATACTGTTAAAATAAATAACAGTAGTTGCACTGTAAGATATTTTACAGGGAATTTCTTTACAGTGTAGACATTTAACTGTCACCATCTGTTGAGCAAGTTGAACCTCGACTTATATTTTTGTGGATTCATGCTTTTTAAAACATTTTTTCAGGCCTTCGGTCACTTTTAAAAGGGTTAAACAGTCCCTACAATGAAGTCAATACATAACATTTTCAAATATCACAGGGAAAAACTGCTCATTGTTCCTCTTAACATGATCTGAACCTTTGCGTCTCTTTCAGAGCCGGACCAGGGACCCCCGAGCTCCCACTAACACCCCCGACTGAAGCCAACGCTGTAGCACGGCCCTTTAAAAGCAACGTACAGCCAAACAAACCCAAACTCTAATCGGCCCCACCACCCACTTGGCAGCTTGTTGGTCTTGGCTGCCAAACAGGGAAACTTTGCTAAAGAGTCACCCAGGACTCAGAGAGTCTCTCCACTTGTTTGAGCACCTGTGCCTTTCATCACCTGGTCAACGCTGCTGTTGTGGAAACACCAGAAAACAAGCTGAACAACAATACCAAACTCTGTTCTGTTTGTGTACTGTACTGGAAAAAATGCCCCTCCAAAAATAAGTAAAAAAACAACAAATACAAGACGTTTTTGCTTGAAATAAGCAAAAAGATCTGCCAATGGAACTAGTGAAAACCGGCTTGTCATGATTTCTTGAAATAAAATGTGATATTTAGGACTTTTGAGTTAAAAGTGATCTTGAAATTAGCTTAAAAACCTCTTCAAATGAAAAAAATAAAGCTTGTTTCATGTGAAATATGACTCAAAACAAGATGTTTTCAAGACTTTTTCACTTAACAAGATACTCAAGATGTATTGTACTTGTTAGGCAGTTGTGTCTTATATCAAGTGTAATGAGATACTCAGTGAGACAAATATACTTGGTAAGATTTAGATTTTTTCCAGTGTACATCTGTTCCACATTTCTGTTTTAATACAGTGTGATTAAACTAAAATAAGCTATCCTGTAGTCGATCATGCGCAAAGCTGCCCAAGAAAGTCGTGATTAAATGCTAGATTACACTAGACGGCATTTAAATATGAACCTTTCCTCTTTGAAAGAGCCAAGAATGGGGACCATTGTGCAGAAAAAGCTTTTTAAAGTGCCAAAGACTTTAATCTGGAAACAGTAAAATTAAAACATCCTCGAGGGGTTTGTTCAATCGGCCTCCCTGTTTTAATACTCTTTATATTCAAAGTGATACTGTCAGCGAAAACAAGCCAATTTAATCCTTTCCATTGCCGGTTGTAGGGTTTGTGTTCTCAGTAACTACCGCTACCTGCAGGCAGGGATGGCACGTAGTAAAGCAGTGTATTACAGTCTGTGTTGGACCACAGTTTATGAGCATTTTAACTCTCTGAGTTAATTGAATTAGTGCATAATTTTTGACTGGACCTCATAAAACAGCCCCACGCAGCAGGACTGAGCTGGCGGCGGTCCAGCGTCCACAGTAAAATCCATCAGTCTCTTTTTGTTGCTGCTGTCAGTTCCAGAGCTGATGTTAGAGATGTTACAGCTAGCAAACATGTGTTTTCTGTAAAGAGAGAGTGAGCCGCTTCTGCTCTGGGAGTCCCGACTGGGTTTAGGGAACCGGCTCCCGGTAGTTCGATTCCGAGGAATCATTAATACGCCCATAGACCTTCTTTATATGTCTATGATCCCAATTACTCTACAGCTCTGGCGTTCTGCTAACGTCTGAAGCTTCGTGTTTCGGCTCAGAATGTTTCCAACATGGCGGCGAGGCAGAAGTGCTCCAAAGTTTGGTTATATTTCACCAAAAAGGACAAAAATAGGGCATAATTTCCATCTGATCTTTACATTTAGTTGACGAGGACTGCAAGAGTGATGCAGGCTCAGAGGCAGGCTCAGCTCCCCCTTTCATCCAGGCAGGAAAAGTAAACTGACAGAGGCCAAAATAGATAAAATGTTGGTGCATACTTGACATTAAAGAGTTAATGCAACCAAAGTCATTGTTACAATATATAACTGGATGAGAATCGATAATATAAACTAGTCCCATCCTTATCTGTAATGCTTATCAAGACATCGAAATGCTTTTTGACATCGAAAGCATTTAGTTTAGGTTAAGCACTAAAATGACCAGGGTAATGTTCGGAAAACATTATGGTTGGATGTTAAAAGCTTTGGTGAAAGCAACCTTTGCATTACCAGCTGTGGAAACCCTGCACGTCCGAAAGCTTTGGGGGTTCCCTCCGGATCAGACTCCAGAGTCAGCATGAGACCCGCTGTGAAGGACATTTTTAACTTACTGGATGAGAATCGATAAGCGACGTCGATAATGGAACCGAAACAGCTCAATTCTTAACGGTTCCCATCCCTAGTTGTGTTCCTATCGATGCAGAGAAGGACTTATTGCAGGAGAAACACTTTCTTTGGCACTCACAAACTACATGTTGGTGGGTTTTCTGACCAGTTTAAAAAGGCCTGAATCTGATTGCACGATACAGACTCTGACACCAAGACTTTACTTTTGCTCTTATAGTGTGTGAAATGGGTTTTAGACGGGCTATCCTTGCCATCGTGAAAGATAATTACAACATTACAAAATACTATATGTTCAATACACCCTGAGCATAAATTATAACGGCCAAAAAAGAAAAAGCGCCAAAGCTCCGACTATGTGCTTTGTTGGGTTATGGACTTTAATCAGCTAATTTAAAGACACCTTTCGGTTGTTTTAAATGTGACTTTCACACGAGTGAACAAGGAATTTTGGGCCCACGGCAGATTCAGTTTGTACGGTTTGTAAAGAATCAGAGTCTCAGCGGCCTGTCACCTCCACTTATCTGACTGTTAGGCAACAGTTGAACAACTTTCCTGCCTTTCATGGGATGTTCCCGAGCTGCCAAATGAAGCCTGACTAAGACCTGCCAACGCATCCACCGATATGTGCAGAAACAAACACGTTTATGCCTCAGGCCACTGATGTCAAACACCTGAGACGCTTCTTTAAACCGAGGAGGAAAACAACGACTTACATAGATGTGTTTCTGCTGGTAACGCAGGGAGAGGTTGTGCATGATGGCGCCGTCGTGGAGGTCCTCCAGCGTGGCCATGTCCTCCACCCCTCTGATGCTGCTCTGGTGCATGGGCTGCACTTTCTGCCAGGTGAGCGCATTCTGCTTGTAGGTGTAAACCTAGACAACGACACACAAAGAATGGGAGACTTCAACACATTTATTCCCCTAAAAATCAATTTTAAGCTCAATCAGAGCATTCCCTCGGGTTTGTGGGGTGAAGGAAAACATTCAACCTGACACCACGGCAGTTTGGTCCACTTCCTGTCTAAGTCTGGTCCAGATGTGCACATCAGGCTGACAGCTCTGAGCCACAACTTTTGCATCTTTAATTTGAGACTGTTCGAGCTTTTTTCTCTCCGTTTGGAGTGTTTTTGACAGCCTCAAACGGCCCATAACAGATAAAGACCTCCAGGCCACAGCTTTTTAAAGTACAACACACGTCACAAGTGATATTCTTTTAAATTCAGCTTATAAAAAAGGTTAATTTGCCCTGGTTTCCACACTTATTAGGGACAAACTACAAGGAATCAAATGCTTAAATTCCAAGAACACATAGCAAACATTGCAAGCATTTGCGGCGCATATTTTTCTGTTAAAAGCAACTGAAACACAACAGGGAATGTTCACAAAAACAGGAAAGGAATGTTTTTTTCTATAAATTCCTTGATGTCTTCGGGGTTAAAATAGTCTAGACTCAGTTTCTGTAAGATTTACTGCAAGATAATGCGACTTTGACAATGATGAAGATCTGAACTGCTGATGCTAACAGCCTCTCTCTGTTGGGTCAAACGGGAACAGTAATATCCGTGCTGATAGATTTGATCTCCAGAGGAGTGTGAAGGCTGGAAGGAAGGTCTGGTGTTAGACAGACAACAGAATATGTTCAGTGCAGGAATGTAGTTTTCTGTTAAAGGTCATGGGTCAGAATTCCCACCAGTCAGAAACGGTTCACGAGTTCACGGTTCACGAGTCCTTAAATAAAGAAACCAGATACATCTGCAGTCAGTGATGGAAAAGCAGCAGAAACACAGCAGAAACACAGCAGAAACACAACAGAAACACAGCAGAAACACAGCTGAAACACAGCAGAAACACAGCAGAAACACAGCAGAAACACAGCTGAAACACAGCAGAAACACAGCAGAAAAGCAGCAGAAACACAGCAGAAACACAGCTGAAACACAGCTGAAACAAAGCAGAAACACAGCAGAAACACAGCTGAAACACAGCAGAAACACAGCAGAAACACAGCAGAAACACAGCTGAAACACAGCAGAAACACAGCAGAAACACAGCAGAAAAGCAGCAGAAACACAGCAGAAACACAGCTGAAACACAGCTGAAACACAGCAGAAACACAGCAGAAACACAGCTGAAACACAGCAGCAGAAACACAGCAGAAACACAGCAGAAACACAGCTGAAACACAGCTGAAACACAGCTGAAACACAGCAGAAACACAGCTGAAACACAGCAGAAACACAGCTGGAACACAGCAGAAACACAGCTGAAACACAGCTGAAACACAGCAGAAACACAGCAGAAACACAGCAGAAACACAGCTGAAACACAGATGAAACACAACAGAAACACAGCAGAAACACAGCAGAAACACAGCAGAAACACAGCAGAAACACAGCTGAAACACAGCTGAAACACAGCTGAAACACAGCAGAAACACAGCAGAAACACAGCAGAAACACAGCTGAAACACAACAGAAACACAGCTGAAACACAGCTGAAACACAGCAGAAACACAGCTGAAACACAGATGAAACACAACAGAAACACAGCAGAAACACAGCAGAAACACAGAAGAAACACAGCTGAAACACAGCTGAAACACAGCAGAAACACAGCAGAAACACAGCAGAAACACAGCAGAAACACAGCAGAAACATAGCTGAAACACAGCAGAAACACAGCTGAAACACAGCAGAAACACAGCAGAAACACAGCTGAAACACAGCAGAAACACAACAGAAACACAGCAGAAACACAGCAGAAACACAGCAGGAACACAGCAGAAACACAGCTGAAACACAGCAGAAACACAGCAGAAACACAGCAGAAACACAGCTGAAACACAGCAGAAACACAGCAGAAACACAGCAGAAACACAGCAGAAACACAGCTGAAACACAGCAGAAACACAGCAGAAACACAGCTGAAACACAGCAGAAACACAGCAGAAACACAGCAGAAACACAGCAGAAACACAGCAGAAACACAGCTGAAACACAGCAGAAACACAGCAGAAACACAGCAGAAACACAGCTGAAACACAGCAGAAACATAGCTGAAACACAGCAGAAACACAGCAGAAACACAGCTGAAACACAGCAGAAACACAGCTGAAACACAGCAGAAACACAGCAGAAACACAGCTGAAACACAGCAGAAACACAGCAGAAACACAGCAGAAACACAGCAGAAACACAGCTGAAACACAGCAGAAACACAGCAGAAACACAGCTGAAACACAGCTGAAACACAGCAGGAACACAGCAGAAACACAGCAGAAACACAGCTGAAACACAGCAGAAACACAGCAGAAACACAGCAGAAACACAGCAGAAACACAGCTGAAACACAGCAGAAACACAGCTGAAACACAGCTGAAACACAGCAGAAACACAGCAGAAACACAGCAGAAACACAGCAGAAACACAGCTGAAACACAGCTGAAACACAGTAGAAACACAGCAGAAACACAGCTGAAACACAGCAGAAACACAGCAGAAACACAGCAGAAACACAGCAGAAACACAGCAGAAACACAGCAGAAACACAGCTGAAACACAGCTGAAACACAGCAGAAACACAGCAGAAACACAGCAGAAACATAGCTGAAACACAGCAGAAACACAGCAGAAACACAGCTGAAACACAGCAGAAACACAGCAGAAACACAGCAGAAACACAGCAGAAACACAGCAGAAACACAGCTGAAACACAGCAGAAACACAGCAGAAACACAGCAGAAACATAGCTGAAACACAGCAGAAACACAGCAGAAACACAGCTGAAACACAGCTGAAACACAGCTGAAACACAGCAGAAACACAGCAGAAACACAGCAGAAACATAGCAGAAACACAACAGAAACACAGCAGAAACACAGCAGAAACACAGCAGAAACACAGCAGAAACACAGCTGAAACAAAGCAGAAACACAGCAGAAACACAGCTGAAACACAGCAGAAACACAGCAGAAACACAGCAGAAACACAGCAGAAACACAGCTGAAACACAGCAGAAACACAGCAGAAACACAGCAGAAACACAGCAGAAACACAGCAGAAACACAGCAGAAACACAGCTGAAACACAGCAGAAACACAGCAGAAACACAGCTGAAACACAGCAGAAACACAACAGAAACACAGCAGAAACACAGCAGAAACACAGCAGGAACAAAGCAGAAACACAGCAGAAACACAGCAGAAACACAGCAGAAACACAGCAGAAACACAGCAGAAACACAGCAGAAACACAGCAGAAACACAGCAGAAACACAGCTGAAACACAGCAGAAACACAGCAGAAACACAGCTGAAACACAGCAGAAACACAGCAGAAACACAGCAGAAACACAGCAGAAACACAGCTGAAACACAGCAGAAACACAGCAGAAACACAGCAGAAACATAGCTGAAACACAGCAGAAACACAGCAGAAACACAGCTGAAACACAGCAGAAACACAGCTGAAACACAGCAGAAACACAGCAGAAACACAGCAGAAACACAGCTGAAACACAGCAGAAACACAGCAGAAACACAGCAGAAACACAGCAGAAACACAGCAGAAACACAGCAGAAACACAGCTGAAACACAACAGAAACACAGCAGAAACACAGCAGAAACAATGCAGAAACACAGCAGAAACACAGCAGAAACACAGCAGAAACACAGCAGAAACACAGCTGAAACACAGCAGAAACACAGCAGAAACACAGCAGAAACATAGCTGAAACACAGCAGAAACACAGCAGAAACACAGCTGAAACACAGCAGAAACACAGCAGAAACACAGCAGAAACATAGCAGAAACACAACAGAAACACAGCAGAAACACAGCAGAAATCAGCAGAAACACAGCTGAAACACAGCAGAAACACAGCAGAAACACAGCAGAAACACAGCAGAAACACAACAGAAATCAGCTGAAACACAGCTGAAACACAGCAGAAACACAGCTGAAACACAGCTGAAACACAGCAGAAACACAGCAGAAACACAGCAGAAATCAGCTGAAACACAGCTGAAACACAGCAGAAACACAGCAGAAACACAGCAGAAACACAGCAGAAATCAGCAGAAACACAGCTGAAACACAGCAGAAACACAACAGAAACACAGCAGAAACACAGCAGAAATCAGCTGAAACACAGCTGAAACACAGCTGAAACACAGCTGAAACACAGCAGAAACACAGCAGAAACACAGCAGAAATCAGCAGAAACACAGCTGAAACACAGCAGAAACACAACAGAAACACAGCAGAAACACAGCAGAAATCAGCTGAAACACAGCTGAAACACAGCAGAAACACAGCTGAAACACAGCTGAAACACAGCTGAAACACAGCAGAAACACAGCAGAAACACAGCTGAAACACAACAGAAACACAGCAGAAACACAACAGAAACACAGCAGAAACACAGCTGAAACACAACAGAAACACAGCTGAAACACAGCTGAAACACAGCAGAAACACAGCTGAAACACAGATGAAACACAACAGAAACACAGCAGAAACACAGCAGAAACACAGCAGAAACACAGCAGAAACACAGCTGAAACACAACAGAAACACAGCAGAAACACAGCAGAAACACAGCAGAAACACAGCTGAAACACAGCAGAAACACAGCAGAAACACAGCTGAAACACAGCAGAAACACAGCAGGAACACAGCAGAAACACAGCAGAAACACAGCAGAAACACAGCAGAAACACAGCTGAAACACAGCAGAAACACAGCAGAAACACAGCTGAAACACAGCAGAAACACAGCAGAAACACAGCAGAAACACAGCAGAAACACAGCTGAAACACAGCAGAAACACAGCAGAAACACAGCTGAAACACAGCTGAAACACAGCAGAAACACAGCAGAAACACAGCTGAAACACAGCTGAAACACAGCTGAAACACAGCAGAAACACAGCAGAAACACAGCAGAAACACAGCTGAAACACAGCTGAAACACAGCAGAAACACAGCTGAAACACAGCAGAAACACAACAGAAACACAGCAGAAACACAGCAGAAACACAGCAGAAACACAGCAGAAACACAGCTGAAACACAGCTGAAACACAGCAGAAACACAGCTGAAACACAGCAGAAACACAGCAGAAACACAGCAGAAACACAGCAGAAACACAGCTGAAACACAGCTGAAACACAGCTGAAACACAGCAGAAACACAGCAGAAACACAGCTGAAACACAGCAGAAACACAGCAGAAACACAGCAGAAACATAGCAGAAACACAGCTGAAACACAGATGAAACACAACAGAAACACAGCAGAAACACAGCAGAAACACAGCAGAAACACAGCAGAAACACAGCAGAAACATAGCTGAAACACAGCAGAAACACAGCAGAAACACAGCTGAAACACAGCAGAAACACAGCAGAAACACAGCTGAAACACAGCAGAAACACAGCAGAAACACAGCAGAAACACAGCAGAAACACAGCTGAAACACAGCAGAAACACAGCAGAAACACAGCTGAAACACAGCAGAAACACAGCAGAAACACAGCTGAAACACAGCAGAAACACAGCAGAAACACAGCAGAAACACAACAGAAACACAGCAGAAACACAGCAGAAACACAGCAGAAACACAACAGAAACACAGCAGAAACACAGCAGAAACACAGCTGAAATACAGCTGAAACACAGCAGAAACACAGCAGAAACACAACAGAAACACAGCAGAAACACAGCAGAAACACAGCTGAAACACAGCAGAAACACAGCTGAAACACAGCAGAAACACAGCAGAAACACAGCAGAAACGCAGCTGAAACGCAGCAGAAACACAGCAGAAACACAGCAGAAACACAGCAGAAACACAGCAGAAACACAGCAGAAACACAGCAGAAACACAGCAGAAACACAGCAGAAACACAGCAGAAACACAGCTGAAACACAGCAGAAACACAGCAGAAACACAGCAGAAACACAGCAGAAACACAGCTGAAACACAGCAGAAACACAGCTGAAACACAGCAGAAACACAGCAGAAAAACAGCTGTGATGCTACAGTTGTTGGTGAGACATCTTTATTATCTTTATTATCACTCTTTTATTCAATATCAACATCGAGAAACTAAAGACGTGAAAGGCAACCAGGCGAAAATGTTAAAAAACGAGAAAGAAAAAGACAGAGGGAATGAAAGGAGCTTATGTTTCATGCTGTGTGCAGGTGACACACGGCTGACGGGTTGATGAATGTGACCCCAGGCTGTTAGGAGCTGCACGGTCTGCTTGGCGTCTGTGTCTGAGCACAAAGCCAGACAACCTTTAAAGGGAAGGATTCATTCTGCTGCTGATAACCGACCTGCACATTAATTCCTCATAAACAGATGTTTAACACACACTTTTATGACCTTCTGCACCTTTTTTTAAACTCCTTTAAGGACTCCCTTAAGAAATCTGACCTTAAAATCTACCTGAAATGCAATTTAGGGTATTTGCAACTACATTCAAGAGCTTGTTCTGTATAATTTAGTTTTTAACGGACGCATGCAGCTGATCACTGTCCTGCAGGACGTCTGCAGCCTGCAGGATTGCTTGGTTCTGCTCAGATGCGGCCAACCTCTCGAGTATATTTCCCTACTTTTGAAACTTTTACAGACTTTGCTGCTGCACTGGAAAAAATGCCCCTCCAAAAATAAGTAAAAAAAACAACAAATAAAAGACGTTTTTGCTTGAAATGAGCAAAAAAATCTGCCAATGGAACTAGTGAAAATCGGCTTGTCAAGAATTCTTGAAATAAGATGTGATATTTAGGACTTTTGAGTTAAAAGTGATGTTGAAATTAGCTTAAAAACCTCTTCAAATGAAAAAAAAAACTCGTTTCATATGATATGTGACTCAAAACAATTTGTTTTCAAGACTTTTTCATTTAACAAGATATTCCAGATGTATTGTATTAAAACAAGTCCCTATATCTGGCTGAAATAGCACTTGTTAGGCAGTTGTGTCTTATATTAATAGATATTTTGACTAGAATGCACTGGAAAAAATCAAAGTCTTACCAAGTATATTTGTCTCATTGAGTATCTCATTACACTTAATATAAGCAAAAACGTCTTTTATTTGTTGTTTTTTTTACTTATTTTCTGAGGGGCATTTTTTCCAGTGTGGCCCTGAAGACGCTCTCCTCTGTGTTCAGAGTGCTCTGCCAGCAGATCCTATTGAACTACAGAGAGGTATCACTCCATCACTCTTTAGCAAACTTGGCTTCTTTGCGGTGAAAAGGAGCGCGGCCCAAACTTTGTGCTGCCTCAGCCCTTTTCCACAAAGACGACTCATTCTCGCTCGCGTACAGGACTCACACGATCGCCGTTTCCCAGATATTTCAGTAGTTTCTAATCTTTGGCCGTGGAACAAGGTGAGCTTGGAACCCGCTGGCAGAAACTGTGTGAGCTCAGTCGTTGCTGTTTCCTAACGTTTGGCTTTCCAGCTCCATTTGTGGTGCAACTTTCTGCTTCTGACCGAGACTGACAATCTGTTTTCCACATAAACGACACAAACACACACACAATGAAGTCAGAGGCTGCCTGGAGCTGCTGGGGGGCCAGCTGTGGTCAATCGGCCCTTCCTGAAGAAAGCCAGAGTCTGTCTGAGGAGTTATTCACTTCTGACCCTGCACCCCCCGCTTGCACATTAACACCCAACATGCCCCCCAGCATCCTGCCAGGCCTCATTGCTCACATTCCTCCCGCAGTGACGCTTCAGGGGAAATTAAACGACGCGTTCGCAGCCTGATGGGTTAGCTGATGGCGTTATGCTTCCTGCTGTCCATCTATTCAATTCAATTCAGTTTTATTTATAAAGCGCCAAATACAACAAAATTCATATCAAGGCACTTAAATAATAAAGTCAAGTTCAAGCCAATTGAAGTTCAATTCATTGTAATCATGCACTGGAAAAAATGCCCCTCCAAAAATAAGTAAAAAATAACAAATACGAGACGTTTTAGCTTGAAATAAGCAAAAAAAATCTGCCAACGGAACCAGTGAAAGACTTTTGAAATAAAAGTGATCTTGAAATTAGCTTAAAAACCTCTTCAAATGTAAAAAAAAGCTTGTTTCATATGATATGTGACTCAAAACAATTTGTTTTCAAGACTTTTTTTATTTAACAAGATATTCCAGATGTATTGTCTTCAAACAAGTCCCTATATCTGGCTGAAATGGTGCTTGTTAGGCAGTTGTGTCTTATAGTAAGTGTAATGAGATATTTGGACTAGAAATGAGACAAATATACTGATTTTTTCCAGTGTAATTATTTACAAAATAATCCAATTCTATTGATAACGACATCTTTTAAAGAAAGGCAGTGATGCCTGAAAATAAAAACTAAACTGACTGTTTTAAGGCCTTTTAAGTTTCCAAACTACATTTTCTAAGAAAGGCCGCGGGTGGCAACAGGCGGTTTGCTTATTGAACGCACTTCAGACTTGATTGTTTAAAAAATATATGTAGTTTATTTCCAACAAAAAAAATATGAACAAAACAATAACTAAAAATCTCTTACAACTTAAGATTAAAAAACAAAAGTGAACTTAATCTGATTTTACGAGCTCAAAAAGTGGTAAAAAAAAACCTCCCGTCTTCACAGCGGACATTTGACCAACAAAAAGCTCCTCCAACATGTTCTTAATCTCTCTAATTAATGGGAGGGTCTAAAAGTTACCAAAATAATCTAAACAATTTCAAATATAAAAATAAATTACAGATTTTGATTCCAAACTAACTAAAGTATATTCTAACTGCCCAAAGAAAACTAAATTGATAGAACTTGTGATTTACAAACATAAATGGCCACAACAGACTGAACAGTAAGTTAATGTCTTCGGGCTTTTAAAGTGCGTCTTGACAAAGTAAAGAACTCAAACTGGACGGTTAAAGAACAAACTGTTTACATTCACTGTAAGACGAACCGTAACCGCCTTGTTGAACCCGTTCAGTGTCGACTCTGTTTACAGTCAAACATGTCCTGACGTATAAGGAAGAGCGGTGACCAACTGTCAACGCGTTCTCTGCCTCTTTGGACATCATTCAGGCAGGAAAAAGGCTCCTAACTCAAGGGATGAACCAGTGTTGTGTCCACACAGAACAGACAACTTTGTCTAGTGACCCAAAGTCACCAAATAAAACACAAAAAACACAAAAAAAAAATAAAAAAACACAAAATAAAACAAAATAAAACACAAAAAACACAAAAAACAAAATAAAACAGAAAAAACACTGAATAAAACAGAGTCCTGATTAATAACCTAACAGACAACTTAGCAAAGGATCTTTAGGCACTTTGTTCCCAGCAGCCTGTCACAGAGACACATCATTTGTTCCCATTTCTTTAGCTGCATGTGTGAAAAACAGCTTCATAGTTTCAACTTTTTTGTACATTTACGTTAAAACTGCTTTCAGTTACCAAAAGAGTCAAATTAATATATGAAATTCAGTTTTAAAAACATCCTAATCCCAAATAATGAACGTTATAACGTCTAAAAGTAGAAAAGTAGGAAAAAAAACAGACGATAATAAGAATTATATGTTATTCAACATCAAGAAAAAGTAAATAAGATTCAATTTAAAGATTAAAAAAGGAATATAAGATATAATCTAATGACTAATTATGGAACAATTAATATAAATGAAATGATTAAACTGCTTTATGCCACCAGAAATGAATAATCTAGAAGCTATTTGTGGGTTTTAGTCTGGAATTAAGATTTGTTCCCATTTCTTTAGCTGCATGTGTGAAAAACAGCAAAGATAACACAGTGTGACAGACAGAAAACAGGATTTCTGCAGCAACAAGGTGTACGTCTACTTTACTGCGAATGAAGTTCCAATTCGCCATCCAGTCTCAAATAGCTACAAATAGCTAATTTCGCCAATATTACTCTTATTCACCATATACAGAGCAATGAAAAAAGTCATAATAAACCCCTCATTTTTACATATTTTTGTCCAATCAGCCAGAAAATCCAGCAAAGCCCTGACACAGGAGCTGAGAGATGCATCTGGATCTTCAGCTGATCCATCTGCTGTTGGCCCCATGAAAAATACAGTTTATTAAGTGTGTTTTATTGCTGGCTTCATGTTCATTCATTTTAATTTTGTGTTGTGACTGTAGTTGCTTTGAGTGGCCACCAGGGGGAGGTTAATTCAGCGAGGGCGCGCTTTGCATGCTGGGAAGGAGACGCGCTAGTGAAGCTCCGACACTGAAGCCACAGCGACTCTGTTATGAGTGAGATAATTAACGTTTTATGGGAGGAATATTGTTTATTTTCATGGACACGAGTTGTATGCTTTTTCCGAGTTGCTATGAGAGTTCCAGGACGGCTGCGACCGGAGAAATTGCTGTTATTTCTTTTCTTTTCCGAGGACTCCGGTGAGTTTTCTGGTTGTATGCTACATGCTAATATGCTAACCGATAAGCACATTTTCAGTCATTATGAATGCTAATGTTGACCGTTCTTATGTTACAAACAAAACAAAAGGAGATTGACCGTAAATGTTGCAAAGATGTTTCAATGAGTTAGTATGCTGAGTGTGAGTTGTAAATGTAATCGTTCACATGACGATCGTTATTTTTTACTGCGCCATTTTTGGACGCCATGTTCAAGGTTGATGAGTAAAATGTCCGCTAAGGCTTTAGATCTGTATACAATACTTACAGGGTTTTCCCTCATTTTCTAATGTAAACACCATGTTAAGTTCATTTTTAGATGGTTGAAACATGATAATTTATATAGAAAAGAGATAATAATTTGTGCAACGTGGTTTATATATAAAAAAAAAAGACTATCAGGCGACTTGAGTTTTTTTTATTGGTTGTTGTTTATTGGTTGCATTTGAGTAGGAGAGATACAAGATAAATAAAATTCTGTACAGAAATTGATTGATAACTTTATATTCTGCTACGCAGATTGTTTTTTTGTTGGATCTACATGGATTCGGACAGTGTTGACGTTGACCAGGAGCTCCCGAGTCAAAGAGGATGCACAATCCTCCATCTCCCTCCTCTCTGTGAAGAGTCACACCGGGATCAGATAAGATCTGAACAGTACAGCACACATGCACACTACCCGGGTGGCATATACATTAAATAAACTATAACTGACTTTGGACTGAACTTTATTGAACTTTGCTTTCTAGTTATTTTGGGTTGTTTTTTTGTTGTTTATTCAGGGGATTTTGAATTCACTTTTTAAAGTTTTCTTCATTCATTTCAAAGTTTCACTTCTTTTAAAGCCTTAAAGCACAAAAATGTGTTAATTTTCTGGCTTTACTGACGTTTCTTTTTGTATTCTTATTGCATTGAATGTATTCGGGTCCATCTGAACTTCATCATTTCACCATGAAGTTATAGACATGTTTACAGTATCGTCCAAAAATCTCAGTTATCCAAATTTAGCCTCCAAGCAGCCAGACTTTAATGTGCTGTTGGCCCAAGCCTCATCAGAAATGGGCTCCATGGAAGGGTGGCTGTCAAGAAGCCGTTCTTATCCCATTCCTGCTTTTCTTACCTCTTTTATTTCTTCCCCTACCCGAACCAGGGTTTGCATCCCCACCCCGCTGTGACTGGTGTGCAGTTGGTGAGAGGCTGAGGTACCTGACTTATCGCACTTACTCTAGCACTAGTTTTGCTCTTAGCTGTTTGGTATTGGAAGGAAATGCACTTATGATTTCTTGTGACCTGAAGTTCTTTTGCCTACCGATGTTGAACGCACTTATTGTAAGTCGCTTTGGTTAAAAGCGTCTGCAAAATGACCGTAATGTAATGTAAGGAAGGGAAACAGGGAGAAAAGGCTGAGCTGTGCCAAAGGACACAAGAAGTGGGCTGAAAATCAGTGGCAGCAGGTCTGATGGAGGGATGAATCCTCCCCAGAGCCCGGAGCTCAACATTACTGAAGCAGTGTGGGATCATGTTGGCAGAGAACGGAACAAAAGGCAGCCCACATCCAAAGAAGAGCTTTGGGATGTCCTTCAAGAAGCCTGGAGAACTATTCCTGCAGACTCCTTAAAGAAAGGACGGAAAGCTGTCTGAGAGGGTTCAGGCTGTGCTGGAGGAGAAAGGAGCTCAGAGCAAAAGCACTGTGGTCTGGAAAATCTCTGTTTGCTGGAGCATGATGATGATCTCTGCTCTGGAAGAGGCCCAAACCTGGAAAAAATGGCCACAACATGCTGCAGCTTTCCCCGTCTCGCTCCTTTGGTGGTGAGGAGTAATGGTAGAATTAGAGCTCAGCAGGCCTTCGGTGTAGCACAGGTTGTCCTCGGACCTAAATCAGGTTTCTAATTGGTCCGTTTGTGTTTGGAGAGATGAAGAGACGCCTCAGAAACACAGCCGCAGGGGCCCGAGTGCTAAGCCAAGCGACAGATGCCTGCAGGAGTAAATCTCTGCACAACAAAGCCATCAGACAGCATCAGTGGGGCAGCAAACTGTCCAATCCTGGATCAGGCAGGACAAACTGTTACTCATATGGATCAGAAAAGGGAATTCATAATAGAATCGGGAAATTAGTGAAAGAGTTTTATCCTGAACGGGTTTTTCCTAACAAAAAAAATTCAAATTACCGACGTTTTATCAGCTCACCGTGTCTTGAATGATCCCTTAAACTGTACACTGCAGTATGATAATGGTAACAATAATAATATCACACAAAGGAACCCTTCCACTGAGTCTACTACTGACGTTTGTCCAACTTTTTTTAGTTTTTCTTCGACCATAAGTCCACTTTAAAGTTGATTTTTAACGTTATCTTTTAAAGAAAAATGTTTAATTGGTTTCTAATTAAGCAATTTTTAGGCTCTGAAGTCTGTCTACAGGTTTTTAAATCAAATCAAATTTTTTTGTATAGCAAATTTCATGTACAGAACAATTCAAAGTGCTTCACATAAAATAAAAGCATTGCAGCAGGGAGTGGAATAAGCATTAAAAATACATAAAAGAACATAAAGAGAAACAAATGAATTTAAAAACAAGCAACACTCCAGATAAGTTCAAAGATATCGTGCAGATTTCATGCATAGACACATGAGAACAGAAATGTTTTTAACCTGGATTTAAAAATGTCTCCATTTGGTGAAAGTTTAATCTCCACTGGCAGTTTGTTCCACTTGTTTGCAGCATGACAGCTAAATGCTGCTTCTCCATGTTTAGTCTGGACTCTGGACTGGACCAGCTGACCTGAGTCCTTGGATCTCGGAGCTCTGCTGGCTTTATATTCTCTGAACAGATCACAGATTGTAAACCATCAGCAGGCTTTTAAAATCTTTTCTGTGACTGACTGGAAGCCAGAGTAAAGATTTTAAAGCTGCTGTGATGTGTTCAGATCTC
The DNA here is from genome assembly GCF_027942865.1 of Odontesthes bonariensis. NCBI lineage: Eukaryota > Metazoa > Chordata > Actinopteri > Atheriniformes > Atherinopsidae > Odontesthes > Odontesthes bonariensis. The sequence goes on from NC_134519.1 coordinate 5,541,036, forward strand.
TTAGTCCGGGTTAAAACTCCAGCAGCAGCGTTCTGGATGAGCTGCAGATGTTTAATGCTCTTTGTGGGAAGTCCAGTTAAAAGAGCGTTACAGTGATGGAGTCTGCTGGAGATGAATGCATGGATGAGTTTCTCCTGGTCTGTTTGGGAGAGGAAACCTTTAATTCTGTTGGTGTTTCTGAGATGGTAAAAAGCTGCCTTGGTGACAGCTTTGATGTGGCTGCTGAAAGTCAGATCTGAGTCTATCAACACTCCGAGGTTACCAACTCGGTCAGTGATTGTAAAGTCCAGAGTCTCAAGATATGTACCAACGCTGACCCTCTTCTCTTTGCTACCAAACAGAATGATCTCAGTTTTGTCTTCATTTAATTGTAGAAAATTCTCTCTCATCCAGGTGTTTACTTCCTCCAGACACTGACACAGTACGTCTGCTGGGCTGCAGTCGCCATGGTGACAGACAGATAAAGTTGTGTATCGTCTGCATAACTGTGATAATTGATGTTAAAGTTCTGCAATATCTGACCCAAAGGGAGCATATACAAGTTAAACAGAAGAGGTCCAAGAATGGACCCCTGGGGGACTCCACAAGTCATGGCCTTGGTGACAGCTTTGATGTGGCTGCTAAAGGACTGCTGCGCATGTGAAAACATTCCTTTGTGTCTCCAGGAGATGGATAGAAGTCTGAAATGTGGGGGTGTGCAGTTGAAATAGAAAAGTCACCAGATCTGTGTCATCTCATCGTCTTCTCTCCTTTCAGCAGGTTGTGTTACACCTTAGAATATAAAAAAAAAGGCTGAAACTCCCTCAGGTGTGTCGCCATCAGAAAACCAAATGGAGGCTAATTGCTTCAATAACATTTAACGATCAGGTTTATGCCGGTAATCAGGTTGTCGGAGAGGAGGACTGAAACTCCTCATTATGAGTGGTTAGAAGGAAAGCTGAGCCCCTCGCTGTACCTCATGCTCTGTCAGAGAGGTGAACAGGTAACCCTCCCCTGGCCTCCAGCCTCCCCTCCTCTCTCTGTCTTCATCAAAAGCAGCAGCTGCTCTTTGAATCACCATTCATGTCCTGCTGCATTGTGCTGCGGCGAGCGAAGGAGGAGGACACGTCTGCGCCGTCAAAGCCTCTGAAACCCGAGCGAGACCAGAGAAACCCTGCGACCCCCGCTGGCTCGGGCACATCCACACCAACATTTACCTGTAACTCAACCACTGAGCGCCACTTAAAGCCGCGCTGCATGGAGGCGGCAACGAGTCCTGGGGCTGTGGTTTCCTGTTGGGCCGTCACAAATGATGATATGAATTTACAATGACTTAAAGGGTCAGGTTACGGTGGGTTTTCAGGAGGGAGACGGACGCCTTTAAATAAAATGAACAAAACAGCTCCGAGGTGAAAAAATGAGTAAATGCAGCTCACTTTTTGGGGAGGTTTTCCTGATTTCCTGACTGTTTATGGCAGCATTAAGGTCTTCCTGCCATTTATCCATTTTCTCTGTCTTCTTTGCTTTGATCATCATTGTGTCTCTTGTGTTTCAAGTTTTTTTCAAACTCTGGACTAACCTCTGAACATGCGTTTTGCCACTTTTGTGGATTTGTAACTCAATCCGATGTCCAGCTTCTGGGTCATTTTATCTGGAACTGCCACAGCAGTGGTGTGATGGCTAGATTAGACTAGAGTCCAAACTTATTGTTTACCATAAAAAACATCACGCATCTTTTTAATTTGGTAGCTGAGGCTGTGGTTTCCTGTGGGGCATCATAAATAATGATATGATGAGGGATTTACCTGGAATTTACAACGACTTAAAGGGTCATTGAAATCACCAATGTAGTAGTTGATAAGAAATGGCCAAATGGTAGTTTAAAAGAAACACAATATATGAAACATTAAAGCCACTGACGGGTCAAGTTGAAAGATGGTTATTTGACAGAGAAAAAGAGGATCTGAGTCACTTTTGGACACAACTGGTCCATGCTGGCCTCTGTCCTATGATGAAAGAGCCCACTGTGGGCAGGTACAATTCAGAATTTGACTGGAGGGGGATTGAAGAAGTCTGAATATATGTGGAAGACCAACCAGGAGAAGATATGGCACCAAGGGGGGTTTAATGTGGTGGCTGATCATTCTATGTTAATATCGAGAGTCCTGACAGCATGGTCCAAGTAGAGATGTGATTTTCACCATTTGCCAAGAGCCTTCAGCCATTTTTTTTTGCTTGCGATAAATGCAGACTGTGTTAGAAACCGCATACTTCTCCTACTACTCCTACTAACTTTTTGAGTTAGTATGCAAGTTTGAGTAAGCGAGAAGTTCCCGGATGCATACTAGATTCTCCGAAATGTTGGGTATGCATCATGAGGTTACTACTCATACTCAAACTACCCAAGATGCAACATAACGTGACGTCGCCGATCGTCATTTCTAGCTACAACGAGGGTAGGTTCACTTCCTGTTTTCAAAACAAAAGCACCAATTGTATCGTAATGACTTTCCCTATGATAAAAGGCAACGGGTATTTTATTTTGTGAAAATAACCGGAAGTGCGTTGCTCACTGCGGCTAGCTTTAGTGGCGCCGAATTCGTGGGAACTAAACTGTAAATAGCCGGTATTTTGTCAGGTTTTCAACACGTTGGGGATCTAAACGACTACTTTCTCACCTGAAAATGTTTCAAATGTTGCTAAAGTTTACAAAGTTTAGAGCTTAAGCGAAATCAGCTTCAGGCCGGCTGATTTTGGCTCGGGCAGGAGCGAAATGCATTGTGGGTAAACGCTCTGCATCCTGTCTGATCGATCAGTATGTAGTATGCGGCTTCGAACACAGCCTCTGACTCGTTGAAACCTGCAGAGAGCCTGTTCAGCACCACCAGCGCAACAAAAGAAGGAAGTGGAGCAACTCACGCGCTGAGTGATCGTTACACTCGTAAAAATAGCCAAAAATCACAGCAAACATGAGCGAATGGAGCTTTTGTGAGATTCCACTGTGCTCGGGATCTTATCAGAGCAGAGCAGAAGCCCCAAAATGCATTCAGAGGGGCCGCGGGTGCAAACGCCGTCTGATCTGAATGTTTTTCAGTCTCGTTTCAAGCTCGTTTTCGTCAACTATTTGAACAATAGCAGCTTTATTGGGTTTTTGTCTGCTTTAAAATGCATTGGAAGTGAACAGAGAGAATGAGCAGGAAGCAAACAATGAGACGTGATGATGTGTGTATGTTATTTAGTGGACGAGTCATTAGCAACTGATAGTTTTTACTTTTCATTAGAAAATACAGGAGTTTAAAATGAGCGTGTTTATTTAAGGCTTTAAACTGAATAACATGAAGCGTGCAGCTTTTTCTCACGGCACTGATTGATGTTCTTGGCTGCAGTAAATGGGTCACGATAAGTTGTGCCCCCCCGACAGACACTGCAATGATTTCTGCACTTATCGCAGGCGTAAATATCCTTTTATATAACTAAATGTGAGACTGAATCGTTCGTTATTGGGCCTCTGCTAAAATGTGCAAAAATGATCAATTTGATTTGGATTTTTTACCTTGATGGTTTGTCATGAAACGGATAAATACAGAGATGTGCCTCGATAGCCATAAAATAAAAAGGAGAAATAAAGGTGAAGACTGACTTTATTCTCTTCATAGGCTTCCAAAGACTTCACAATCTTTTTCCTTATGAAGCGGTTGCCACAATCCCAAATTATTGCAAACTAATAGTGATTCTGGCCAATCACATCTTACGTCTGAAGAATGCCGACTGATTGAACAAAAGCTTTGATGAAAATGCCAACCCTTCGTCTTCCACCAGCTTTCTCTTCTCTGGCATGGACACTTCTGCAGAGGCAAATTCAATGCTAATCTTTATGCTATAAGGAAATAACTGCCTCCAGCTCATTTTAAATTCCCCAACACTTTAATCCTGTTCTGTTCTCATCTTGTGATACGTGTCGTGAAAAATGTAGTCGAGTCATTCTGGGCAGGACGTCTGTTGTACTTGTTAAATGAAGGTTAAGATACAAACAAATGGACTGGAGATGCATTCATTTGTGCTGACAAAGAGGTAAATTAGATGTATAAATGTACAAACATCTGTAACTGTTCCGAGTCCCTATAATAAATAGGTGAATTAGCAATTCTCAAACCCTTTTTAACCGTCTGGAGTAGACTCCCACCTTAGGACAGTTAAGACGGGTCACCGTCTGGACGTGAAGCTCAGAAGAGGCGATAAACAGATATTGATGGGTCTTCAGCCGGAGAGGTCGGCTGTTTGAAATGTCGTCGATGAAAGAGTCAGTTAGGCTGAGCTGTGGATGTCTGATAAGCTGTGGCTCTCTGGTTGGTCAGCAGGGGCTTTCCTCACAGAGGGCAACATCTGTTCTGAGGCTGAACAGGTGATGTGCGTCTCCTGTTACACTCAACAGACTCACGCACACCCGTGAAACCACGTGCACTAAAACAAAAAGCACGACTGTACACAGGAGCACAAACGCAGACTTATTCATGTCATGTGCTGAGGACTCGTGCTGCCGTTCAGCGTCTTCCTCACAGTTTCAGGCGTAAAAACCTTCATTCCTGTGAACTAAAAATGGTTTCAAGGGACTTTTACAGATGCTGTTAGCATTTTCTCACGATGTCTTTCATTCTAAACTTATCAAACTTAAACCTTCTATGATCTTTGACTCTGCAGCTATGTTGCAGACACACATATTGGAATATTTCACATTTGACTGGAACCAAATGCCAAAATCCAAAGGGAAAATGTTGCTGGGAGGCTGTTGAATCCTCTAAACCGGATGAATTTAATGGAATTGACTTTAATAGTTGTTTAGACAACCTCGTAAAGGTGCTAAGATGAACTTCAGACTGTAAACTGTGATGTAGCGGGTCATTAGCTGCAGCAGCCAGCGGGTCTAACCAACTCTGAGAGAGTAGGGGCCAAGGAGATAAGAATGGCTTAATCTGCCAGTAAATCTTTGAGGACAATACACCTGCTCAACATGACCCTAAATCCCTCAGCGAACACATTTCCAGGCAGCCTCTGGTAGTAACACTCTGCTGCTCGCCAGCTACACAGGAAGTCTTTGTTAAAGCTGTCAGCACAGGAGGGTGGTGGAGAGAAAATCCACCCAAACAGTTCACTCAGATTATTGTTTGTTGGCATGGCTCCCAAAGCATGGGCCAAACAAAGAATGGGTGGCAGGTTCAGACACTTACCAAACTCTGTGTATTCCTTAAAAACATCCCAATTCATGCCATCCTGATCCTAAAAGTATAGTTTCTTGAGCGTGACGTGTGCTAACATACATGGAAATACAGAATATAAAGACCCTTCCTGTCCTTTTTTTTAAGTAGAATAGTTCTCCAGGCTTCTTCAAGGACACCCCAAAGCTCTCATAATGTGAAAACATCAGTTAAGTTGTGAGACCTTGCAAACTTCTGAGGCTATGCTCCTCTTGCTTTTTCAATTATCTTGTTTTTGAAGCCATTGAAAATACATTAAATAGTTCCACAATTCTTTCAAAGCCTCACTAAAGCCGCTTTCGGACAGACCGTTCTAAGAAAGTAGTTATCAGAACTACCCTCCTCGAATTTCGTTCTGATAACTATCCTTCCCCAGCGGAACTGTTTCAGTCTGCATTCGCACATGAGTCGGGACCTGATAGGGACTGATGCGGCGCGCGCAGCCGTCTGCTTCAGTGACGTGTTAGCCGTTAGCCGTTTAGCGCTACATTCAAACACAAAACAAAACGGTAAAAGTAAGGAGAGTAGAAAAAACACCACCAAGAAGCTAATATGGAGAGCGGGGAGGCCACCGTGTTTATGGTCTGCATGATGGTGATATTAATCATGGACAATCACATCAGGCGTCTAATATCGAGGCTGGAAAAGCTCACAGAGAGAAAGAGAGAAGAAAGGAGAGCAGAGCGCTGCAGACAAATGAGACCAGTGTAAGTTTAACTTATTAAACACCCGCCGGTTGTGTCTGTGTCATATGAGGAAATATTTCAGCCGTGATAGCATGACATGGGGCGTAGCTACCGACCACCACCACACACCTCCGTTAGATTAGTTCTATAGAACTATGAAAAGACCCGACCTCGGAGAAGGAGCTAAATAGTTATAGGAACTAAGGGAGAAAGCCCCGAGTTCCTGTATGTCCGAACACGGGAGAAAACGGCCCCGCGGATTAAAAGGTTATTAGAACTGCCAAAGGTTCCTACAGTCCGAAAGCGGCTTAAATTGCTCATATCACACTGAAATGGGCTGAAATTTAGGGCTGAAAACTCAAAAGTATTGTGAAATCAACAAGGACATGCCGAGTAGAGCTGTTAGGATAGTCTAAAGGCCTTCATAAGAGTTGGAATAAGAATGAGTTTTTTCAAGTAAATCAGTGACATAAACTGTTGGGTTTGCGTGAGTTGAGATGCTGAAATCTAATACTAACAAGACTGAGAACGACGGTTTGGCTTGCTGCTTGATTCTAAATGTCTTGTCTGGCTTGGCAGCGTTGTACTCTATAAACTCAGACTTCTTGCTGCTCCTACGAATTAAAAAAGGTTTAATTAATTGTGAAGGACCTTTAGAAAACGCTCCTTTTTCCACCCAGTTAGTGGTTAGCGTTGGGACTGGTGCTACTTTAGAGTAAAACTGGTCAGCTGAACAACCTATGCACATCTGGCTCTATTACATGGAATAAAGTACAGGCAGAAAGTCCCTTGAGTGCTGGCCAACACCATGAGCCAAACTATAGAAATACGAAGACGTAAGCAAAAAGCAGCATAGTTTGCAAAGCTTACAGCCCTTTCATCTCAGTATTTTGAGGTCGGATCCCCTTGGAAACCAGTTGGGAACAACAAAAAGGCAGCCGAAGCGTTTGTGGATACAACACAAACCTGATTGTATTCTATGCTTTGACACCAAATTATGCTGGTAGTTTTGACTGCCTTAACCGTGATCCATTCAGTGTTTGGAGTCACAGCAAAGCATCGAAAGGAGAAGAGGGCGCACACCTCTTAGTGCCCCTTGTGACCCTGAGAGGTCGACACTGCAGAGCGAAAACACCTCAGACAAAAAGACAGTTTGCATCAAATCTAACCTCTTAATCTCCTGGATGGATTCTTTCTTCATAATTAACCCAAAACATGCAGAAAACCTGCTGTGACCCCCTTCCCCGTGTGCCCTCCACCCTCCTCTATACCCAGTGTTTCCACAAAACACGGATCAAAGCCATAATGCAGAAGCATATGGGTTTTAGGGGGATTTGCCGCATCTCAGGCTGATCCTAAATTATAGGCAGATCTCTCTAAGCCTCTGCTCTCCTGGCAGAATAGGTGTGAGAAAGAATGGACTTTTCAGGGGGACCAACAGCGGACTTCATACGTCTCGGTAGGACTGTAATGTCTGCCTTGGGATCGTCTAAAGAAAGCAGTGTTCAGTGCTTGTTTTCAGTTTTACCACCAAAGCAAAGAGAAGATCTCACACATCAGAACAATAAGAAACCGGCTGTTTTCTTGCCTTTTGTTAGTAACAACAAGCAAAACAAGTTTAGTTCTCACGTTTCAAGCATCTACATCCTTCGGTAAGTCGCCTAAAAGGTGTTTAAACACCAACAGCACTAAAACTTTACAGCAACACAAACAGTCTCTAACAATTAGGCCGCCAGCCCACTTTTATGGTGCAGCAACAGGACAACAATCAGGCTGCAGAAAAGTCCGTCGGGGCTCCAACCGCACGGAAGCCAGCTGGTGGTAAACTGAAATGTCTTTGGTGGAAAACGTGAAGGGGACTCTTAATTTCACAACTTGTGTGTCTAACCCGGCAAGAGTGAAACTCTTTACCAATCTCACTTTCAAATAAAGCATAAAAAGGGCCGCGCCCCAAATCTAGGAGGGTGGTTTTGGCCACAGAGATGCAAACAGCAGCTGACTTTTTGGTCCCATCCAGTGGTTTTTAAGCCAAGGCGGCAGCAGATGTTGTAGGTTGCTGCGTAAGACACAAGCTTCCACCCACATCTGGCTTCTCAGTTACCACTGGCTACTCATCACCAATCTGCAGAATGCCGATTCATGTGTTTGTGATACTCAGTGGGGTCACATGGCTCTGAAAGGATCGGATAATTGGCTAAATTACAATCAGACTGAGTTATTAAGTGCATGTAGACACCTTAATCTGACTAAGAACTGGATGGGATTCAGACCCCGAGATAACTGGGCTGAAAGTCACTCTAAACCTGCTTGTAGACGCTGAAGCACGTGGTGAATCAGACTTTGCGTTCTGCGCATGCTCCAGATGTTTTCCCGGGGTCGTGACCCCGGAAGTCAAAGGAGACGATATTCCTGTTGTTGTCGCCGTCAGAAAGAAACAAACAACGCGATGGAGAATGCTCCGTTGGGCATCGAGTTTGTGCAACAAGCAGCTCATCACAGAGCAAATGTAGAGGGACGTAGCTTCATCTGGCTCTGCGTTCTCCATCTTTCTCCAAAGCCTGAGTTTGTTGTTGTTGTTGGTGGTGAAGAGGTCAACAGGAAGTGGCTCTATTAGCAACAGCTGGAATGGGTACAGCGCCACCTATCATACCGGGGTATGACACGCTTTGTGCCTCTGATCCCATTCATTCACCCCCATATATCCAAGGAGAAATACCCTCGCTCAGCTCAGGCTGTGTTCGAAGCCGCATACTTCTCCTACTACTCCTACTAACTTTTTGAGTTTGTATGCGAGTTTGAGTAAGCAAGAAGTTCCCGGATGCATACTAGATTGTCCGAAATGTTGGGTATGCATCATGAGGTTACTACTCATACTCAAACTACCCAAGATGCAACGTAACGTGACGTCGCCGATTGTCATTTCCTGTCAAAACGGCAGTTTCAAGCTAGCTACAACGAGGGTAGGTTCACGTCCTATTTTCAAAACAAAAGCACCAATTGTATCGTAATGGCTTTCCCAATGATAAAAGGCAACGGGTATTTTATTTTGTGAAAATAATCAGAAGTGCGTTAGCTCACTGCGGCTAGCTTTAGTAGCGCCAAATTCGTGGGAACAAAATTGTAAACAGCCGGTATTTTGTCAGGTTTTCAACACGTTGGGGATCTAAACGACTACTTTCTCACCTGAAAATGTTTCAAATGTTGCTAAAGTTTACAGAGTTTAGAGCTTAAGGGAAATCAGCTTCAGGCCGGCTGATTCCGGCTCGGGCAGGAGCCAAATGCATTGTGGGTAAACGCTCTGCATACTGTCCAATCGATCAGTATGCAGTATGTAGCATGCGGTTTCGAACGCAGTCTCAGTCTTATTGTAATTAAACCAATTATCTGATCCTTTCGGTGCCATGTAACCCCACTGAGTCTCAGAGTTTCGGATCATATCCTATTTCCTAGGAATAGAACAAATAAAACATGTATGAAAGGATCTTACCTGGCCATAGTCTGTGGCAAAGACGACAACACCTCCAGAGCAAGAGGACACGGTGCTGGGAAGATACTGCTCATCCTCCCGTAGCCACACCCGATCACCCTGAAGAGAAAGAAGAGCAGATTTAAATAAACGTGTCCGTATTCAGAGGAAAAGCAGCATTAAAGGTTTAAAGTAGTGCTTCTGTGACGAGTCTGTTAAAGGAACATGTAACCGTCATGTTCTGATTTCAGTCCACAGCTCAGGTGGTTCTGCACTCGGTTATTTGCTTAGAACAGCAGATTTGAAGTTGCCATGGCGTTTCCAAGGCAGTCCCGGCTCCCCGACCATCGGGAGGCTTTGCGCCCTCATGAAAGCATTCATAGCTCGGCCGTGTTGGGTTTCAGAGGCCTCTGTACCTGTGCCCACCGGGGAGGCCAGTAAACCTGCATGTTTATGGATGTTTTTCAAAGGCCAACAGCAGAGCGGAGGCTGAAAACACTTTCAGACCTGCTGAACTGTCGACTTTACTGCTGCAGCTGCGGAAAGACTCTCCTTAAGGCCGACAGCTGGATACTTACTCACCAGGTTTTCTCCTCTCTGTTGTGTTTATGGGGAATTAGCAGCTAATTTCAGGAGTTTGGGGAGACAGTCAAGAGTCTTAGCTGTGTGTTTGGAGGATTTTGGCTCGGTTTTACCACGATTCTGGCTTTTGATACGTGAAAATAATGGTTGCAAGGTTACTGGTTTAATAGAAAGGCTTTTTATTTGCTTATTTGGTGGTATTCTATAGATACGATTGCAGTGAATACTCTTACTGGCTGAAGCTGAAGAGGCCTTCTGGAAATACGACTGAGGGGAAAGAACAGAGGGGCCTCCCTCTTAATCGGATAGCCACATGTCCTGCTGTTCATTAGCGTGACAGGCTAATGCTAATGGGAAAAACAAATGCAGGCTTTTTGTGAGACCCCCCCCCCCCCCCCCCCTCTGCTCTTTATGAACCAGGCAAATGAATGACCTTTGACCTCATCGGGACAGATAGGGGCACCTGGCTCGGAAAACAGTTAGCGGACACAGAGTAAAGCTCAGGTTTGCACCGTCAGCAGTGGATCAGAGGGGTCTATCTGTTGTTCTAAACCCCCGGCCCCTCGCTGCAGAGAGGCGGCACCATTAAAAGGTCCTGTGATCTCCTGGGGGGGGGGGGGGTATATAAATGTGACACTCGGAGGAAACTCATAAAGGAACCCGCCTTTTGATCCTGACTCCATCACGTGAGGTTGAAAGGAGAAACGACGTGTCGTTTTTTTCACTTTGTTCAGCGAATCATAAAGGAACATTCAAGCTTTCCGTGGGACGACCGTGATATGATGTTATTTGGGAAACTTCTGCTTCAATTTATCCATTTTTTCTGTGGTTTCTGCAGCTCCTTAAATGCTCGAGGCCTTTTAATTCCAATGATGAGGACGGACAGAAAACAAGAGAAGCTGAGCAGATGATGCAATTACAGTTAGCAGGACTTAAGTCTGAGGCTGCGCGGTGGTGTGGTGGTGATGCACCGGCGCCCTGGTCAGGGTGTAACCCCGCCTCTCGCCCAATGACAGCTGGGAGAGGCTCCAGCACCCCCACGACCCCGAGTTGGATTAAAGAAAATGGAAGTATGGAAGACTTAAGTCTAAGTGGGCACACAAGATGTCCAAGATTATTTTGGAGGTCTCTGCTGCTTTGCTATCATTTATTCTACTTTGGTTGAGCCTTAAAGGGATAGTTCGCCTCTTTTGACATGAAGCTGTATGACATCCCATATCAGCAACATCATTTCTGAACATCTTCTTACCCCCTGCTGCGTCCTGTGAGCAGAGTTCCAGCCTCGTTTTGGTGTTGATGAAGGTAGTCCGGCTAGTTGGCTGGGGTTTAAAAAATAAAGCGTTTTGCTTCTCAAAACAATATGCGTTCAAAAGAGTAATAGATTTACATCACAAAATTGTTCTCCAGGAAAAAGTCAGACCTCACAATCGCTTGGTGCTATTTTCTCTTTTCCCTTTGTATCACTGCGTTGGATTTTAGACATTTTAAGGCCTTAACTGCAGCTGAACAGGCATTTAACGACAAAGTAAACTCTGTTTAGGCTGTCCTAAAATTCACTACATTTATCGCAAGCAAAAAAAAAAATGGCTGAAGGCTCTTGGTAAATGGTGAAAATCACATCTCTGTGTTTGCTGCTCGGTCTGCACAGCAGGCAGTGATACGAAGGGAGAGAAAATAGGGCCAAGAGATTGTGAGGTCTGACTTTTTTCTGGAGAACGGTTTTGTGATGCAAATGCATTACTCTTTTGAACGCATATTGTTTTGAGAAGCAAAACGCTTTATTTTTTAAACCCCAGCCAACTAGCCGGACTACCTTCATCAACACCAAAACGAGGCTGGAACTCTGCTCACAGGACGCAGCAGGGGGTAAGAAGATGTTCAGAAATGATGTTGCTGATATGGGATGTCACACAGCTTCATGTCAGAAGAGGCGAACTATCCCTTTAAGTGAACCATTGTTTTTTACACTTGAAACTAAATATTCCACCTTTAGAAAGTTGTATTCGTTCAGCAGTGACCAGCCTTGGGAGCAAAGAAAGGAAGTCCCTACGGTTGACTTTGCAGATTGTTTTCAAAAGGAACACAGACGCTAATAAAAAGAACTTGTCGTGTTGACAGAGGCTGACGTCTGGCTCTTTTGATGCATAAAAAAAGGAGCCAAACAAAGAAAGATGCTTCATTGTTGTGAGCACAAAGAGATGGCGTGCACCGTTTACCAGCCCAGACCATATGGGCATTCCTGATGTGCACCAGCAGAGGAATCCAACGCCACCATCAACAGAGAGCGGGACCCTCCCATCGGCACACTTTTCAAGACCCCCAAACGCATGTATGTTGTGTTCAGCGTGTGCCGTCCGCCTCCTCGGTGCAGAGGGAGGAGGAAGGAGGCGTGAAACGGTGGCATCCTATTGTGCTTTCAACCCCTCCTCCCTTAATCTGCTCCACCCACCCTCCCTTTCCTCAACTCACACAGCTAGTAGCATGTTTCCGAACTCCAAGGCTCCAAGCCAAAAGTTCCCCGCTTCATCTCCCCTCCCTCATTCATCACCACTGATTGCCTGAACTCTGACTTCAAAGATCTCGTTTCGTAGAGAATAAGGAGCTTTTCTCATGAGGATAAACATTTTTATTCCAGAAACAAAATTGAAAGATACTTTAAAAACTAGTTCTTGTTACGTTTTGTTTGCATGTTGACGGATCTGTTCGTGTTTTCAGGGATAAATTAAAGATGAATTAAGGGTTGTTGTTTCATCGTGTGCAGAGAAGAATGTGTTGGTGAATTTATAACCGAACAGTTTAATATTTTAACTTAATTACCTTTTTTATTCTTCTTCTGTTGTGTTAAGTCAGACCAGCATAAACATTTATTTGTATCCTGACTGATTTTGAATAAAAATCAGATAACGTAGATATGGAAAAATAAGTCAAAGTTATCATCTAAAACAGACCAGGAGAAACTCATCCATGCATTCATCTCCAGCAGACTCCATCACTGTAACGCTCTTTTAACTGGACTTCCCACAAAGAGCATTAAACATCTGCAGCTCATCCAGAACGCTGCTGCTGGAGTTTTAACCCGGACTAAGAGATCTGAACACATCACAGCAGCTTTAAAATCTTTACTTTATATTCTTTTATGTATTTTTAATGCTTCTTCCACTCCCTGCTGCAATGCTTTTATTTTATGTAAAGCACTTTGAACTGTTTTGTACATGAAATGTGCTACAAATAAATTTGATTTGATGTAACTCTGGATCCTCAGCATGAGCTGCCTGATGAGTCGAAGCTGACCGGCTGCAGCTGATGGTTTGGTTTCCAGAAACTGAGATAATAAACATGCTTACAGTTCGGCTGAGATTGAGGTGTGAACTAGCCTGGCTGACGCGTCCACATCTCGATGAGATGGCGGTCTGGGAACTAGGTGTGCATTTTCTCGTATTTGAGGCGTGGTTTACGAATGCCTAGAGCCGTTTATTGGGCGCTACGAATGTCTATCAAATGACGTCAAGTTCTTCCCATGCTGCTTTGCGCGCGATTCATAGCCAATGGTATCACTTTTACCAGATGACGACAGAAATTCGACTAGGAAGAAGAAGAAAAAAAGTAAAATAAAAGTAAACTTGCGTTCTAAGCTACTTAAAACACTTTCTAAGGCTGCATTGAACGGTAACGTTGTGTCCGCTGCCATGTTGGATTAACACTCCACAAGCTTCGGTGTAACGCATAGACGTCGTCATCGTCTTGCTGCCCCCCCTTCTGTGATTGGCTCCCAAACTCAGACAAAAATAAGGGCGGTGGTTTCCAGGCTGACTTTGCAGTGAGAATGAAATCGTGCGCAAAGCAGCATGGGAATTCCCAGGCTAGGTGTGAACATGAGTCGGTTATAAAAGATGAAGGTTCTTCGTTGGCTTGCTTTTTGTTGTTGGTATGTAGCTAAATGGCTGCATCACCAGATAAGTTGCAGTGCATGAGAAAACTTCAGGAAGGCTGTCAAAAGTACTGAATAACAGAAGGCTTAACATTAAACCCTGTGGCACGCCAACATACACAGCACGTTGTTTTCTGTTAGATATTGTTTTATCAAATGAATCCTGTCATTTTATATCAATAACAACATCTTTCATGACCACGTCGTTGGTTTCCTTTCAGAAAAAAATCACACATTTTCCCAATTTTGACTTAATATCTTCCAGAAGAGTCAGTTTAGACGAACTAGTTAACAAACACAGATGAACAGGTACTAAATATCTGGTTTGTTCTAATATCTCCTGCAAAAAAAAAGAAAAAAAAACAGCAAAAAGATGTTTAAATAAAGCTTTCATGTTCGTTGAGATTAAAGGAAGCGGAGCCTCAGCTGAGTTAACATCCATAAATAAACAGGCAGACTCTTAAGACTCTGGGAAGGAGCTGTGGATCAAGACCCAGCTGTTGCAGCAGAAAGACCCCTGAGCCCCTCATTCCAGCTAAACCCGAGTAAAACACAGAGTTGGAGCTGTGAGAATGATGCAAACAGACGAGGAGCCACTGGGGGGGGGGGGCTTAAGATTGGGCTCATCTTACCTGCACAGAGGTGATGGGACGTAATGAAGAAATGTGTCGACTTCAGGATAACCTAATGTTTGGCTTTCTCTGTTATTTCAGCTCTCCTGTTCCAAGAAATATTGAGACATGTGATACCGGCTGACCTTTGACCCTGCAACTTCAGCAAAAAATGTAACCAGGAATCAAAGCCGAGGCGTCCTCTGAGGCCGCATCAACTCCAGTCCATAAAGAGGTTAATGCTCGACTATCACTGGAAAAAATCAAAGTCTTACCAAGTATATTTGTCTCATTTCTAGTCCAAATATCTCTTTACACTTATTATAAGACACAACTGCCTAACAAGCACCATTTCAGCCAGATATAGGGACTTGTTTGAAGACAATACATCTGGAATATTTTGTTAAGTGAAAAAGTCTTGAAAACAAATTGTTTTGAGTCACATATCATATGAAACAAGCTTTTTTTTCATTTGAAGAGGTTTTTAAGCTAATATCAAGATCACTTTAATCTCAAAAGTACTAAATATCACATCTTATTTCAAGAAATCTGGACAAGCCGATTTTCACTAGTTCCATTGGCAGATTTTTTTTTTTGTTTATTTCAAGCAAAAACGTCTTTTATTTGTTGTTTTTCTTACTTATTTATGGAGGGGCATTTTTTTCCAGTGTAACGCGGTTCCCTTTGTGCACTGGAAAAAATGCCCCCCCCCCAAAAAATAAGTTTAAAAAAACGACAAAAGACGTTTTTGCTTGAAATAAGCAAAGAAAAAAGCTTGTTTCATATGATATGTGACTCAAAACAATTTGTTTTCAAGACTTTTTCACTTAACAAGATATTCCAGATGTATTGTCTTCAAACAAGTCCCTATATCTGGCTGAAATGGTACTTGTTAGACAGTTGTGTTTTATATTAAGTGTAATGAGATACTC
This sequence comes from Odontesthes bonariensis, assembly GCF_027942865.1. Classification (NCBI taxonomy): domain Eukaryota; kingdom Metazoa; phylum Chordata; class Actinopteri; order Atheriniformes; family Atherinopsidae; genus Odontesthes; species Odontesthes bonariensis. The sequence continues at coordinate 5,556,472 of NC_134519.1, forward strand.
AATGAGACAAATATACTTGGTAAGATTTAGATTTTTTCCAGTGTGCGCACAGCTCAGATCTGAGTGTTCACCCACCCACTGCAGCACCTCTGTGGCGGACCTCCTGCCCTGAAAGTCTGGGGGGTAAAACCAAGGCAGTGACCCTTCTGCGGTGCGTATTTTCCCTCCGTAACCCTGACATGTGTGGCTGCCGCGCTCTCTGCAGTGCGGAGAGGAATCTGTTGTGCTGCGAGCGTTTGTACGCTGTCGGGGTTGGGAATGAGCAGCTGTCTCGTTTGGGAGATTCCACTTCCTCTCCTACAACAAACTGAGTGTTGTGCTCCACTACAGCCCTCCTCTTTAGCAGGGAAAGACAGTGAGGGTTTTTTTCTCCTTCTGCAAGCACTAAAACAGAGAGTCACCACAACCACCGCTCCGGTTTACATCCTGCATCTACCTGCAGATGCTGCTAGGGAGGACGACACCTTGATATTAACAGAGATAATAAGACAATCTGACCAATAATTAGGAGGCAGATGTCCAGTTGTTTTTCGTCAGGATTCAGAGCGCCACGCTGTTGAACTTTGACCCTGAATGCACCAGCTGTGCTGCAAAACGGGCACATCAGCAACAGCTGCAGCGCTCCATCAGCAGCGCCACTAAATCTTCTCTATGGACTCAGAAACTGTCCACAGGCCCAGGCTCACGGCGGGAAGAGACACCCCGAGTTGCATCTCTGAAGATCATTTTTTTATTTGAGAGAATGAGCATTGATCAAAGTTATTCAACATACATATTTTTTCTTATTTTCTCTCCCCCCCACTTCACCATGCTGCCTATACAAAAAAAATAAGCTGAATAATCAAAATAAAGATAGAGGGAAAAGTACACCCCAAATGTTACACTAGAAAAAAGTTAAACATGAAAATATACAAGATTAAAATAATAATTTAAAAAAATTAATTTAAAAAAAGACGATAATGATACAAAATAAGAGTTAAAAATAATTTTTAAAAGACAATAATGATATAAAATAATAATAAAAAAAAGACAATAATGATACAAAATAAGAATAATAATAAAAAAAGACAATAATGATAAAATAAAAAATAATAATTAAAAAAAGACAATAATGATACAAAAAAAAAGAAAAAGTAGATATTCAGGACAGTGCCAGTAGGTTATTTGCTTTCTTTAATTATCACTACACCGGTCTTCTGAGTCTTCATTCCCGTTTACTTTTCAGTCATCTGGGAGGGCTTCAAGCTTCTCCAAATAAGATAAAATGTGGGGCCCAAGTTTCATGGAATTTTTGGGTCGATCCTCTAAGGCAATATTTGATCTTTTCTAACTTAAGGAACAGAATCAGGTCTTTCAACCAGGAGGAGGCTTTGGGTGGATGTGCTGATTTCCACTCAAGTTCAATTCAATTAATTTTTATTTATATAGCACCAAATACAACAAATGTCATCTCAAGGCACTTGGACAATAAAGTAGGATTCTTCTCCGGGCAAGGAGAGTTGAAAAAGCACATTTTTAATTGTATTTGTCATCAGTTCACCCTCCCCTGGGACTCCAAATGTAGCTATTCCAGCACTGGGTTGGATATCTCTGTTAAAAGCTTCAGATAACGTTAGAAATATCGTAAAAAATGATAAAGATCAGTTTTAAATGATGTGCAAAATCCTTGTCTTCTGGACTTATGAGAAGGAACATTTCTTTTCTTAGAAGGTAAAGGAGAAACGTTGACCATCAGCACCAGCATCAAAATATTTCCAATGAAAGCAGGTTTGAATGTTGCCCCGTGTGCACATCACAGAGGCGACTTCAAACATCAAGCTGAGGGGAAGTGATGGTTGCTTTTATTTCTATCAAAAGGAAGTTAACTGGGGTGATTAAGCGCTCGACTCAGAGGTGAGCAGCGGATCAGAAGCAGCGCGTCACGCACCGTTTATCTGAAGTCTGGGAGGCTTTCTTATCTCGACTCGGAGCGCAGGTGTGCTGGCCGATTCTCTTTGTTTCATCACCCGTAAACCATGAACCCCGTTCAAAAGCCGGCTTTTCAAACCAGAAAAATCAAAGAGAATTTGTTCTTTGCTGAAAGTCTTCTGTGTCCATAATGTGGCAGGTTGAACCGCCATCCAGTATGACATTAATGGGACTAAAAGTCATTTTGTGAGAAAGAAAAGAAAAACACATTGCATCAGTTAAGCCTGGAGTAAACCCGACTTAATCCATCTGCACTTTGGGATGAATCTCAGTGTGGAGGGGGCGTCAGTCTGTGTTGAGTTTGGGTTTATTTGGGATTATTGATTTCTTTATGTGCAACATTCTGAGGGTTTGATGAGTTGGAGACGTGTACAACCATGTCTCATATCTACTACACCAGCTGCCAAATACAGACGCCCAAACAAGTGCAAAAACAGGCAAAACAAACCAAACACACTATTTAAAAAGGTCTGAGGCTATAGTAAATATCTAATACCAGCTCTACTGCTGATAAATCCCTCCGATGTCGACTCCAGATTCAACCCTGGCTGATTGCTCTGGAGCAGAGATACTCATTGTGCAACTCCTCAAGCTTTAATTCTCTAACTCGCATAGTAGCTTATAACAATATGGTAACAATAACAATACATGTTTTCAAATAACATACAGCGGATACTGCACAGTGTTAAGTATTTTAATTAAGTTTGTGTTTTTGTAGTATTAAGTATTTTTATTAAGTATTAAATAAGGCTTAATGGTGTTTCCTAAAGGGGGCTCTGTTAAACCTGGCAACGCAGACCGCTTAAACCACCGTCACACCTGACCGCAGAGCACGCTAGCTCCTTTAGCCAGCGGCGCGAGATGCAGGCACAATGGATCGGTTTTTAATTAAAAAAGGGAAAAAACCAGCACAGAAACCAGCACAGAAACCAGCACAGAAACAGAAACCAGCCCAGAAACCAGCCCAGAAACCAGCCCAGAAACCAGCCCAGAAACAGAAACCAGCCCAGAAACAGAAACCAGCACAGAAACAGAAACCAGCCCAGAAACCAGCACAGAAACCAGAAACAGAAACCAGCACAGAAACCAGCACAGAAACCAGCACAGAAACCAGCCCAGAAACCAGCCCAGAAACCAGAAACAGAAACCAGCACAGAAACCAGCACAGAAACCAGAAACAGAAACCAGCCCAGAAACCAGAAACAGAAACCAGCCCAGAAACCAGCCCAGAAACCAGCCCAGAAACCAGAAACAGAAACCAGCCCAGAAACCAGCCCAGAAACCAGCCCAGAAACCAGCCCAGAAACCAGCCCAGAAACCAGCCCAGAAACCAGCCCAGAAACCAGCCCGGAAATAGAAACCAGCCCGGAAATAGAAACCAGCCCGGAAATAGAAACCAGCCCAGAAATAGAAACCAGCCCAGAAACAGAAACCAGCCCAGAAACAGAAACCAGCCCAGAAACAGAAACCAGCCCAGAAATAGAAACCAGCCCAGAAATAGAAACCAGCCCAGAAACAGAAACCAGCCCAGAAACAGAAACCAGCCCAGAAACAGAAACCAGCCCAGAAATAGAAACCAGCCCAGAAATAGAAACCAGCCCAGAAATAGAAACCAGCCCAGAAACCAGCCCAGAAACCAGCCCAGAAACCAGCACAGAAACCAGCCCAGAAACCAGCACAGAAACCAGCACAGAAACCAGCACAGAAACCATGCTCATCCTGAATGTCTCACTATGATTACAACAACAAACTACAAATACAACATGAAGAAAGTCGAGCACATGCACGCCAGCTTCAGCTCATCCCAGTATTAAGGTAAATGTGGTCTGAATTGAACATGTATTGGCTGTGGTGTTTCTTTTTCTGTGGGATGTTTTATATGTAGAAATGCATATTTGCAAAAAAGGGGACTTTAGTATGTTGTGGTGAAAGTGGCTCTGCCCTTGATTTTGCTGCCAATGTGGCTCTGGTGAAATAAATAGAGTATCACTGCTCTGGAGAGTTGGAATTGTTTAGTTTAATAACTGGGAACATGAGAGCTCCAGATTCTGCAGTGGATCACTGAGTTAGAAGATGTTGTGCATCCACACAGTCGAAATCATGATTCACAATCCTTCAGGAATGTGATCAGAGTTTGTGGATCAACTTCAGGAACAAACTGCTGTGCTTGTGGATCTGTCGTTGGTCCAAATGTCTTTATTTTGCTTTGGGAGGAAATAAGATTTAACTGACATTTGAGCAAAAACACGACAGACGGTAACCATGACAGCAGGCAGGTAACGGAGGCGCGAGCTGATGTCTGTGTGATTCTTAAAAAAGGGCAAAAACCATGCTCATCTTGAATGTCTCACTATGATTACATGTCTGATTCAATGGGAAAATCGATTGAAAAGCACTTCACAAGCCCCAAAATGCATTGTGAAAATGCCATAAAAGCTGTATTCTAAACAGGGCCTTAATAAAAATGACATGGCTGATGCACAGAAAACTATGTGGAGAAGGTGGCGATGGCAGCACGTTCAGGTGTGTGAACTTCTCTGCTTTCTGTGATCCGATGAGGATTCAGCCCTGAAAATGAAGTTTTACTCACAAACGTACACATTTGACCTGACAGAACATCTAGATGTTTGGTCTTAGAACGCCAATTCTTCACCTCCAAATCGTTTTTTTTAAACCTACAAACATCGTACGTGAGGAAGTGTGTTTAGGACACGCAGCTGGAGGCCTTCAGCACAGATGTACGGCACACCGGCGCCGCCCTGCAGGCGCTGATGTTTCCCAGCGTGCGTCTGCGGCGGCGAGCTGCCTCAGGCCGTCGCTTTGTCTTTAGGAGATAAACTGCTCGCCCAGATTAATTATTAACCAGCACAGGGAAGTTCTTTTTATGGCCGAGGTTAAAGTAGAGTAACGCTCCAACCGCCAATGATTAATTATCTGTGGTGTGTTTTAAATGTGTCGGCAGCGTTCCGCCCACAGAGAGAAAGAACCGGCCGGATATCTGACGCAGAGAGGAGGGAGGACTCTGCCTTTCACAAACATTTTCTTTTTCTTTTGGAGAGTCTGTGCTCTGTTTAGTTTTCTCCACCACGAAGACACGAGAGAAACAACGTGCACACCGATGTTCAGTGGGAAACTGCCTCCTGGGAAATTAGATTAGATTGTTCTTTATTTATCCCACAAACGGGGAAATTCACTTGCCACAGCAGCAACAACAGACAGGAACGAGTAATTTAAAAAAAGAGAAAAAGTCAAGTGACCTAGTACAAATAATATTGCACACTATGAAGTTGAAATGAATAAAATATAAATAAATATGGATAAAGAAAAATCTCTATATGAGTGGAAATGCAGAAAGGAGGAAGTCCAAATGGAGCATGAAGCTTTGTCAGCCTTTGACCAATCACCTTCAGGTGCCTCTACAGACAGCCAATCACCTTCAGGTGCCTCTACAGACGGCCAATCAGCTGCAGCTGGACTGATTTGAAACTCAGACGGTGACAGAGGGTTTGTGGGAACTGATTTGTTCATGTTTACTGATGGAAAGGTCTCATAAAGTCAAAGCAAACTGTTGTGGCCATTTATGTTTGTAAATCATAAGTTCTATCAGTTTAGTTTTCTTTGGGCAGTTAGAATATACTTTAGTTAGTTTGGAATCAAAATCTGTAATTCATTTTTATATATCAAATTGTTTAGATTATTTTGGTAACTTTTAGACCCTCCCATTAATTAGAGAGATTAAGAACACACCGTGTTGGACGGTGTGAAGATAGGTTTTGGTAAAATGATTTTTTTGACCACTTTTTGAGCTTGTAAAATCAGATTAAGTTAACTTTCTATTTTCATCTAAGTTGTAAGAGATTTTTTGTCATAGTTTTGTTCATATCATTTGTCGGAAATAAACTACATACATTTTTTTAAACCGCCTGTTGCCACCCACGGCCTTTCTTAGAAAATTTAGTTTGGAAACTTAGAAGGCCGTGACACAAACTTTAACGGACGTGATAAAAGAACCCAGAGAGGAACACAAAAAGCTGTCGGGGTGAACTCAGAAGAACACATTTAAGTTGCAGCGAGTCGACAAACAGCGGCACACTCTCATCAGTGTACAAACTTCCATTAACTAAAGCAGAGATATTCATTGCGCGGCTCGCGAGCTCTAATTGGCGGCTCGCATAGTAGCTTATAACAATATGTTAACAATAACAATACATGTTTTCAAATAACATACAGCGAATACTGCACAGTGTTAAGTATTTTTACTAAGTTTGCGTTTTTGTACTATTAAGTATTTTTATTAAGTATTAATTAAGGCTTAATGGTGTTTCCTAAAGGGGGAACTGTTAAACCTGGCAACGCAGCCCGCTTAAACCATAGAGCACGCTAGCTCCTTTAGCCAGCGCGAGATGCAGGCACAATGGATCGGTTTTTAATTAAAAATGGAAAAAAACCAGCACAGAAACCATGCTCATCCTGAATGTCTCACTATGATTACAACAACAAACTACAAATACAACATGAAGAAAGTCGAGCACATGCACGCCAGCTTCCGCTCGTCCCAGTATTAAGGTGAATGTGGTCTGAATAGAACATGTATTGGCTGTGTTGTTTCTTTTTTTGTGGGATGTTTTATATGTAGAAATGCATATTTGCAAAAAGGGAACTTTAGTATGTTGTGGTAAAAGTGGCTCTGCCCTTTGATTTTGCTGCCAATGTGGCTCTGGTGAAAAAAAAACTGGTGAGTATCTCTGATCTAATGCAAAACACTGACTTCCATGAGCAGCATCAGATCAGTATGAGGGCAGGTACAGACTCTGAGAAGAAGGTGCACGATGGTGAGTAGGGACCCCGACTAACTGATGCTGAGTGGAGGGAACCATTCTCCTAAAAACTGCTAACTAACGTTTCTTGCTCAAAAAGAAGGAACTTGTTCGGCTGGATTCTCGAGAAGACGGATTACTCTCGTCAGCCGCTCTCTGCATGAAATATTAAAATTACAATCGAATCAACATGAGGAAAAAAAAGATCCTGCAGCTTCCAACGCGGCAGCTTGATTCCCGACGAACACACATCATCTGTCATAATAACTTCTGCTTCTGCTTCAGCTGCCTCTTATTGAATTTCCAGACTTTAATGCCCCTTAATTAGATGCTACAGACCCCTGAACCGCCCGGCCCGGCGAGCAGCGCCACGTACTCCTCCGCCCTGAACAGAAAGCATCTGCCGAGGCTTCGGATTGGCTGCGGAGGACACAGAATTCCTTCTGTAATGTCGCCGGTGGGTGAGGATTCTGATGGAAAACTCCCCGTCCTTCTGCATGAAAACGCTGCCTGATGATGCACCGCAGGGCGCCGCTGTGTTTTTCATGTAGAAATCTCTTCCTGATGGAGCAACGGAACAAAAGAGTCCAATCACACCCGATCGGCCTGTGAGATGCCAAAAATACCAAGTTCCCAAATTCCAGCTTTTCCTGGTGGAGATCAGACTGTGAAACACGGCCGTCTCCCTGTTCGGGGTTAAGTGAGAGCATGTGTGCGGCGGCAGCTCTGCAGCCACATCCGGCTGGTTCTGAATATTCAGACATTTTTTCCATCAACCAGCACGAGGTGCTTTTTTCCTCTTTATTAAAACCTGCTGTGGGTCCATGTGGGATCATCTCTAATGCGCCCGCTGCCTCTCTGCAAAGACGGTTTACTATCAGGAGGGGCTGTTTGAATGGGCTTTACAGGAAAAAAACCTAATAACTGCCTGTTGTAAACACACCAAAGTAAAACAGGTATGCACACATGCTCTGCTGTAAATAATCTGGGACTAACCGCAGTCACGTACCTACAGAAACTAGGTCGCAGCAGCCAATCAGAAGTTGCGAGGAGCTGCCGAGTATAAACTGTTTGATTAGTTTTTATGGGCTGAAACAATCGGACGTTTTACGAGTCATTCATAGAACAACCGAGCAGACTAACCGAAGACGTTCGGTCAGTGCAGTTCCTGCTTCAGACTACGCAGTTTATGTCCTTGGATGGTCCAAGACTTTAAGATAATAACTGGACTAAACAACTGGGACAGACGAGGCGTCTCTATCGGGTCAGATAGGTCTGGTACATTAGACACACGCCAAAAACAACACTCACTCACACTCACACGTTGTTTATCTAATCCGAAGAACATGACGAGGACGGTGGTTTGGCCCGTTCACGTCACTAATAACTGGCCAATTACACTCGGTTACATCCAAGTCCAACCGCTGTAGGATAAATGTGAACTATTTCTGGGTATCGGCGCTCGTTCTGACGGAGGCGCTGCCACACTTTACCTGAGACCAAGATAAATACTTTGTCTGTGAACTCAAGATTCCTCCGGCTTGTTCTTGGGCTTCCGATGAAAGAATCGGGCTCACGCTTCCACAAACCCAACAGACTCTGTGCTGTCAAGTGACCATTTATGTGTATGAGCATATGAGCGGAGGTGGGTAGAGCAGACACAAATTGTACTCACGTAAAAGTAGTGTTACTTCAGAATAATATGACTCAAGTAAAAGTAAAAAGTACTCATCCAAATAATTACTTGAGTAAGAGTAAAAAAGTGCTCGGTGAAAAAACCACTCAAGTACTGAGTAACTGTTGAGTAACGTCTGATTTATTTGTTAACACAAGCATTCAATCAGACAGACAAACATACTAAATAATCATCTTTAGGCAAATTAGAGTTCATCCAATCGATAAAATAAATTAAAGTTAATTAATTAATTACAAAATAGCTTAAATTAAAATAATCCAGGTAAATTCAAGAACTTCAATAAAAAATAAAAGAGACTTAGGAAATGTTTAAAACATATGTAACCCATATGTAACCTAAAAAACAAACATTCACCTATCCATGGGGGAAAAACGAGTTTAGGAAACTTAGCGCTACATGTTTCCTCAAGTTAGATGTTGAGTTTCTGCTGAAATGTGCGTTTGTTTTGGTTGCCACAGAAGACACATAATGTAGCTGCTGTTTCTCACTCTTTGTAAGGTAAACATGCTTTCAGTATGAGGCCTCGTCTGCGTCTTCATTTCCCACCGTTGGTTCTGACATTTTTCATCTGTTTCTTTCTTTGTTTGCTACGACTGCTAATGCTAAAGCTAACCCGTCCCGCCGCTGAGATCGAGTATGGTCACGTGACCAGACTGCACGGCTGCGTCTGATTGGTGGAACACAGTCAGGTGGTAGAGCCTTTGGTGGAAGTCTCTCTCTCTGTCAGAATAAAACATTAACATGAGGCGTACGCGGGGGGATAAAAATAATGAGGCGTAGAATACCAAAGAGGTAAGAAGAAAAGTAACCAGCTCATTGTAGCCTAATGTAGCGGAGTAAGAGGACAGTTTCTGCTGCACACATCTACTCAAGTAAAAGTAAAAAGTATAGAGATTTAAAACTAGAAGTATAATTTTTTTCAAAAACTTAAGTAAATGTAACTCGTTACTACCCACCTCTGCATATGAACACATGAGCTTTGTAAAATGATGCATAGAAAAACAGCTCAAAGCAGTTTCCCTGTGAGGATTCTTTAAGGTTTTCGGGTTATGATGCCTGACTGATATAAAAAGGCACTCCTCACAGCAGCTTAGAGCCTCACATCGAGGAAAAACCACGAGGACGTCACAGTCCGTGTAAAAACAATGACCTGCAGAGTGAGTTAGCAAAGAGCAAATATTAGCTCAAGTTCACACGCCGGAGCTGAGCAGAGCATGTTAACATTTGGCCCTAAAACCTTACCGATGATGGCAAACACAACCTACAAAGTCACCCACTTTAAAGAGCTTTAAATCATTCAGAGCTAATCAGATACGACAGCTGGACGCACCTGACCCAATGCAACAAAACCAACAAGTGCTCAGAATACAGACGAAGAAACCACGACAGACACTTTGAGCGAAAGCTGCCAGCAAAGAGGCTCATCTGAGTTGTTGCTTTGCCTTTCCCACACAAACAACAACCCTAAGTAGGGCTGAACAAAAGGAAATCCATCTTGTAACAATCATGCAGCGCTTACAGCTTCACTGACCACAGCATCCACTTTGAACAAGCTGCGCTTTCTCGTTTTTTATGCCTTATTTCACCGCTGATGACGTCATCGTTAGCTCAGAGGGTCTGTGGTTGGAACATATTCAGACTCAACCTTTAGAAAGCGAGTGTGTGGCTTGTTTCTGAAGGTGTGTGTTCGTGGGAGTTCAGGCAGGGACAGTATATTTGGAGCGAGTCTTCTCAGCCACAACCCAACCGCTTCCAATACAACCAGTCAGCTGGGTGCCAGAAAAAATATTCCCCTGACTGTAGTCCCGGCAGCAATTCAAGTTACACCCCACACACTTAGGAAAAATATTTAGCTGCACACAAACTTTACTTCTGGGAGACAGGCTTCGGGTTGATTGAACATTCGATGGTTTGCTTTGAGAAAGCAGTCGGTAAGATGTGAGAATGTGACCCAGTCTGAGTCAAAAGGTGTCAAATGCGTCTGTTTGGTCAGGAATCCTTTGCATCACACCTCAACTCAGAGAGCCTCCCGTAGCATCGGGTTTCACGGCTCCACCTTTAAGTCCTTACAACCCTGTTCTATAAAAACTGAGTAAATTAATTTAAAAAAAAAGTCAACGATTTTTCGTATTAAAATCCAACTTTTGATGTCAGTCCAGCTTCCTGGATCATGAATCTAAAGTTGGCAAGATTAGCTTTATTTGTAATGCATACACATGAAATTCGTCCTCCGCTTTTAACCCATCCAGTAATAAACCAAACTAGCTGAAAATTAGTAAAATTTAAAATTAGTTTTTAAAATAGCCTCATGCCTCCACAGATATCCTGAATGTGTTGGAGATGCAGCTGCTCTGCATGAACTACGTGCTAAGATGCTAAACTACATGCTAAGATGCTAAACTACATGCAAAGATGCTAAACTACATGCTAAGATGCCAAACTACATGCAAAGATGTTAAACAACATGCTAAGATGCTAAACTACATGCTAAGATGCGAAACAACATGCTAAGATGCTAAACTACATGCAAAGATGTTAAACAACATGCTAAGATGCTAAACTACATGCTAAGATGCGAAACAACATGCTAAGATGCTAAACTACATGCAAAGATGTTAAACAACATGCTAAGATGCTAAACTACATGCTAAGATGCTAAACAACGTGCTAAGATGCTAAACTACATGCAAATATGCTAAACAACATGCAAAGATGCTAAACTACATGCTAAGATGTTAAACAACGTGCTAAGATGCTAAACTACGTGCTAAGATGTTAAACAACGTGCTAAGATGCTAAACTACGTGCTAAGAGGCTAAACTACATGCTAAGATGCTAAAATACGTGCTAAAATGCTAAACAACATGCTAAGATGCTAAACAACGTGCTAAGATGCTAAACAACATGCTAAGATGCTAAACAACATGCAGTCCAACTAGAATGAGAGGCTTGAGTGATTCTACTTAAGTGATAGAAGAAGAAAAGTTTGATACAATATTTTACAGGATTATCTGCAAAGTACCGACTTAACAGGGTTCACTTAATTCTGACAAACTCAGGGAGAGACACTGCAGTCCACAGCCCTGCTGTCAATCCCGACTTTAAAAGGCTTTGTTTTTCATCTCTTATTAGAAAAATACTCTCAAACTCATCAAATTATCAAAAATGACATGAATATTTACAACGAAATGTGACCGGTTTTAAACTTCATAGTTTGGCAATAGGAGGGAAAGGAAACCCAACACTTAATCACTTTATAAACTGCTGTGTGACCATGACATGTGAAAGACTGGCCTTTCTTTGGAATTACTTCACATCATCTTCGCTTTATTTACAGTTTCCTTTGGTGACTGTTGCAACAGGGCTGCTCATCACCATTTTAAACTTTAAGGACTTTAAGCTTTTGAGTCTCTTACTTAATTAAACTTAATTATCTCCTTGTTCCCCAAGACTCAGACCAAAGCCCTGTTAACAACACACAGCACCTGGTGGACCTGCATTATTAACAAAGCCATTGTGGGGCGGGGTCAGGGGTCAGACGGCGGACTCTTGTGTCGGAGTGGGCGTGAGCGGAGGTGTTGACTGGAGGCTCAACAGGAAGCAGCTGCTCGTCGGCAGGTCGTCCTCCTCTTGTCAGTGATCGTGTTATCAGGAACTCTTTGCACAATGACACATGAACAAGAGGCCTCTACCAGCTGATTAAAGCCAGGCTGACTCAAATAGTATGCTAATAATCAAGAGATTGTTGTCATTGATGTCAGCGAAAGCTCTCCGACACTCTTTAAGCTACAAAGGACAACACTTTCCCACAGACACAAGAAGCTCGCACTGTCCTCCTCAGCTGCTTTTGGATAATTAAAAGGCATGTCGTTGTGAATCTGGAGAGCAGCTGTAGGGCGGACCCATGTGAGCGAGCAGCTGACTCGGGAGAGACTCGGAAAGCTCGTTCGGTGGGACGACAAACTGCCAGGAGGAAAACACAAGCAGAATATTTCATGAGCCCAGAACACGAAAAGCCTCAGATTGAACCAGTCGCAGGAAAGATGACAGAAAGCAGAGCTTCGGCCAAATGTCTCTGTGGTGAGACGTGTCAGAAAACACACGCTTATGGACGTTAAATACGTTTTCCTTCTTTAGATTCAATGCCTGAACAGAACTGTCAAAGTTTATTTTATAGGGCTGGCCGAGTTCACTCGTTATTATCGCGTTAACTCGTTTATTATTTAACGCCGATAAATATTTTATTGCGCATTAACGCAGGTTTTATTATTTATTTTATTATTGTAAAAGTCTGCTGCTCACAGGCTTTTATTTTGTAAAAGTCTGTTGCTCACAGGCTTTTATTTTGTAAAAGTCTGTTGCTCACAGGCTTTTATTTCGTAAAAGTCTGCTGCTGTCTGCTGTGGAACAGGAAAAGAAAGTAATCGGCGGATCCACCAAACATGGAGAAGGGTACGGAACTTTTACTCTGCCATTTTCATGTTAAAGTTCTTCCAGACGGCGGAGTCGACAGAACCAAAGTCATCTGTAAACACTGCCAAGTTGAATTGTCTTCTCAGCGTAGTAGTTCCAGTCTAAAATATCACTTAAAGGCAAAACACACAACTGATAGCAGCAAGTCATTCAAGGAAACAGACAGTGGAGCGAGGCTTCTACATAAAAACTACAGAAAGATGCTGATGTTAAAAGTGTGTTTGCACAACAAATGTTATGGCACTTTCATTCATATGGCAGCACATTTAAAATAAAGCTAAATGCTAAAAGCTATACGCTACTTTTGGATTCATTTTTGGATTTTGCGTACAAATGCGATTAATCGTGATTAATCAGGGAAATCATGTGATTAATTAGATTAAACATTTTAATCGTTGCCCAGCCCTATTATTTTAGAATTAAAACGCCAGCTTACCATTGAGGAGAAAAATAAATCAAATACTCAAACTTTACTGACTTGTCGATGCTCTTTAACTTGACTAAAACTATCCAATCAAACCTTTGGATGTCAGAGCTGGAATAATGTCAGCCAGGACTCTACTGAGACTCTGAAACTACTGGCAAGGTTAACTTCTGTCTGCATTACCAGTTGATAAGGATGCAGACAGCCACACAGATAATGGAGAGCACTCAGTTATGGCTGGTTTTGTGTGACAACTTCCCCAACTTTCTGTGTGCGATCCAGTTAAAAATGTGTCAGACTGACGTGTGAAACTGATCCAAACTGCGTCAGAATCTCAGGAGACGGAGCATTCGTCACACATCTTTACTAATCTCCAGCTGGACTTAACTGGCGAAGGAAAAGATAAAGTCAATCAGACAGCGAGGTTATCAGTTATCAGCTGCTGGGATTCAGTAGAAGAAGTAGTCCCGACCAGATGGGGACTCGAGTCGCTGTTTTGATGACTTGTGACTTGACTTGACAAAAAATAAAGACTTGAGACTCGACTCGGACTTGGACTTGGAAGTTAAAGACTCGGCACTTGACTTGACCTGAGACACGATGACTTGAATGACTTGAGAGTTGTTCAGTTCATGTTTTCAGTTTGAATATAAAATTAATAATTAAAACAATAATATGGATTACCCGGTAGGAGCGCAGGCTGAGAATGGCGTCATGATTGGATCCCTACCCTGTCAATCAGCCATGCCCTCTCTACATACCTTAGTGTTTATTGGAGAGAATAAACTCATATCAGATATGCATCAACATGTCAGCGGGACCGAGAGTCGTTGTCTTCGGCTTTAATCACCATTTTGACGGCAAAAAGACGAACAGCACAGTGCAAGACATGCGGCATCAACATCTCTGACAGCCAGACGACAACTTCCAACTTTGTTCATTATTTGAAGATCCATTCTGACCAGTAAGTGCTTGTCATATCTAATATTAACCTGTTAGCCTAGTCGGTAGTTAGCTAACGTTAGCTTGATATGATACAGGGTGGGGGTGGGGGTGGGGGGAAGTTACTTATATCTTGTCTTGATCAGATTCTGCAGGTAAAATTGCAATAATAAGGTGACTTGACCTGTTACAGGACTTGACTTGCCCAAGAAAAAATGACTTGGGACTTACTTGAGACCTGCACATGTGGTCCCATCTCTGGTCCTGACTATTAGGAGGGGATAAAAACAAAACTAAAGGGTGGTGGACATCCAAACTACATCTGGGAAGACAGCGTTCTGTCACCCGACTTCAAACTAAAAACATTAGTAGAAGTTTTTATTTCCACCTTTCTCGTTTCCATCAGCCTTTCCTTCCTCCTGAGATCATTAAAGATAACACAGCTTCCTGCAGCCTTGGATGGGGAAGGCAAACCACCTCGCCTGAGGTAAAGACCGGTTAGACGCAGTCAGCTGACGTAGGAGAGTCACTGCAGCGCCGCGCGATAAACATCAGGCTGAAGTCTGGAACTCATAATCAGTTGGACACACGATTACATGACTGGTCTGACGTGAGTTACGGCTTCCTTTTGGGGCACTGCTGACAGAAATGTGTGACTGCAAGCAGGTTCAATTTGAAATATATTTGTCAGATACACAAAACAAGTGATATTTCCATTAAAATGTGATTAAATGTATTGTGAGTTTGGGAGATTTCCCCTGTGTCAACGCCAGCAAATCTGCCCTTAAACAGAAAACAGATGAGTTCCCAGCTGATCCCGGCACTGTGCAGCCTCTCTCATTATAACACAGCTGGAACGTGCGCTTTCCAACCCGACTTCTGCGGGTTAATACTGACCAACAGGTAGCCAGAGTTCGGCCGTGGCACCACGTGTGAAGCCAGAGAGAAAGAAGCACGAAGGAACTTCACCGTGACTGAACAGCTGTGGATTCTGCTGTCAAATCCTCCCAGACAGGCTTTCACAATTTTGGAATATTTCTTCCTCCATTACCAAAAATGTTGTTGCTCAATCGTGCACAAACTTTGCTCGTGGCCATCTGAGTGTCTGAACATGTTTACTGAAATCTTTCCGGATGAATCCGTAGGGTTTAAAGAGTCAACAGGGCGTGCCAAGTTTCACTGTTACGCCATCGTAGGCGAGTGTCAAAACCTAAAGCAGGACCTGGAACAACTAGTCCATGCATTCATCTATAAAAAACAACAAAATAAACTACCATATAGGGGTGGGCGATATGGAAAAAATGTTGTATCACGATTTTTTTGCGTAAAATCACGATTTCGATTTTTTTATCACGATCTTCCACCCAAAAAAAAAAAAAAGACCAATTACAGTAGAGTTAAGTCGACATGCTGAACCACAGAAGAGCTAAGGAGTAAAAGAAAGAATTTGGCAATCAACACATTGTAATTCAACTGTAAGCCAATTCAAGATGAAAAATAATGATCTAATTAATGACATCTGACACAGTGAGAGTGAAGCAACCGGAACTAGAAAAACGAACCACTGATGACGACTTGACTCCACCTGTTAGAAAGCCCATGTTGTTTGGTTATTTTCAGTTAAATACATTAATTACCTCCGCCAAGGAGGTTATGTGATCGCCCGAGTCTGTTGGTTGTCTGTCTGGATGTTCGCCTGTTCGTGCTGCAATCTTGCGACCTGCCACAAGGTGGCGCGACCTGGCGGAGGTTTGCACTCTCTGAGTGCATTTCTAGTTTATATTGTGTTTTACGGTGAGTTTTCATACGTCCAACGTTCGTGAACACACCATAGACGTTCCGATGTTCCTGAATGTACCGCACCTGTGCGTGAGACGATGTCGCTGTAAAGTTTCGTTTCTCCTCCCGATGCAGCAGTGAGCAGCTTGTAATTTTCCCTTTGCTGTTTTCACCTAACATTAGCCTGTACACCCTGGGTTTATTGTGTGTAAATGCCAGAAGAACCACAGCCAAATAAATCCACCACAAACTGGACATCTGTATCCGTGTCTTTTAACGGGGACACACACCATACACCAGCATTAAAAAAAATAAATAAATCATTGCGCTGATTGGCAAAGGCGATCTATACGGTTTCTCTAATTTGGTAGATCGCCTGCGATTCTCCACTCTTCCTCACCAGTCACGATTTTATATCGTCAGATCGCGCACCCCTACTACCACAGCTATGCAGATGACACGCAGATATACATTACAATGTCACCAGGAGGCCGAGGCTCTGTACAGGCTCTTGGTAAATTTATTGAGGAGATTAATGACTGGATGTGCCACAACTTTCTCCAGCTAAACAAAAACAAAAACTGAGGTAATCGTCTTTGGAGCCAAAGAGAAACGATTACAGGTCACCACAGAGCTTCAATCTATACACCCAGAAACTACCAACCAGGCCAGAAATCTGGGTGTAGTGATGGACTCAGACCTAAATCTGTAAAAACACATTAAGGCAGTAACAAAGTCAGCCTACTATCACCTTTAGAAAATATCAAGGTTAAAGGATCTGATGTGGAAAAACTAGTCCATGCATCCATCTTCAGTCGGCTTGATTACTGTAACAGCATCTTTACAGGTCTACCTAAAAAGTCAGTCAGAGACCTGCAGCTCATTCAGAACTCTGCTGCTTGAGTCCTCACTGAGACCAAAGAAGTGGACCCCATCAGTCCAGCTCTGAGGTCTTTACACCGGCTGCCTGTCCATCAGAGGATAGACTTTAAAGTATTGATGCTGCTCTATAAAGCTCCGAATGGTCCAGGACCAGAATGCATCAAGGACCTCCTGACCCAGTATGAACCTCCCAGACCCCTCAGCTCATCTGGATCCGGTCTTCCATCAGTTCCCAGAGTCAGAACCAGACATGGAGGAGCTGCATTCAGCTTCTGTGCTCCACATGTCTGGAACAAACTCAAACGATTCTTAATTAGCTAATATAGCATCAGCCAATTAGCTAATGTAGCGTCAGCCCTTTTCACCAGCCGGTTGAACGTGGCACTGATATGCCTTTTATTCCATTATTTTATAGCCAAGGCCATCACTAAAATGAATTAAAAAAAGGGGATTCTGTTCATCAAACCTATATTTTTTGTTTCGATCAAACATCATTAACGAGCTGCGATGACTGAGAGCTTCGGCGCTCCGTTAACAAACAAACAGACTTTACATACTCGCTCAACAGAGCTTCCAGATGACATCCTGATGACAACCAGCTTTTGTTTCCCTGAACAACCAGGAACATTTGAGTCATTGTGTCTCATTAACCATTCAATGCTTCTGGTAACTGAAAACTAACTGTTGATTCACACGATACAACAGTCAGATGATGCATTCATTGGGCTAATGGTTATGACTTAGCCATGACTTCAATAATCAAAATGAAATAAACCGTAGAACAAAGAGAGAGTTTCATGTTTAACGCTTTGAGGCTAAATACATGGGCCTTGGTATCATATAATTCACAGTGCTGAACATTCCCCTGAAGAAAGGAACACATTGCCACTGTGATGACAAAGACTCGAGTTACACCGAGATGTTCTGAGCGTGTGAATAAACATGAATAATGGAGCATACTGAGTTTACCACACCTTGCAATTACAGGCTGAAAGTAATCAAACAAACAACGTGCTATAAATCAACATGCAGAGAAAAGCAGATGTTGAAAGTGCCTGTAGGGTCACATTCTGAAATACTGGAATGCACAGACTCCCCCAGAATATTTGATAGAGGTGGGTGAGTTTGAGCCGAGGCTGATGGAGGAAACAGGTGTCTGAGCCGTTGGGAAACAACTTAATATGCACAACTTTTGGGGGGTTCTTTTACCAAAAAAATCCATTGCAAACCGATTAAACCTTCCAATAAACATATTTTATACTACAAACATTTATCAAATCCAATGCAAACCAATTAAACCTTCCAATGAACATATCTAATACTACAAAACTTTATCAAATCCAATGCAAACCAATTAAACCTTCCAATGAACATAATTTATACTACAAACATTTATCAAATCCAATGCAAACCAATTAAACCTTCCAATGAACATAATTAATACTACAAAACTTTATCAAATCCAATGCAAACCAATTAAACCTTCCAATGAACATAATTAATACTACAAAACGTTATCAAATCCAATGCAAACCAATTAAACCTTCCAATGAACATATCTAATACTACAAAACTTTATCAAATCCAATGCAAACCAATTAAACCTTCCAATAAACATATTTAATACTACAAAACTTTATCAAATCCAATGCAAACCAATTAAACCTTCCAATAAACATATTTAATACTACAAAACTTTATCAAATCCAATGCAAACCAATTAAACCTTCCAATAAACATATCTAATACTACAAAACTTTATCAAATCCAATGCAAACCAATTAAACCTTCCAATGAACATAATTAATACTACAAAACTTTATCAAATCCAATGCAAACCAATTAAACCTTCCAATAAACATATTTAATACTACAAAACTTTATCAAATCCAATGCAAACCAATTAAACCTTCCAATAAACATATCTAATACTACAAAACTTTATCAAATCCAATGCAAACCGATTAAACCTTCCAATAAACATATTTAATACTACAAAACTTTATCAAATCCAATGCAAACCAATTAAACCTTCCAATAAACATATTTAATACTACAAAACTTTATCAAATCCAATGCAAACCAATTAAACCTTCCAATAAACATAATTAATACTACAAAACTTTATCAAATCCAATGCAAACCAATTAAACCTTCCAATGAACATAATTAATACTACAAAACTTTATCAAATCCAATGCAAACCAATTAAACCTTCCAATAAACATAATTAATACTACAAAACTTTATCAAATCCAATGCAAACCAATTAAACCTTCCAATAAACATATTTAATACTACAAAACTTTATCAAATCCAATGCAAACCAATTAAACCTTCCAATAAAGATTTCTAATACTACAAAACTTTATCAAATCCAATGCAAACCAATTAAACCTTCCAATGAACATAATTAATACTACAAAACTTTATCAAATCCAATGCAAACCAATTAAACCTTCCAATGAACATATCTAATACTACAAAACTTTATCAAATCCAATGCAAACCAATTAAACCTTCCAATAAACATATTTAATACTACAAAACTTTATCAAATCCAATGCAAACCAATTAAACCTTCCAATAAACATATCTAATACTACAAACATTTATCAAATCCAATGCAAACCAATTAAACCTTCCAATAAACATATTTTATACTACAAAATTTTTTCAAATCCAATGCAAACAAATTAAACCTTCCAATAAACATATTTAATACTAAAAAACTTGAACCTCAGCAGCGACTGTAGACGTTCTGTGGACTTTCGGATGCTTTTTCACCACTTTAGAGTTTTCTTTGTGATGCTTTGGCTGCCAACAATAAGTCCACCAATTAAGTAATCAGAAATATTCATTTGAAGGCTGTTAAATCAGGTCAATGGGCATTTCAAGCTACAGAAACCTACAACAATAAGTAATTGTGGCTGGGCTATTCCGGGAAGTGACTCAGCAGATACGATTGAGGCAACCTGAGTCACATCACTTCAGCCAAAATGCCATTTTAAACCTTCACTGCGTCACTGTCAGCCTGTCAGGAGATTATTTCAATTCAAAGGGACAGACCTGCAGCCCTCGTAAAAGCAGCAAAACAACTCAGCGCACAGGCTGCGGTGATGAAAAAAACGACTGGTTGAACGTAAGCTCCAGTCGGCCGGAGTTGGGAGGGTCCAACAAGAACCTATTTCACAAAGAAAATGGAAGAAATACCAAAAAAAAGCTACACTGAGCAATCTTCCTTATCTAATGAATGCTATCAGACGTACGTTTCTAAGGCATCAACAAAGAGAGTACATAGTTCCAAAAAGTAAACATACAAATGTAAATAACAGGAAATGCATGAGCCTCACACCAGGATGTATAACAGCTGAGTCAGTCAATTACATGCATTTTATTCAAAGAAAAAAGGCAAACGGCTACATTTCCTGAGCTCTTAAAACATTTTGAAGGCTTCGTAAACACGACCTTGTTTTCTTTTGCTGTCTTACTGCAATATATGTTCAAAACTGTCAGAAACACCAAGGTGGAAGGAGATGGAAGAGGGGCATCATGCCAGAGAACAGCGTTCAGGTCCCAATATTGACAAAAGACTTTTCGCCGTCAAACTATGCTGTCAGTTGTAGACAGTTAGTTTGAGGCATTAGGTCATTAGGTCACGACACTACTACGCTTTGTGGTTTCTCTTCCACATTTTCCTGCGCTGGCCTGCATCCCATGAATGCACCATCAACAGGGCATTATGGGTCGACTTGCAGACCTTTGAATTAGAAAAGGAATAATTCTGCTGCCATAAAATGGAACCAAGCAGAAACCTCAGAGACGGTAAACTGGATTTTTAACAAACCGGCGCTGTGGCTGCAGATCGGTTCACAGCTCAAAGCACAAACTGCCACAAAGGAAACAGCAAAAACACAAGTTACAAAGCATTATTACAGTATTTCAACTGTCTCCCTTTGAGCTCCATCTCTGAAAAGAAAGTTTGTAGTTCCACTAAAACATCTGAGCAGAATCTGCTTCATCTTGGTGTCCTGCCACCTGCACACGGGGGCCTTTTGTGCATTCACTCTTCTGCTGATTTTCTTTGAATTGCCTCGTGATGTGGTGCCAACTCCAGGCTGTTGGCCCTGCTACAGACGACCAAGTGGACGCTCCTAGTTTCTTGTTTCAAGGCAGCCACAGTGGGGTAGAATAAGACATTTGAGACATTTCTAACCCTTCCAACAGAGCATAAACACATGCATCCTGTGCATGCAAAAAAAGACAAACGTGGAGTTCTTTGAAAGCAAACAGCTTTGAAGTGAAGAATATCGAGCTTGCTTTTCCTGCCTGGACTCAAGCCTTTCCTGCTTGAGGTCAAATCAGTGGCCATTTTGGTTCTTGTAATAGTTTGTCCAGGATGTAGGTGTGTGCAAAGTCAAGAGTTCATAAGCTTTTGAAGGTGGTTGCCAAACAGTGTACAATCCATGTTTGTTATTGACCAACAAAGGCCTTTGGTGGGCAGCTGAAGTACTCTATCCTTAGCGGGTCTGTTTACCTGCCAGCAGCAGGCTGGTTGGAACGGTTTGCAGGTGTGGAAGAGGCACTCCTGCATGGGTTCAGGTAAAAATAAATTAAATAAAGTCTTTCTCAGAGGTTTCTGAAATGAGCTTTTGCTTTTGGGCTGCAGAACAAAGTGACTGAATCCCACAAACACAGGCCGTAATCTCAGCTATGCTTGCTGGGCAGCTTCCTTGTTTTCTCCACAGAGTCAAACATGCAACATCCACAAAACAAAAGCCAATGGGGCTTTTGTTTGCCATTTCTGGTTGTGCATTTTTAGTTGTGTGGGGGGGGCTCCACTGACCCTAAAGCATCACTGCTTTTTGTTAAGTAAAGACCACACTGACATTTTTACTTAGTTTACCTTTATAATGTGTATTCTCTACTCTTCTGTGTATCATGAATTTTGAAGAACAACTTGGCATCGAATTATTTTAGGATTGAGAGTTTTCTTTTGGTTGATCGTTGTTTTCCAGGCAGATTAAATGAACAGAAACAGCAGCAGAGGATAGTTGGTTAAAGGCTGATTTATGGTCGCCTACGAAGAGCGAAGACCCTACCGGAGACGCTCTCCGTAGCTTGTGTGCGTCTACCAAACTTCCTATCTATCGCGGAGACCGCAAGAGTTGTGATTGGTCGGCTAACGACATCATTTTCATCATTTCCCGGTTTAGCTCCTTCCTCTCAGAACAACAACACCGCCATTTCTGAAAGAGTTTACTGTGTGCCGGTCAACATTTGGTCAAAATTATTTGCATTTCAACATCAACAAGCTCCAACTCCAACAACAGTCTTTCTCTCTCAGTCGCCATCATTCACTGTGAGGAGTGGAACGGAGCCGGAACGTGAACAACCAATCAACCACTTTCACCATAGACGTCGCCAGATTGGGTCGTCTAACGTAGCGCCGCCTACTGATCGGGAGGTGAACTGCCTTGCGTATCCGACATCCCGACGGAGAACTTCGAAAGGACGGACTACGGAGACGGATTTTCGGATAGCGACGGAGAAGCATACTGAGGCTTTAACAGATAACCAAGATGAATCAGAATCAGAATCAGAATAACTTTATTAATCCCTTGCGGGAAATTCTTTTGTTGCAGTGCTCTTATTTACAGGAAAATAAAGATTAATAAGAATAAGATAGGGAAAAAAAAATAAAATAAAAATAAAAAAAGAATAAAAATATCGATATGGACAAAAATATTTCTGCATGTGCCAATCATCGTTTGAATGCAGAGCAACTTGGAAAATGAGGTAAATACTCCTCAGATGGACCAGTCCAGGTGTACCCCGCCTCTCGCTCGATGATCGCTGGGATAGGCTGCAGCCCCCCGCCACCCGGCAGTTGGATTAAGCGGGTTTAGAAAATGGATGGATGGATGATCCTCAGATGATTTTATTTGGGCCTTTTGGTCTCCACACGACCTGCATGCAAACAAAGCCTGACGGAGCCAGAAAGCTTCCAGATGTTTTCGTCCCTTACAAACATAACAAACATATTCCGGACTTCTATGTGCAGATATCAGTTTACAGGACTCTGTGCTTCCACTAAGACGGAAAAGGAAACTGAATGATTGATGGCTGACGTATTTTTTTTTTAATTCAATGTTTCGTTTTCCATCACTTTCCTTGCATAAAATCTTAAATTTCACGCATGACAAACTGTGATGAATTAACTTTGGGTTGATTTTGCATTTAACTGTGACATTTCAAAGAAATAATAGCATGTAATTGGTAAGTGGTTATTCTGGGCACTGACTTCATTCGGCCTTTGGACGGGCTCAGAACTTTCCTGGTTGAATCACTGGTACCAATAATTGTGTTGGAAACGCACGAAGAATGTGACCGCATGCATAAACATGGACACACGGAGGTCAACCATGACACCAGGGAAGATTTTCAACTGTCAGCTGAAGCTAAAGCATCGTTCCAAAGGCGGTCCACCTCTAACTGAGGTCCAGTAATGTTACCTGCAGTAAGTATGTCCCACAGAGGGCTTCGTGCAGGTTAGCACACATAGAAGACCAGTCTGAACTGCCATTTCTGCGTCTCTCCCATCACAAAAGGCTGATTATTGTCTGCTGCTCGTAACCATTCAGATTATACTTTCCAGATTTCTTGAAGCCGGACCCAAACCGCAGGAAACCAAGCCAATTTATTTGAGTTTTAAACAGGGTTCATGATATATTTGAGCACATGTAAGAATCAACTCTAAAACTCTAAAACACGATCAAAAAGTCAAATAAACTCAAGTGAAACGGAGTGGTTTCAGAGAGACGAATGACCACGCTGTGACCGTGATTTCTTCTTTGTCGCCGCCCGAAGCAAACGAGCCGAATCCATCTCACGGGACGGGGAGGAATTCGGAATTTAAATAAGACTCCTTCACTTTGTGAAGATGTGTGGCTTAAGGGAAACAATGAGCCTACGCTTAACTCGCTGGACTTCGACTGCTTTCTGCCGCTAAAGACCACTTAGGCCCTAAAAAAGAGGAAATGACCAAGCTTCATTCACCGAAGTCCACCTGACCTACTTTATCCTGCTCTGGGTGTGTGTGTGCACGAGAGGGATTTCTGCATGTTTTGTATTGTTTGTACAAGTGTGTGAAAGAGAGACTGGCCAAAAAAAGTGTGCACACACACAACTACAAGCCCCGTGTGTGCATGGAAGGACTATTCCTGCAGGATATGGTGTGAGCATGTGTGTTACTGGCTGGCAGTGGAGGCCAGAGGTAGCATGTGTCGCCCAGCTGTGGTCTCCTGGCATTAGCTTGCAGACCCGTAGCAAAGGGAACGGTGAGAATATAAATACTGTCTTCCCCCAGGCTTTCTTCTGAGACAAACAACAGAGGCCTTGTTCTACAGAAAAAAAGGTTAGTTTTACTTCTGTGGCTGCACAAATTAAAGCAGCAGTTCACAGTGACCTGAAAACATCAACAGACGTTTACTCCTGCTGCTGTTCCACGTTAAAACCAAACAGGTTGGCTTTTACTGTCGAGCGTTCACAGGACAATCAGGCTTCTACTGACAGAAATCTGCAGCCAACTACCCACCCAACAGAGGTGGGAAGTAACGAGTTACATTTACTTTAGTAAGTTTTTTAAATAATTATACTTCTAGGAGTAGTTTTAAATCCCTATACTTTTTACTTTTACTTGAGTAGATGTGTGCAGCAGAAACTGTCCTCTTACTCCGCTACATTAGGCTACAATGAGCTGGTTACTTTTCTTCTTACCTCTTTGGTATTCTACGCCTCATTATTTTTATCCCCCCGCGTACGCCTCATTTTAATGTTTTATTCTGACAGAGAGAGAGACTTCCACCAAAGGCTCTACCACCTGACTGTGTTCCACCAATCAGACGCAGCCGTGCAGTCTGGTCACGTGATCGTACTCGATCTCAGCGGCGGGACAGGTTAGCTTTAGCATTAGCAGTCGTAGCAAACAAAGAAAGAAACAGATGAAAAATGTCAGAACCAACGGTGGGAAATGAAGACGCAGACGAGGCCTCATACTGAAAGCATGTTTACCTTACAAAGAGTGAGAAACAGCAGCTACATTATGTGTCTTCTGTGTCAACCAAAACAAACGCACATTTCAGCAGAAACTCAACATCTAACTTGAGGAAACATGTAGCGGTAAGTTTCCTAAACTCGTTTTTCCCCCATGGATAGGTGAATGTTTGTTTTTTAGGTTACATATGGGTTACATATGTTTTAAACATTTCCTAAGTCTCTTATTTTTTATTGAAGTTCTTGAATTTACCTGGATTATTTTAATTTAAGCTATTTTGTAATTAATTAATTAATTTAAATTTATTTTATCAATTGGATGAACTCTAATTGGCCTAAAGATGATTATTTAGTATTTTTGTCTGATTGAATGCTTGTGTTAACAAATAAATCAGACGTTACCCAACAGTTACTCAGTACTTGAGTAGTTTTTTCACCTTTTTTACTCTTACTCAAGTAATTATTTGGATGACTACTTTTTACTTTTATTTGAGTCATATTATTCTGAAGTAGCAGTACTTTTACTTTTACTAGATACATCACACACAACACTGATAACACCTTAAAAATCCTCCTCTAAAGTACGACTCCTTTTATATCTTTGCTTTCTATCCTTTGGGCAAACTTCTGCTGAATCAGCTCAACTATTCTTCTACTTTGGTGGAGTCCAACAAATGTTGGTTGTGCACATTTGCCTCGACACCAGTTTATGCTGCATTTCTGTTCCTTGTTTGCAGATCGTAGCAGCGTCAACCTGAAAGATCCTCCCTTTCTGACGCTGCCAGGATCTCGACTCAGACTCTCTTTGGTTAAGCTGATGTGCCAGATGTTTTGTTTCAAAGAACCGTCGCCAAAGTCCTCAGTCCTTCGCCTTTTTTTGGCCCCGAGCAGATCGTTTGGATCCTGGCAACTTGGACCGTCTTATGATCATGATCCTGCGATTGTCATCAGATTTATTATCATGAATCTCACGCCGTGCACATTTGATCTGGGATAACTCACACAGAGTACAGCTGGCTTTGGTGCATAAAACGAAGCGACACGGAGCTTCTTAACCAAAAATCTAAATGCTAATGATGAGTCACGGCTTGTTAATTAATTAACAATGAACTAAATGAGCATTTTATTATCTTGGAGTAGACATAAAACACTGGGACCGACTAACTAAAACTTAATTGATGGACTGACTGGAGCATTTTACTGAGGTTTTACTTAAAGAGAGTCTCTTTCTCATGTGGAATTATTATTATTGGGCGACTACAACCAGACAAAAACCAAGATGACAAACTCAAGGCCCTAAAGCAAGAGTCAGTTAGGTAACAATTAGGCAGCACCAGAGTGGGCACATCTGTCACATCCCATAATTAAAAAGCCATGCTGTGAACAATATAAGAGAACTAGAAAGGTGGACGGGTCTGAGAGGTGATCAGGCGAGTTACTTATTAGACTCAAGAGTTCAGTCAGAAGCCACGAGTTCTTCAGTCATGCAGCTGAGCTTCATTAGTGCGCTGAAGGCGTCCTGTGTCCTGGGAAACATGAGACTGTACAGAGATTCCTTCTTTAATAAACCCTGGGCTAACTGAGCCAGGAGATGGATGTTTGTCTGAGAGAAAAACATGAGAAGATCAGATCTGTGTCGGCAGAATAAGGTTCTGCACCCTGCTTTTATAAAACAGGAGCGTTTTTATAAGCATTCACACATTAAATGAGCCGTTTTCAACAGAAAACAACATTATAAATCCAATCTGGAGCTGCAGGAGTTTAGAAACTGTCCAGTGCAGCCATGCCGTTTATTCAGTTTAACCAAATCAAGAGCGCCTTCTCATCTTTGTCAACCCACACTTTTATTTTGAAACGCTTCAGGTATTAAATCACTTTGTGGCGGCCTGAGCCACTAAAACCCTGAGATAACCTTGTTTGTTCTGTCCTGGCATGTTTGCTCAGAGCAGTGTGAGAAAGGCCCGAGTTTTGGACGTGCTTCAACCCACTGAGCTTTTAACTGCGTCAAATGACTTTATGGCTTTTTTGGAAGAGTTTCAAAACATCTCGAGTGCAATTCCAAGGACGAGCTACGATTCTGGTGGCTTGGCCCGCAAAGAGTGGAGTTAAGTGGCGAGGCAAGGGTAGAATTAGAGATGAATTACTCTGCCGTGCGTTTGTAAACAAACTTTAAGGGTCCGTTTTTATCACACTGGACCCTAAAGTGTGTTCAAGCCCCCATATTTCACATTGTTTGGTGATGAAATTGTCCTCCGGGACGCATCATACTCAAGAGTTCAGAGTGCAACGTTAGTGAAAAATAAACTCTATAGCTGGTTCCTTCAGGGTACTTTAACACATCCTGTCATCAGATAGAATAATTGTCTCTATTTAGTGCTCAAATATGGAAGAAAGACTGTTTGTTTGTTTCTCAATTCAAGAGACACCAAGTCAAGCTGAAAGCATCCAGAGTTTAAAGCAACATCTGATGTAAAATAAAGATTTTATTTGGTAAAACAGCAGCTAAATGACCAGAAGTGCTGTAAATCAGATCAATACGATTCTGTAGATTTCATTTGGATTCGGGTTGAACTTAAAAGTTGGTTTTCCGATCTGGTGATCAGGCGAACGTTGATCTGGGACGAGTTAGATAGGAGGAGGATAGGATTCCAGGTTGGGTTAAAAATTAGGGCTTCGCGAGTTATTCGTTATTATCAAGTTAACTTATTTAATGCCGTCTAAAATATCACTTAAAGGCAAAACACACAACTGATAGCAGCAAGTCATTCAAGGAAACAGACAGTGGAGCGAGGCTTCTACATAAAAACTACAGAAAGATGCTGATGTTAAAAGTGTGTTTGCACAACAAATGTTATGGCACTTTCATTCATATGGCAGCACATTTAAAATAAAGCTAAATGCTAAAAGCTATACGCTACTTTTGGATTCATTTTTGGATTCTGCGTACAAATGCGATTAATCGTTAGCCTGGGAATTCCCATGCTGCTTTGCGCTCGATTTCATTCTCACTGCAAAGTCAGCCTGGAAACCACCGCCCTTATTTTTGCTAGAGTTTGGGAACCAATCACAGAACGGGGGGGCAGCAAGACGATGACGTCTATGCGCTACACCGAAGCTTGTAGAGCGTTAATCCAACATGACAGCGGACACAACGTTACCGTTCAATGCAGCCTTAGAAAGTGTTTCGGAGTAGATTCACCCTGGGGTCATTTGAACCGTGATATCCAGCCAAGTAGCCCACCCGAAGTTTTTCCGATATTGGCTGAACATCAGCTGAGTTACCGAGTTATCCCGAATAGCTTAGTACAAGCGCTAACTGACCCTGGCAGTATCTCCAAAATTACCACACTAGAATCACATGTCATGACACCAAACTTCTACAGTTGTACAAATATGGTCTGTACTCACAAAACGATGCATTTGGAAGTTTGTACATAGTCCAGGAGTTTATTATTATCATCAACACAAGCCTGATAGCTTTTCTGCTGCTAAAGCTTCGTTGACGTCACTTCTGGGAGCTGGGAGCTTCAAAGTAAGATGAGGGTTGATCTACTACTGTAGACAACAAAGCAAGGCTGCTCAATTTCTCCATTATTAAAATAAATTCACAACTCTATAACATAAAAATTCATGTATAATATAGCATATAGGCCTACTTTGTTAAATTTAAGTAGCTTAGAGCGCAAGTTTACTTTTATTTTCCATTTTTTTTCTTCTTCCTCGTCGAATTTCTGTCGTCATCTGGTATAAGTGATACAATTGGCTATGAATCGCGCGCAAAGCAGCATGGGAAGAACCTGACGTCATTTGATAGACATTCGTAGCGCCCAATAAACGGCTCTAGGCATTCGTAAACCACGCCTCAAATACGAGAAAACGCACACCTAGTTCCCAGACCACCATCTCATCGAGATTGTGGACGCGTCAGCCAGGCTAATTAATCGTGATTAATCAGGGAAATCATGTGATTAATTAGATTAAAAAATTGTAATCGTTGCCCAGCCCTAGTAGAAATGAATGTTCAGAAGACCCAGTTTCCACCATTCAGAGAACTTCAAATACATCAGAAACATCAGAAGTGTGCTTATTAGAGGATGGAGAGCAAGGCACCCCTGGGGGCATTTAAATGTGATGTCTGAGGATGCTAAGTGATCAGGAAACACTTCAATCTCTTTCTAACATCCGCTTCCTCGCTTGCTTGTGAAAATCAAACATCCATAAAACAGACAGCTCGACAGCAGTGAGTGTGGTAAGGAAGGCTGCTGCTCAGGCTTTGTTCAGGGCAGCTGAAGCAAAACTAAATGTTGATTCAACTGCCTGTTTTCCCATACAGCGCAGGACCTTCATTTATCACTCAGCTGGGAAAGCATCCCGCTCAGTAGCAGAGTTTATCTGCATTAGTCATCAGATTCTGCGTCCTCCATCAGAACGGCAGCAGAGCAGGACGATCCAACATGGAAAAATGCTGAATATTTCTGCTCGTTTCAAGCCTTTTCCTTCAGCTGCCAACAACGAAATGACCACCTCAGAGAGTATATGAGCCACATCACATGCAAGCCTGAACCCAAATGTATTCAGCAGCAGATAAAAAGTAAGAAAATCCAAAAGTCCCAACAGAAGAACTCCTAAAAGACTTGAGGATTGAGGACTAAAGGCCCGATATTTGAAACCAGCTCACAGCTATAACAGCTAACAGCTATAACAGCTATAACAGCTATTATATAACAGCTAACAGCTATAACAGCTATAACAGCTATTATATAACAGCTAACAGATAACAGCTATAACAGTTATAACAGCTAACAGCTATAATAGCTAACAGCTATAACAGCTAACAGCCACCAGCTATAACAGCTATAACAGCTAAAATAGCTATTATATAACAGCTAACAGATAACAGCTATAACAGTTATAACAGCTATTATATAACAGCTAACAGATAACAGCTATAACAGCTAACAGCTATAACAGCTAACAGCCAACAGCTATAACAGCTAACAGCTATAACAGCTAACAAATAACAGCTATAACAGTTATAACAGCTAACAGCTATAACAGCTAACAGCCACCAGCTATAACAGCTATAACAGCTAAAATAGCTATTATATAACAGCTAACAGATAACAGCTAACAGCCAACAGCTATAACAGCTAAAATAGCTATTATATAACAGCTAACAGCCAACAGCTATAACAGATAACAGCTATAACAGTTATAACAGCTAACAGCTATAATAGCTAACAGCTATAACAGCTAAAATAGCTATTATATAACAGATAACAGCTATAACAGTTATAACAGCTAACAGCCAACAGCTATAACAGCTATAACAGCTAACAGCTATAATAGCTAACAGCTATAACAGCTAACAGCCAACAGCTATAACAGCATAATTTTTTAGCGTTCCACAGGCAGGGAGATTGGAGCCCAAACACAACAAACTTAAGGGAAAGTGTGATAACAGAGTGGAACTGAAGCCTTTATGGCTCGATGCTGAGAATAAAAAAAAAAACAGTCGCATTAAATCCATCAGATCCATAATGAGCCGAATCTTTTCCCCTAATAGCACAGATAAAATAAGGGTGTGATGTAGCATGGAGTACTTTAAGCCGTCCTCAGAGGAGAGGAGCTGCACTCACACAAGCTAACGGGATTGCATGAGAAGGAGCTAATTAGTGGAAATGGATGTTTGGTTTTTTGGGTTGTGCCTCACCAGCACTTGTGTTGGGTTGTGTGTTTGTGTTTGTGTGGAAAGGGTTTTCCAGGAAGTCACAGATCAGATAATCCTCCCCCTCCTCCAACTCTCTCAAATCTGATCAGAAGCAGAACTGGATCACTGAGATGTCAAAAACAAAAGCCGACATCCGTCTAAAGTTTCAAAGACATTTTTATTGTTGTCGTGGTCACAGAAACCACAGAAAGCTGCAATAACAGCCGTGGGTTGGATGCAGCTCGTCTGATTAAACCAGATTTGTTTTATCTCAACTAAAGGCCCGATATTTGAAACTTTATGATCACGTACGGACACAGAAACAGAGTTTATCACCGTCTCTCAGGACCAAACAAAGGGAACCATCACACAGGGTTCCAGGCAGATAAACCACTACCTGTCAGCACTTTGGAGACGAGCCATCGGGCCTTCGATCAAGTTTTGTTTCATTTGAAAGTACTTCTTCAAGACACTGGAGGTTTTTCTCTGGCTGGCCAAACAAACTGCATCTACAAACAGCTATAACAGCTATAACAGCTAACAGCTATAACAGCTAACAGCTATAACAGCTAACAGCTATAACAGCCATAACAGCTATAACAGCTAACAGCTATAACAGCTAACAGCTATAACAGCTATAACAGCTAACAGCTATATCAGCTAACAGCTATAACATAACAGCCATAACAGCTAGCTATAACAGCTATAAAAGCTATAACAGCTATAACAGATAACAGCTACAGCTAACAGCAATAACAGCTAATAAATAGAGCTATAACAGCTATAACAGCTACAGCTATAACAGCTAACAGCTACAGCTAACAGCTATAACAGCCATAACAGCTAGCTATAACAGCTATAAAAGCTCTAACAGCTAACAGCTATAAGCGCTAACAGCTATAACAGCTAGCTATAACAGCTAATAAACAGAGCTATAACAGCTACAGCTATAACAGCTATAACAGCTAACAGCTATAAAAGCTATAACAGCTACAGCTATAACAGCTATAACAGCTAACAGCTATAACAGCATCATTTTTAGCGTTCCACAGGCAGGAGGATTTGAGCCCAAACACAACAAACTTAAGGGAAAGTGTGGATAAAAACTCCAGTTTCTTAACACCGAAGTGTGACCGATGAACAGCTTTATGACCCCATGAACGACCCAACACCTGCTTTCAGACACGCCTTCAAGGCGTTTCGTTCTGCCCTTCGAGGGACGAGCAGAAGTGGAAAAAGGCTTCCTTCCTGCAGCTGTTTCCATTACATTTCTGCAGCAGTTTGTCAGTCAGGTGAGGTAATGCACGGTTACTCTGTGGGCTGGGAGTGTGCATTACAAAACTGAGTGCACATAACGGGTGTAGAGTGCCTTTAACCATAAATTAAAATGCACTGCTGCCTGAAACCCAACAGCTACACACTTGTTTCTGCTGACTCCCAAACACAAATCATCTCTTGTCCTGCAGACACCTCTCCTCTCTGCATGCACACTGGTATTCTGTCATTTTCTTCTCCCAAATGATTGAGAACAAATTGTTACGACACGCATACAGCAGCCGATTTCTTTTTCTGGGTTAAAATCCAGAAGAATCAGGTTGTTTGGAAATGAGTGAATGGGAAAAATGATGTACTGAAAACTCATATTAAGAGGCGTCAGTCATACGAGGTTCATTGCAGCACACTGACGTCGCATCAGGGAAGATAAGCCAAAGCGGGTCGGATCCGGAACCTTCCATGCCGGGCTTTAATTGACCATTTAATCAGCAGGGAACCACCAAGTCTACGGGACACGGAGGGATTAGTGTCAGCACAGCATCTCAGACCAAAATCTGGACTTCTTTTTTTGCTACCATTACCCGTCACGCAGCGATGTACAGCGAGTCCGTACGTCAGGAAGCCAGAGGACTGACGGCTGTTAACATCCTCTTAATGGAGTTTCTGCTCCGTTACTCAAGGATGAGGTGATGAAGAGGTCACAGGTAATGAGCTGCATCTAATACACACATTCTACCTTTGTGAACAGCTTACTTACTTTCTAACAAGCTGCTGAAAGCTCTAAAAAAAAGATCTTGAATCAATCAATGTTGAAGGAAGAACTTTAAAAACGTAATAATGAAAACGGGTTCCAGTCCAACTTCCTCACAGAGGTGCATCGACCCGCTCGAGGACGATGGCTGTGTTCGAAAATGCATACTACATACTACATACCACATACTACATACCAGAGGGGAACCCTCAGGGCCTTCTACGCCTTCAGAGAAGGCCTTAAAAAATTCAGAACAAAAACATATTAGTATTAAATAATAATATATGTATACATAAAAAAAACTCAATCACTCTCACTTAATTTAATACAATACATTTAATACTACATTCTCGCTAATCTATGTTCCAAAGTTAAGTTTACTGCCAAATTCACATCGGCAATGAAAGGGTTACTGTCCTGAAACATACTGTCCAATCAGAATCGTCCATCTCTATCGAAGCAAGATTAACCGGCTCATTAATTGGTTAGGACTTCACACATCTCGGGGAAGGCCAAGCTATGTGTTTTGGTTTGGAGAGTGATGGGAAAATTGACCAATCACGGTTTGATTTGAAGTGGGCGGGACCAAAAAAAAAAAAATTGTAGGCCTTCGTGAAGTCTGAAAAGCGTGCAGCCCCAGTCTAGCATTAGAGTAGGCTTTCTTGCATCCACACCCCAGTCCAGCAGGTGGCGGTAATGCACCTTTTCCGTTAAGCCGCCAACCGCCATAATAACCCAAGAAGAAGAAGAAGAAAAGCGTGCAGAGTGGAGCGGTTGAGAGACAGAATGGCGGAAGACGAGACCAATGTTGTGGCTAGCTTGATTGCCTTTTTTCCCGCAATGATTTTTTTTCTTCAGCAATGAGGGCTGAGGTGAAGGCCCAGCCGTAGTGCTCACGGTTCGCTACTGCTACATACTGCATACTGCATACTGCATACTCATCGATTAGACAGTATGCAGAGCGTTTACCCACAATGCATTTCGCTCCTGCCCGAGCCGAAATCAGCCGGCCTGAAGCTGATTTCTCTTAAGCTCTAAACTCTGTAAACTTTAGCAACATTTGAAACATTTTCAGGAGAGAAAGTAGTCGTTTAGATCCCCAACGTGTTGAAAACCTGACAAAATACCGACTATTTACAATTTTGTTCCCACGAATTCGGCGCTACTAAAGCTAGCCGTAGTGAGCAACGCACTTCTGGTTATTTTCACAAAATAAAATACCTGTTGCCTTTTATCATAGGGAAAGCCATTACCATACAATTGGTGCTTTTGTTTTGAAAACAGGAAGTGAACCTACCCTCGTTGTAGCTAGCTTGAAACTGCCGTTTTGACAGGAAATGACGATCGGCGCCGTCACGTTACGTTGCATCTTGGGTAGTTTGAGTATGAGTAGTAACCTCATGATGCATACCCAACATTTCAGAGAATCTAGTATGCATCCGGGAACTTCTCGCTTACTCAAACTCACATACTAACTCAAAAAGTTAGTATGAGTAGTAGGAGAAGTATGCGGTTTCGAACACAGCCGATGTTTTAGTTTAGGCTTAAGTTTAGGACGTCCACCTTCCACATCTTGCTCGTGTTTCCCAGTCGGGGACGATGGCAGGAGTCTCTAATCGTGCTGCTCTGAGGCTCAAACAGTCATTGTACTCCTCTGCTTCCATCCCACTATGATTTGTAACCATGGATTGTGACACTACTACTTTTTAAACAAGGTGTATAAGTGTACAAGTAGGGGGGAGGATGCAGTGCACTTCCTGGTTTTCTTTGGCAAAGCCAAGCTCCTAAGCGGGGATAAAAAGGCAGCTCACTGTACGAAGCGGTAAATTCGATGGTAATATGAATGGGATCGTGGATCCAGGCCAGGAAAAGGGCAGAATGGGGTCCGGCGAGTCCCAAAGGCACCGCAGAACCCACTTTATGTCTCAAAATACAAAGCGGCCATCGTGTTTTTTAAGGCTTCGTGGAAGATATAATTAGATTAATCAATGGACCTGCAGATTTTCCCATCTCATTGTGAAATACACGCATCCCTTAGACCAGCGGTTCCCAACCCCCTTATTTAGGATTGCTTTTAATACCCAGAAGTATGATGATACTTTTATCTTATTTTATCTTATTTGATTTTGTTGTATTTTATTGCTTTCACTGTTCTTTTTTTTACATATTCTTCTCTTTATTTATTACCTGCTGTAAAGCACTTTGGTACATCGTAATGATTGTCTGTACAGGGCTGTTTAAATAAAATACATTTACATTTACAACTATGATAATCCGACATTTGCACATTTTATAGCATCTCTTTCACCTGTTATTATATCATTGTGCAAATATTCCAAAGTAAGGGCCGTGACTAACACTTTTATAGTAAGACGGTTGGAGACATTTTCTATGAATATCAGTCTTTACTCAGTATAGCCCAGACGAAATAATCTAAAAATTTACCTAAAACTATGAAATTTGATCATTTTAATTAAATTTTAAGACTATTTTGAACTTATTGAAATTCGCATTTGTTAATTCAATCAGGTAAACAAATGATAATGTAGTTATATCATTCCATTCTCTCTTTAAAGCAGGGGATGCATTTGTCGGCATAACGCCGGCTCTCACCTTAAAGGCCGGTCCGTGAAAATATTGTCTGACATTAAACTGGTCCGTGGCGTTGGGGACCGCTGCCTTACACAATAAGCTCCGAGTCTATGGGTCCATGTTTAAACTCACTGAGTCGTTTCATCGCTGTTTCAACAAGAATTTACAGTTGATAAAAAAAATGTACATAAAATTCATCCAGTTATGTTTGTTGGCACCACTTTGTCTGTAAAAAACTCAGATCTTCTAAGCTTCTGGGGACCGAACTCCTCGTTAAATAGGGGCGGTACAGTCAGTAATCTTCCACTTGGTTCTTTAGTTCTTCCACCAAACACATGTTTTGCCCGAGGGAGTGAAATCTTTTGTTTGAGTTCCAGTTTAAGTGTCATGTTTTCTATCTCAGTGGTTTCATTCAGTAACTGTATTCAGACAGTGTTTCTGTGGAGTGTTAATGCAGCGACGTGAGAACAGAGCTCTGTGCATCCAGATGTGTTCGGATGCACACATGTGGAGCGAGTTGGACGGAGTCAGAAGTTAGGAAGTGTCGGAATCCAGAGGAATGTTCAGAGCTATCCGACAGGAAGTCGAGACGTACTTAAGGAGCAGAGGAAGGAACGAGCAGGATGGAACAAAAGCTGAAGAAACGGTGAAGCTGTAGATGGATGGAGAGTGTCATCAAAGCAAAGTAAAGCGGCAAAATGACTCATGCAGAAGAGTTTCAGCTGAAATAATTAAACTCATTTACACAGCTGGTTAAAACAGACATTTTTAGGCACAGGTGGTTGATTATTGATGTGTAATTAGTAGGGCTGGGCGCGTTAACTCGTTATTATCGATAAATATTTTATTGCGCATTAACGCAGGTTTTTTTTAATTGTAAAAGTCTGTTGCTCACAGGCTTTTATTTTGTAAAAGTCTGTTGCTCACAGGCTTTTATTTTGTAAAAGTCTGCTGCTGTCTGCTGTGGAACCGGAAAAGAAAGTAATCGGCGGATCCACCAAACATGGAGAAGGGTACGGAACTTTTACTCGGCCATTTTCATTTTAAAGTTCTTCCAGACGGCGGAGTCGACAGAACCAAAGTCATCTGTAAACACTGCCAAGTTGAATTGTCTTCTCAGCGTAGTAGTTCCAGTCTAAAATATCACTTAAAGGCAAAACACACAACTGATAGCAGCAAGTCATTCAAGGAAACAGACAGTGGAGCGAGGCTTCTACATAAAAACTACAGAAAGATGCTGATGTTAAAAGTGTGTTTGCACAACAAATGTTATGGCACTTACTAATTAGTGACGTTTCACAGCATAGTGCTGAAATGGTGAGAAAAACTAACATGTCTGCTAACATGTTAAAGAGAAAGGAGCCTGATCAGCCTACGGTTGATGAGATTAAACGCTGTCCGTCAGAGAAAAACCAACACAGACTGCTTTATTGCTCATTCTTGAACCCTAATCCTTAAACTGATTTTGTCTGTAGCCAAAACACGTGTGAGATGAGCCACCAACTGGTTCTCATCGGAGCCAAACAATGGCCGACCTTGACGACCATAAAACAGACCTGCACACATGACTGCTACCGCGGCATCCAAATCAAGGGTTGACCTATAAACCGGGACGCGAGGCAGATGTGGAAAACCCTATAGGGACTGCTGAGCTATATGAAGTCAAAACGCAGGGCTGCCAGGTTTATTCTGGGTGTCCATGAGCACGAGAAGGCATCTTAAAACAATTTTATGTGGTTAATCAACCAACTTATCATCAGTGAGAGTTTAAAAACAGGAACATTACATCGTACATCTACCAAAGTTCTTTTTTCACAAAGAAAAACACCCGTTTTTGGACAAAAGTAGAAGCGTCAGGCCTAAAAAACTATCTCCAGATGATGTCAAACACCCATTTTCTGTTCTCCCGGTCACATATAAAGAAATATAGGGTGGCTTAAGCCTTGTTAAAGTCAAGTCTGAAGTTTAAAAACAGGAACATTACATCGTACATCTACCAAAGTGCTTTTTTCACATAGAAAAACACCCGTTTTTGGACAAAAGAAGAAGTGTCAGGCCTAAAAACCCATCTCCACATGATATCAAACACCGATTTTCTGTTCTCCCGGTCACATATAAAGAAATATCGGGTGGCTTAAGCCTCGATAAAGTCAAAGTTGGATGAAAAAATAACCACATCATGAATTCAACTACTTTTAAGCTTCTTGCTCCGTGACAGTTGGAGCTAAACGAAGAGTTTACCGGGCTCATATTTACGTGTCATCGTATTAATTCGGTTGAATCTTCCAAAGTGCCTCACAGTTTTATTCGCTCTTTAGTTCAGGATCAGCTTGGTATATAAAAAGGTAAACTCTTTGTTTCAGCATCATGGGAAGCGGTTGTTTTTGATGATGTGCGTCTCACTCTTTGTTTCACCTGCAGCCCGTTAGCCTCGTTAGCCCGTTAGCCCCGTTAGCCTCGTTAGCCCGCTCATTCAAACAGTCGGGCACAAATTAACATTTTTTAGAACGACCTCATTGGAGGGCATCAAAATAAACAGGTTTCCTGTCTGGGTCTCGGTCTGGACTCGCCGGCCTGAGACTGTGTTTTATTTCCCACAGTCCCAGCTGCCCCTCTGCCCTTTATACCAGTGAAACCAGTTTAAGATTGAGTGCAGGCGGCTCTGGCTCCCATCCAGCGTGGGCCTCCTTGAGTAGGTGTTATTTCAGCAGCGACATATAAAAGGGCCAGCAGTTATACTCTCTTTTTTTTTTTATTTGCCCACTAGACATTAAAATGACCCAGGAAATAAGATCCCAACCCTCCTTAATGTGTGTGAAGCTGTGGAAGTTTCCAAATAAGACTCCAACACTGACAGAACCGGTGGTTCGGCTCTAAAAACACAAGCTTACCAAGTATGCGGCCCCACAACTTTGGTCCTGACTTATTAATGTGAATTATAGGAATCCTTAATGGCCTTAGTTTCTGAAACCAAACTCCACGAAGTGAGGAGGGTCATGGGACGATTGGAGGCTTTGAAACCCAAAACAAAGACAACATTTTTGTTTAAAAAGTCAGCTTCCTCGGCCTCTAACTGGTCACTTGTCGAGCAGATCTGAGGAAACGCCAGAACACAAACACTGCAGGAATTCAGATGGATGCGGAACACAACAAGGTTCAGGGGCCGTCCGCAGTGCACGAAACAACAAATCTGCAAGCTGTTTGAATTCCTCTCAGCTCCCTTCGGCTGCTCCGCCGGCGTCGGGTTTCAGCGCCGAAACAAGCCGAGGGAGGCGCCTGCTCTGGCTGAAGTCATCCTTAAAACGCTGTTCTGCGGGGAGGGCCTGAGCTTGTTGTGGTGGGACGATGAACATCTATGATCCAGCTCTTACTTTTTACGGCCTTAATGAGAAATACAGGCGGTAAAATAAATCAAAAAAATAAAACCTTTCCAAGTTTCAGGACTGATTTTTGGAATTTAAAGAAGCAGCTTAGTGAGCGCAGGGATCAGATTCAAGCGGGCTTATTTTGGAGGAGCAGCTGTCTTTGTGATTATATTAGAGCTCTCATAAAGAATATATAAAAGCTCTCAAACTTTTGCTGGAGTTGCCAAAACTGCAGCTGCTATAACGGTTTGTGTTTGCTGATCATTTGTCTGTCATTAGTTGTGTTTCCAGCAACATAACTGCAGCACAGCTCTGCCAACACACACACTGGGAATGTCTGACTTCTTGAGAAAATGCTTTGGGTAGAACGGACTAAATCTGAGATACGTACGAGCAGAGGTGAGTGGTAACGAGTTACATTTACTTGAGTAAATTGAGTTTTAATGTTTTATTCTGACAGAGAGAGAGACTTCCGCCAAAGGCTCTACCACCTGACTGTGTTCCACCAATCAGATGCAGCCGTGCAGTCTGGTCACGTGACCGTACTCAATCTCAGCGGTTATCTTTAGCATTAGCTTTAGTCGTAGCAAATAAAGAAAGAAACAGATGAAAAATGTCAGAACCAACGGTGGGAAATGAAGACGCAGACGAGGCCTCATACTGAAAGCATGTTTACCTTACAAAGAGTGAGAAACAGCAGCTACATTATGTGTCTTCTGTGTCAACCAAAACAAACGCACATTTCAGCAGAAACTCAACATCTAACTTGAGGAAACATGTAGCGCTAAGTTTCCTAAACTCGTTTTTTCCCCCATGGATAGGTGAATGTTTGTTTTTTAGGTTACATATGGGTTACATATGTTTTAAACATTTCCTAAGTCTTTTATTTTTTTATTGAAGTTCTTGAATTTACCTGGATTAATTTAATTTAAGCTATTTTGTAATTAATTAACTAATTTTAATTTATTTCATCAATTGGATGAACTCTAATTGGCCTAAAGATGATTATTTAGTATTTTTGTCTGTCTGATTGAATGCTTGTGTTAACAAATAAATCAGACGTTACTCAACAGTTACTCAGTACTTCAGTAGTTTTTTCACCAAACACTTTTATTTGGATGACTACTTTTTACTTTTACTTGAGCACAATTTTTGGCTACTCTACCCACCTCTGCGTAAATTCGATCAGCTAAATATCCTCAAGTTAGAAAAATGACCGGGGATGTTGTGACTTTGTCACTTATCTGATCCCTTTAAGGATTAAAAAAAGATGAACTGACTAAAACATCCAGCAACTCATCCCATAGAATACAAACGGATCTGCAGCCCGTCGACTTGCTGCATCTGTGTGGAGAACAGGCCAAAGGAAACACAACTGTTCAGCATTAATTGTGAAACTGGAACATTTTGTGCTGCTGACCGATTCGAGGCTCCGTCAGGAGACTCAGCTGCTTCAGTAGATATAAATCATGATGAAGTACAACAGGAAACAAGCTGGACCTTCGCACCACCGCCGCTGGGCCGTTTGCCTGATCGGTGGTTCAGAGATCAGCAGAGCAGTTTTATACCTGCAGGCAGACCTCAACACGTGTTCTGGTGTCGGTCGGTGAGTTTCCCAGAGCCGCTAACACCACATCAGGAAGGTGGAGGAGTCCCCACCTCTTTGCAAATGTTTACGCACACTCAGCAACAACGGCTGTGTTCGAAACCGCATACTTCTCCTACTACTCCTACTACTCATACTAACTTTTTTCCAGATGCATACTAGATTCTCTGAAATGTTGGGTATGCATCATGAGGTTACTTGTCATACTCAAACTACCCAAGATGCAACGTAACGTGACGTCGCCGATCGTCATTTCCTGTCAAAACGGCAGTTTCAAGCTAGCTACAACGAGGGTAGGTTCACTTCCTGTTTTCAAAACAAAAGCACCAATTGTATGGTAATGGCTTTCCCTATGATAAAAGGCAACGGGTATTTTATTTTGTGAAAATAACCGGAAGTGCGTTGCTCACTGCGGCTAGCTTTAGTAGCGCCGAATTCGTGGGAACTAAATTGTAAATAGCCGGTATTTTGTCAGGTTTTCAACACGTTGGGGATCTAAACGACTACTTTCTCACCTGAAAATGTTTCAAATGTTGCTAAAGTTTACAGAGTTTAGAGCTTAAAGCTGCAGTCTGCAGGATTTGTTGTTGTCATACGTAAAGTCCTAATTTTTGGCATTTTAAGAGTTTACATGATCTATCAGAACGCTTGAAGTTGAAAACGGTGACGTCCGTAGTCGCAAAATGCAAGAAATGCTTATTTTTTAAACGAAAAATAAAAAGTTATTCAAATTCCTGTCCCGCCCCATCAAAACACATGAGAACTCGTGCACGTAGACTCGCGTACAAGACTCCTCATTCATCAACTCACCTGTCATTTGCAATCATGGAAGACACAGTAAGTAGACCAGCCCGTAATGAAGTTCAATAGTCCAGATAAATAAGCGTGGGGACGAGCCTACCTTGTATCGCGCGTGCACAATCGGTGATTGACAGGCAGCAGAGCCCAGCTCGTAACCTGATTGGTTACCTTTTACCGGTCCGGTCTGCAATTTTGTAAACAAACCTGCTGGCTTTGGAGGGACCTAGCGGGACATATAGGGGACCTAGAGAACTCATTTTTTTTGTATTGGGGTATTTAATGTACTACTTTCAGAATCCCCGGACAGTTCCAGGAATTATGCTTGAAAAAGAGTTGCAGACTGCAGCTTTAAGAGAAATCAGCTTCAGGCTGGCTGATTTCGGCTCGGGCAGAAGCGAAATGCATTGTGGGTAAACGCTCTGCATACTGTCTGATCGATGAGTATGTAGTATGTAGTAAGTAGTATGTAGTATGTAGTATGTAGTAAGTAGTAAGTAGTATGTAGTATGTAGTATGTAGTAAGTAGTAAGTAGTATGTAGTATGTAGTAAGTAGTAAGTAGTATGTAGTATGTAGTATGTAGTATGTAGTATGCGGTTTCGAACACAGCCAACAATTCTTCTTTCCCCTCATATTTCCCATGAAGAAGCCACCATGTGGAACATCTGCAGCAGCAGTAAAAAGAGCCAAAAGCTGAGGAATCCTCCACATTTGGACGACTTTTCCAGCATCCAGGAGCTGGTTGGATAAATAAATCTGCTGTCGGTGACGCTGCGGTCGCTGTGAAGCCTCATCTGAGGCAGAGCCACTCTGTGATTGGTCGACAGGTGGAGCCTACCTCGCCCAGCACCCTCCAGTTCAAATAAAAACAATAAAAACAAACCCTGTGACGGCTGAACTGTGTCAACACGCCCACCTTCAGCAGGTCCTGCCGCCTGCTCATTGGACGCAGTCGGACTGGACGCCGGCCAATCGGTGAAGCCTCGGGGGTGTCAGCCGGTGAAAGGTGAAGCAGACCTGCCGTGTCCTGTCTGCAGCAGCTGCCGAGCTCTCAGGTTTTTGGGTTTCAAAGGGAAATCATGAACGAGCAATAAAGAAGCCACCTCGTTCATATCAGAGGAGAAGCCTGGGACTGAGCCAGCATCAATTAAAAGGTTAACATCCATCCTCAGATCAGCCTCTCCCTGAGCACACAGTTTGTAAAGCAGCTGCTGTCAGCAGTTTTATTTTATCATTTAAAAAGCTCAGATCTCCTGCTGCTCGGCTACACTTTCTGTAAACTTCAGCAGGACACAAAGCGACTCCGACCTGTCACCGGGACAGGAAAACAGATCAATGTTTCAGGAAAAAAACGACCCAGTGAGGAAAACTGGCGTCTGGACTCTATTTTTAGTCCCCGCTCTGACTCCGGGTCCAGACTGTTTTGGCCGCAGCTCGGTAATTAGAGACGAGAAACGCTCCTGCTGAAGGATGTGTCATTGTCCACACATTCGTGTCTCTATAGTTAGAGACAATGCTCGCCTGTGTATCCTACGGTACGGTTTAAGCGGATTGAAACTGTCTCTCTGCCTGGGAAACACTTTGAAAACTCGATCACCTTAAAGGGAAAAGTGACAAAGCTCTCCCCAACACTTTGAACCACCTTCTGTTCAGACTGTTCAGGTGGAGAAACTGACGCCTCCTTTAAACCGGCTGCATTCAGAGATGCTTCAGCTCCCCGTGTCAGACCGACTCTTTCAGCATCACACACCCTGCAGATCGCAGTTATTTCACACACTCGCTAATTCAGGCTGGGACTGCGAAGCTGTTCTGTTTCTGAGGCAGCTGAGGCTTTAAACACCTCAGACACAGTCACACATGTTGATAAAGTGCCTCCTTTTGGATTATATCCTTCAGAAAAAACTATGTTTGCATGAGATTAAATTAAAAAATCACAGTTTTACACATGCAAACAGGCTAGTTCAATTGAAAGCATGGGAAAATCGATTAAACATGATAAGATAAGATGGATAGATAGATAGATAGATAGATAGATAGATAGATAGATAGATAGATAGATAGATAGATAGATAGATAGATAGATAATCTCAGCCTTTTCTCCCTGTTTCCCTTCCTTAAGAACGGCTTCTTGACAGCCACCCTTCCATGGAGCCCAAGGCTGT
The DNA here is from genome assembly GCF_027942865.1 of Odontesthes bonariensis. Classification (NCBI taxonomy): domain Eukaryota; kingdom Metazoa; phylum Chordata; class Actinopteri; order Atheriniformes; family Atherinopsidae; genus Odontesthes; species Odontesthes bonariensis. Next base: position 5,599,769 of record NC_134519.1, read on the forward strand.
GTTCCAAACCGCATACTTCTCCTACTACTCATACTAACTTTTTGAGTTAGTAAGTGAGTTTTAGTAAGAAGTTCCCGGATGCATATTAGATTTTCTGAAATGTTGGGTATGCATCATGAGGTTACTACTCATACTCAAACTACCCAAGATGCAACGTAACGTGACGTCGCCGATCGTCATTTTCTGTCAAAACGGCAGTTTCAAGCTAGCTACAACGAGGGTAGGTTCACTTCCTGTTTTCAAAACAAAAGCACCAATTGTATCGTAATGGCTTTCCCTATGATAAAAGGCAACGGGTATTTTATTTTGTGAAAATAACCAGAAGTGCGTTAGCTCACTGCGGCTAGCTTTAGTAGCGCCGAATTCGTGGGAACAAAATTGTAAATAGCCGGTATTTTGTCAGGTTTTCAACACGTTGGGGATCTAAACGACTACTTTCTCGCCTGAAAATGTTTCAAATGTTGCTAAAGTTTACAGAGTTTAGAGCTTAAGAGAAATCAGCTTCAGGCCGGCTGATTTCGGCTCGGGCAGGAGTGAAATGCATTGTGGGTAAACCCTCTGCATACTGTCTGATCGATGAGTATGCAGAATGCAGTATGGAAGTATGTAGTATGTAGTATGTAGTATGCAGTATGTAGTATGCAGTATGTAGTATGCAGTATGTAGTATTCAGTATGCAGTATGCAGTATGCAGTATGTAGTATGCAGTATGCAGTATGTAGTATTCAGTATGCAGTATGCAGTATGTAGTATGCAGTATGCAGTATGTAGTATTCAGTATGCAGTATGCAGTATGCAGTATGCAGTATGCAATATGTAGTATGCAGTATGCAGTATGTAGTATGTAGTATGCAGTATGTAGTATGCAGTATGCAGTATGTAGTATGTAGTATTCAGTATGCAGTATGCAGTATGTAGTATGCAGTATGCAGTATGTAGTATGTAGTATGCAGTATGTAGTATGCAGTATGCAGTATTCAGTGTGCAGTATGCAGTATGCAACATGTAGTATGCAGTATGCAGTATGTAGTATTCAGTATGCAGTATGCAGTATGCAATATGTAGTATGCAGTATGCAGTATGTAGTATGTAGTATGCAGTATGCAGTATGCAGTATGCAGTATGCAACATGTAGTATGCAGTATGCAGTATGTAGTATGCAATATGTAGTATGCAGTATGCAGTATGTAGTATTCAGTATGCAGTATGCAGTATGCAGTATGCAATATGCAATATGTAGTATGCAGTATGCAGTATGTAGTATTCAGTATGCAGTATGCAGTATGCAATATGTAGTATGCAGTATGCAGTATGTAGTATTCAGTATGCAGTATGCAGTATGCAGTATGCAATATGTAGTATGCAGTATGCAGTATGTAGTATGCAGTATGCAGTATGTAGTATGCAGTATGCAGTATGTAGTATGCAGTATGTAGTATTCAGTATTCAGTATGCAGTATGCAACATGTAGTATGCAGTATGTAGTATGTAGTATGCAGTATGTAGTATGTAGTATGTAGTATGCGGTTTGGAACACAGCCTAAATTCGTGCTTTTTGCCCACTGAAGGCCTGGTGGCCGTTCTCCACTGTCGGAGGGTGCCTCCCCCCCCAAACAGCCGCAGCACAAACGTAAAACCCTCCAGCTTCATTCCCAGCTCACATTCCTCTCAGTTTCGGCCGCGGACGCCGCTTTACTTCCTCGTCAAACGTCCTTTTCCTTAAAGACTGGGCTCTTTGTTTCAGCTGCGATCAGCTGGCAGATAGAAAGGCCGACAGGCCGGCCGACATTTGAGACTATTGTGCGCCTGCCTGCCTGCTTCTGGCTCTGAGAAATACTCCTCCTTTCTCAGGCTGCAGCCCCACGTGCACTGTGCACGTCGTCGTGAGAAAACACTCTGGACCCACAGAGTGTTTGCTCTGCTCAGCCTGAGCACCTATGAGCTCAGAGTCTGACCACCTTTGGCCTCTCAGTCCACTGAAAACCCCGCTGGGTTTGTAAAAAAGGCAACGAGCAACCAATCAGAGCTCAGGGAAGCCTTCAACCAGGAAGGCAGGGCTGTTAATAACTGCCGCTCTGCCCCACGACCCGAAGAGAAAACCGGTTTTAAAATCATCAGCTGTGGTGAGAAGCAAAGCCAAATGTGCCCAGGAGTGACTCAGGTGTCGTTACACTGCTGACGTCTTCAGAGAAAGGTGTGGATGGAGACTCCAAATCAAATGAATCACAGCCCGGGGAAGGTTTACAGGTTGGAATTATCAAGCCCAACCCATCCCACCGTCTCATTATGGTTTCCTTTGAAGGATAAACCCACACAGTGTGACACTGCCTGCATGCTGCTCAGTCCCAGGAACTCAGATCCCTCACAGAGCCGTAAGGAGTCCAGCAGAAGACAGTCACATCCAGTCCTGACGTACACAGTTCTGAGCCTGAAGCACCCGTGTTACATATATTACCCAGCAACAGGACAAACAGCCACAGCCAGTTATGGGAACATGTGCAAACATAAATATAAAAACAGCATTTAGGTAAAAGTAGTGGGCAGAACGGTAGGTTGACATCTGTGATGTGTTCAGAGAATATAAACTCAGCTGAGCTCTGAGATCCAAAGACTCAGGTCAGCTGGTCCAGTCCAGAGTCCAGACTAAACATGGAGAAGCAGCATTTAGCTGTTATGCTGCAAACAAGTGGAACAAACTGCCAGTGGAGATTAAACTTTCACCAAATGTAGACATTTTTAAATCCAGGTTAAAGACATTTCTGTTCTCATGTGTCTATGCATGAAATCTGCACGATATCTTTGAACTCATCTGGATTGTTGCTTGTTTTTAAATTCATTTAAATTACTTTATTTGTTTCTCTTTATGTTCTTTTATGTATTTTAATGCTTCTTCCACTCCCTGCTGCAATGCTTTTATTTTATGTGAAGTATGTATTTTTTTTGTTTTGTACATCAAATGTGCTATACAAATAAATTTGATTTGATTTGATCATCATTTAAAACGGCTTCTTTGCTAAGTTGCCTGTTCTGTGTGGACACAACACTGGTTCATCCCTTGAGTTAGGAGCCTTTTTCCTGCCTGAATGATTCATAGGTCAGAGTTAAGTGGCTTAATGAAGAAATAATGGTCTGAAAATGAGTGTAAAAGCAGAAAATGTTCGAAAGAAAAACTTTGAAAGAGCTTCAGAAAGCTGGAGAACTGTTGCTCAGGACCACTTTAAAAGATTATGCTGAAGTCTGGCTGCTTAGAAGGAAAATGTAAGGAGATGAAGACCGGATCAGGTCAGAAGTCCACATACATGCTTCTTTTCAACCTCATATTTTCAGTTTGTAACACTTTCTTTCCCAGTTTTGGAAGAATTTGTGGAAAATGAGGCAAAAGTTTCTGGTTGTAGCTAAAAAAAAGCTTCACAGAGTCAAAAAAAAAGCAGAGTTAGGAGCCTTTTTCCTGCCTGAATGGTTCACAGGTCAGAGTTAAGTGGCTTAATAAATAAATAATAGACTGAAAATGGGTGAAAAAGCAGAAAATGTCCAAAGAAAAACTTTGAAAGAGCTTCAGAAAGCTGGAGAACTGTTGCTCAGGACACTTTAAAATACTACAAGAGAGTCTGGCTGTTTGGAAGGAAAGGAAGTGCTGTGTGTCTCATGCTGGCATAACTTGATTTGATAGTTATAAGGTTCCCCGGCTGATGATTATAGCTTTTACTCTCTGTGCTAATAGCTCAGTCACACTCACAATTACACAGTTTATCATTCAGTCTTTGAAACACGTCGATCCCGAGGTGTCGTTTTCAGATGTTTCCAATCATAAAACATAAAGACGAGCAGAAATCAGTGAGAGATCGCAGCATTTTGTCTGGAAAATGACTCCTCTGATCATTTACAGTCGTTTAAAATGAACAAAAGATCCTCCAAATAACCTTAAGAGAGGCGAACTCCAGCCTGACTGAACATGTGTGCAGACAGAGCACAGAAATATCATGCAGGCATCCAACAAGTCTGCCGGCCGGCCGGTCCACAACTCCCTTTGAGACGCAGGTTCAGACTTCTACTAATAAGAGAGCTTTTCCTTTTATTCTGGGAAGAAACAAGAAAAGAGGTTCGGAAATACCAGAGACCCACTGGGACCCAGTCTGCACCCACTGGGACCCGGTCTACACCCACTGGGACCCAGTCTACACCCACTGGGACCCGGTCTGCACCCACTGGGACCCGGTCTACACCCACTGGGACCCGGTCTGCACCCACTGGGACCCGGTCTGCACCCACTGGGACCCGGTCTACACCCACTGGGATCCAGTCTGCACCCACTGGGACCCGGTCTACACCCACTGGGATCCAGTCTACACCCACTGGGACCCGGTCTGCACCCACTGGGACCCGGTCTACACCCACTGGGATCCAGTCTACACCCACTGGGACCCGGTCTACACCCACTGGGACCCGGTCTACACCCACTGGGACCCAGTCTACACCCACTGGGACCCGGTCTGCACCCACTGGGACCCGGTCTACACCCACTGGGATCCAGTCTACACCCACTGGGACCCGGTCTGCACCCACTGGGACCCGGTCAACACCCACTGGGACCCGGTCTACACCCACTGGGACCCGGTCTACACCACGGGGACCCGGTCTACACCCACTGGGACCCGGTCTACACCCACTGGGACCCGGTCAACACCCACTGGGACCCGGTCTACACCCACTGGGACCCGGTCTACACCACGGGGACCCGGTCTACACCCACTGGGACCCGGTTTACACCCACTGGGACCCAGTCTGCACCCACTGGGATCCAGTCTACACCCACTGGGACCCGGTCTGCACCCACTGGGACCCGGTCAACACCCACTGGGACCCGGTCTACACCCACTGGGACCCGGTCTACACCACGGGGACCCGGTCTGCACCCACTGGGACCCGGTCAACACCCACTGGGACCCGGTCTACACCCACGGGGACCCGGTCTACACCACGGGGACCCGGTCTACACCCACTGGGACCCGGTCTACACCCACTGGGACCCGGTCTACACCACGGGGACCCGGTCTACACCCACTGGGACCCGGTTTACACCCACTGGGACCCAGTCTGCACCCACTGGGACCCGGTCTACACCCACTGGGACCCGGTCTACACCCACTGGGACCCGGTCTACACCCACTGGGACCCGGTCTACACCACGGGGACCCGGTCTACACCCACTGGGACCCGGTTTACACCCACTGGGACCCAGTCTGCACCCACTGGGACCCAGTCTACACCCACTGGGATCCAGTCTACACCCACTGGGACCCGGTCTTCACCCACTGGGACCCGGTCTACACCACTGGGACCCGGTCTACACCCACTGGGACCCAGTCTACACCCACTGGGACCCAGTCTGCACCCACTGGGACCCGGTCTACACCCACTGGGATCCAGTCTACACCCACTGGGATCCAGTCTACACCCACTGGGACCCGGTCTGCACCCACTGGGACCCGGTCTACACCCACTGGGATCCAGTCTACACCCACTGGGACCCGGTCTGCACCCACTGGGACCCGGTCAACACCCACTGGGACCCGGTCTACACCCACTGGGACCTGGTCTACACCACGGGGACCCGGTCTACACCCACTGGGACCCGGTTTACACCCACTGGGACCCAGTCTGCACCCACTGGGACCCAGTCTGCACCCACTGGGACCCAGTCTACACCCACTGGGACCCGGTCTACACCCACTGGGACCCGGTCTACACCACGGGGACCCGGTCTACACCACGGGGACCCGGTCTACACCACGGGGACCCGGTCTACACTACACCCACTGGGACCCGGTTTACACCCACTGGGACCCAGTCTGCACCCACTGGGACCCAGTCTACACCCACTGGGACCCAGTCTACACCCACGGGGACCCGGTCTACACCCACTGGGACCCGGTCTACACCCACTGGGACCCGGTCTACACCACTGGGACCCGGTCTACACCCACTGGGACCCAGTCTGCACCCACTGGGACCCGGTCTGCACCCACTGGGACCCGGTCTACACCCACTGGGATCCAGTCTACACCCACTGGGACCCGGTCTGCACCCACTGGGACCCGGTCAACACCCACTGGGACCCGGTCTACACCCACTGGGACCCGGTCTACACCCACTGGGACCCGGTCTGCACCCACTGGGACCCGGTCTACACCCACTGGGACCCAGTCTACACCCACTGGGACCCACTGGGACCCGGTCTACACCCACTGGGACCCACTGGGACCCGGTCTACACCCACTGGGACCCACTGGGACCCACTGGGACCCGGTCTACACCCACTGCCCAGAAGAAAATTCCCTGAGACGCTTCATGTTGGAGTGGCCCAGCTCTGGCACCACCAGGCTCTGTTTGGAGTGAATTCAGGGGGAACATAAAGCACTTTATTGCACCCTTTGGTCAATATAAGGAACGTGTGGCCTTGGAGAGTAATTACACCTTCCTAATGGGGCTCATTCCCATTTAATTAGCCTGTTCTAATAGCTTAAAATAACCTATGGTGAGAATAGTTCATTTATAGCGCGTTTATCTGCACTTTTCAGACAGTATATCCTCCAAAGAGCTTTGCAGAGTTGCACGTTTAAGGATGAATTTGGGTTTTAAAGTTTCCCAAAATCCTTTATAATGTTTCCAAACATCTGTTGCGTGAGTAAAACTGTTTGCAGATTGGAAGTTTTCTTACCTCCGTGAAGAAGTTGTCCATCGCCCCCTCGTTATTTTAATCCCAGAGGATTTACTGTATGGAAACCGCGCGTCTGGTGGATCCAACGCATGTGTTGTTAGTGCGCTTCCAGGCAGAAACGGAGCCGCCAACAGGCTGCAGCGGCCGGGCAGCTTCAGTGCATCACCGGCCTCCTGCTGCAGCACGGAGGACCGGACCGACAGGGACAGGGGAAACTACTCTTTGTTTCCCGGGTTACTCATCCAGATGGGACACCTACAGTCCTCTAAACTTTGAGGTGCTGTTCCTCGCGCAGCCAGGACCCCGTCTAAAGTCTCCTCCGCGCGCCTTGGCTGCGTCTGTCGCGTCGGTGCGTCTGGTTTGGTTTGGTCGGTTTGTTTGGTTGGTGGTCAAACGTTGCAGGAGAGGTGAGGAAACCAGTCAAACTTTGGAGACTCTCACCCGGGGAGTCACTCAGACCGGTGGACAATGATTGTGGAGCTCCGCCTCCTCACCCAGCCTCCACCTCCGCCTCCACCTCCTGCTGCTGGTGCCTCACTGACTCCTCCTGCTGTCCACATGTGGACCAGGAGCTGTGCGAGGAGATGGGCATAAAAAACAAGATGTAAAGTGTGATTATGGTTCAGTTTAATGTGTGTGAGCTGTGCCAAATGTCTATTTCTAATAGGGCTGGGCAACGATTAAAATGTTTTTTTTTTTTTTTTTAAACATTTGTTTATTGATTTTTCAGTGACATAACAAAATCAAGAGATGATATTACGAGAGTCAAAACAGTGTCAAGTGTAACAAGTAAAAATAATAATAATAAAAATAATACATAAAATAAAATGAAATCAGATAAGGAATAACTAATAGTAAGAAGAATTAACAAAAAAAAAAAAAAAAAAAAAAAAAAAAAAAATTACATAAATAAATAAATAAAAATGAAAGCGAACAACAAATACACAGAACAAAACAAAAACACAAATAGGTCACCCACTGCTAAATACAAGTCTAATAATATGTTCAATTAAGCAGAGATAAATAATAATAAAAAAAAAACATTCCCAGCATGCTACAAAATCACACAAGAAAAACTCACAACTAGTAGACAATCAGGGTGGCTACTCAGGAATAGCCGTAAAAGTCAATCCCTCAACATGTACGAAAAATGGACCCCAAGTTTTATCAAACTTTGCAAGAGAACCACGTATGGAGTACCTAACCTTCTCCAACTTCACAAACTGAAGGATGTCCCTGATCCAAGAGGAGTGAGAAGGCGGTGCAGAGGACTTCCATCTCAATAAAATCAAACGTCTAGCCAATAAGGAAACAAAGGCTACAAAGTCTGCTTTACATTTAGGAAGCTGCAAAGTAGGAGGTAAGACCCCAAACAAAGCAGTACATGCTGTTGGATCAAATTGAACCTTTGTACAAACAGAAATAGAGTTGAATATCTGTGTCCAAAAATTAAGTAGTGAAGGACAAGACCAAAACATATGGACATGGGTAGCTGGAGCCTGATGACATCTTATGCATGTGGGATCGACATCATTAAAGATTTTGGAAAGCCTTACTCGAGTAAAATGGGTACGATGTAGAATTTTGCACTGGGTCAGACCATGTCTAGCACAAATAGATGAGGAGTGAACGCGACGCAAAATGGCATCCCACAGTTCCTCTGAGATCTCCTCCCCCAGATCCTCCTCCCATTGGGTTTTAATTTTGTGCTGCGGGGTTAGCTGCAAAGAATAGATACGATTGTATAAACGTGAAATAGCACCCTTGATGGTAGGGAATGGGGTTAAAAAGGAGTCAACCAGAGAGGCTCCAGGGAGATTTGGGAAATCGGGGCTAAGATTGCGGATGAAACTACGAACTTGAAGATATCTAAAAAAATGCTGTCTAGGCAACCGGAATTTCTCTGAGAGCTGCTGGAAGGATGCAAATGTACCGGCAATATATAAGTCCCTAAATGCCTTGATGCCATAGTCAGACCACAAAGAAAAAGCCCCATCAATCAAGGAAGGATGAAAAGCCGGGTTAGCTGATAAAGGTGCCAGGAAAGAGAAGGTCTGTAGACCAAAGTAGCGTCGAAATTGCTTCCAAATCTTCAAAGTGGATTTAACTAAGATATTATTGCAAAAAGGGGAGAGAGAAAAACTAAGAGGAGCGTGGATGAGCGCAGTCAGCGAAGCAGGTTTAGCAGAAAACATCTCCATACTCAACCATGTAGGAGGAACTGGCGCCCCCTCCAGAGAAATCCAAAGCTGAATTAGCCTAAGGATGGAAGCCCAGTAGTAAAACCTCAAGTTAGGAAGGGCCAAGCCCCCCAGGAGCTTAGGTCTCTGCAACAGCTCCCTTCGCAAACGAGGGACCCTCCTGTTCCATATAAACTCAGTGATTAATTTGTCTAATTTCTGAAAAAAAGATTGAGGGAGAAAGACAGGTACACACTGAAAGAGATAAGACAATTTGGGGAGGATGTTCATCTTGACCGAATTAACCCTGGCCACAAGGGAAAGAGGCAACAGTGACCACCGTTGAAAGTCCTTCTGTATCTGATCTAACAAAGGAGCAAAATTATATTTAAACAAATCTTCAAATCGGTCTCTAATCTGGATACCAAGGTACTTAAAGCCAAATGGAACAATTTTGAAGGGGAAACCCTGAGCAGCTTCCCGCGCACCCTGATTTAAAGGAAACAGCTCACTCTTGTCCAAATTTAGTTTATAGCCTGAAATCTGACCAAATGAACTAAGGATATCAAGAGCAACCGGAACTGAGACAGGAAGATTGGACACATATAGTAATAAATCATCAGCATAGAGGGAGACCTTCTGTTCAAGACCATATCTTGTTATACCAGTGATGCGTGGCTCTGAACGAAGCGCAATAGCCAGAGGTTCAATAGCAACAGCAAACAGAAGAGGACTCAGAGGACAACCCTGACGAGTGGAGCGGTACAATGGGAAATAATCTGAATGTGTGTCATTAGTTCTGACTGAAGCCATAGGGGATGAATAGAGCAATTTAATCCAAGAAATGAACTCTTGGCCAAAACCAGATTTCTCCAAAGCGTAAAAAAGGTAACTCCACTCCACTCGGTCAAAAGCCTTCTCGGCATCTAATGAAATTATGGCTTCTGGCCCCATTGACGTAGACGGATTATAAACAACATTAAGAAGTCGCCTGAGATTAAAGAACCCATGTCTGTTCTGGACAAAACCTGTCTGATCAGGAGAGATTATCAGAGGCAAAACTGATTCCAGTCGCAGAGCTAATAATTTGGACAGAAGTTTTACATCCACAGATAGAAGACTAATTGGACGGTAGCTTGAGCAAGACAGAGGGTCCTTATTTTTTTTTAAGAGTAATGATATGGAGGCCTGATTTAGAGTCTGAGGTAAATTAGACAGAGTAAGAGATTCATTAAACATTTCAATCAAAACTGGTGCTAATTTGTCAAAAAAGGTCTTGTAAAACTCGGTCGGAAAACCGTCCGGGCCTGGACATTTCCCAGACTGCATGGAAAATGTAGCCCGTTTAAGGTCATCTATGGTGATTGGGCCCTCCAACTGCTCAGCAGTATCAGCATCTACCCTAACCAACTCCAGTGAGTCAAAAAAACTATCCAGGGCTGACAGATCAGACTCAACCTCAGAAGTATATAAAGAGGAGTAAAACTGTTTGAACTGATCATTAATTTTTTTGGATCGGTTGTGATGCCAGAAGGGGTATGTATTTGTGGAATCTGCTGAGAGGAACGATTAAAATGTTTAATCGAATTAATCGCGTGATTTCCCAGATTAATCGCGATTAATCGCATTTTTACGCAGAATCCAAAAGTAGTGTATAGCTTTTAGCATTTAGTTTTATTTTAAATGTGCTGCCATATGAATGAAAGTGCCATAACATTTGTTGTGCAAACACACTTTTAACATGATTTCTCTGATTTACTATGATTTCAGGCTGATTTGATCACACATGATCAAACTAAACTTACCTCAACTCACCAAAACTGTAATGTCCCTTTAACTAACTTATTAACATTTAACATTTGTTGCGCAAACACACTTTTAACATCAGCATTTTAACTATTTTGAAGTTGTGTATTTATAACTTCATGGAATGCAGGTGAAGCATCATGTTTTCATGCCTTTAAGTTCAAAGCTCTGGGCAGATTTTTTACTTGTACAACACTAAAACAACACTGTTGCATGCCATGCAGTTGTCAACAGCTGGTATAAAAGGATTTATCTGACACTATGTTCACATTTAAGGCCAAAATGATTCATGATGTCACTCAGATTTGACATATAGTGAATCTTACTTTGAGTTAAATGTTTTTTTGCTGGCTAAAATTGACATAAATAAGTGATAAATGATGGTAAGGCATGTGTTAGAGATGTTAATGACAACTTTTAACAGTTTTAATTTGGGCTGGCCAACGATTAAAATGTTTAATCGTTACATACAGAATCATCGTTACAGATTATACACGGACCTATTTTAACACCAATATTAATTTTTTTGGTTAAACAGAAAAATGAAATATTGAGTCGTTTTTTCGTTTTTCTGTTTGCCAGATGAATGGAATAATTGAATAAACGGATGATACACGGACCCAAAGGACACAAGAAGTGGGCTGAAAATCAGTGGCAGCAGGTCTGATGGAGGGATGAATCCTCCCCAGAGCCCGGAGCTCAACATTACTGAAGCAGTGTGGGATCATGTTGGCAGAGAACGCAACAAAAGGCAGCCCACATCCAAAGAAGAGCTTTGGGATGTCCTTCAAGAAGCCTGGAGAACTATTCCTGAAGACTCCTTAAAGAAAGGACAGGAAGCTTGTCTCAGAAAATGTGAAATAGCTGAAATATTCTGCTGTATTTACAGCCAATAAGAACATTTACACAGTCGAGAAGTCTGATTTTTCCTCTTCTTCTGCATCAAACTGCAGCGAGTTGGAGCTCAGCAGCAGTCTGTATGATCAGATAATGAGTTATAAATGAGTTATATGGTTAATTATTAACATTCCAGCCATTTAGAACAGGAATTCCAACATCTTTCTGTGCGTACGGGTTTCCACTTGGATCACCGAGCACACCACGTGACCTTTGGCCCCTGCGAGCTCAGGCCCTGAGGCCCCGCCATCTGAAATGTAGCGCTCGCTGCCTTTGACTGGCATGAGGTCACTAAATGTGGCTGCTGCCCTCTGACCCGCAGACGCCCCTTCAGTGTGGACTTCAAAGACATTTACACTTTACAAATTTCCCTATTTATTACCGAAGCACTGAAACTGCTTTTTGCTGAAGGTTACATGAAGAAAGTTTAGCTTTTTGACTTTTTTTAAAGTTGTGTTTTTATAACTTCATGGAATGCAGGTGAAGCATCGTGTTTTTATGCCTTTAAGTTCGATGCTCTGGGCTGATTTTCTACGGTTATATCAGTCAACAGCTGCTATAAAAGGATTTATCTGATACTATGATCACATTTAAGGCCAAAATGATTCATGATGTCACTCACATTTGACATATAGTGAATCTTACTGTCTAAAATTGACATAAATAAGTGATAAATGATGGTAAGGCATGTGTTAGAGATGTTAATGACAACTTTTAACAGTTTTAATTAGGGCTGGGCAACGATTCAAATGTTTAATCTAATTAATCACATGATTTCCCTGATTAATCACGATTAATCGCATTTGTACGCAGAATCCAAAAATGAATCCAAAAGTAGCGTATAGCTTTTAGCATTTAGCTTTATTTTAAATGTGCTGCCATATGAATGAAAGTGCCATAACATTTGTTGTGCAAACACACTTTTAACATCAGCATCCTTCTGTAGTTTTTATGTAGAAGCCTCGCTCCACTGTCTGTTTCCTTGAATGACTTGCTGCTATCAGTTGTGTGTTTTGCCTTTAAGTGATATTTTAGACTGGAACTACTACGCTGAGAAGACAATTCAACTTGGCAGTGTTTACAGATGACTTTGGTTCTGTCGACTCCGCCGTGTGAGCAACAGACTTTTACAAAATAAAAGCCTGTGAGCAACAGACTTCTACAAAATAAAAGCCTGTGAGCAACAGACTTCTACAAAATAAAAGCCTGTGAGCAACAGACTTCTACAAAATAAAAGCCTGTGAGCAACAGACTTCTACAAAATAAAAGCCAAAAAAAAAACCCGGTTCGAGTCCCACATCGGACGGCCCTGTGCTGCATGTCGTTCCCCCTCTCTCTGCCCCCTACTTCCGGTCTACTGTCACTTCACTTACTTTTTTTTTTAAAAAAACCTGCATTAATGCGCAATAAAATATTTATCGGCGTTAAATAATTACAGCGTTAACGCGATAATAACGAGTTAACTCGCCCAGCCCGAGTTTTAATGCAAAAATGCATAAAAAATCAGCATCAAACCCTGTATTTACCATCCCAACAAACAAAGAAACAGCGCTTATCATTGCCTCCAAGCTTTCTGCATGTCTGTGCTGGGATGGTGGAGGGTGAGTAAGAAGGAATCCATTTTATTTTGGGTGTGAACTGGGCTGCTTGTGTTCAAATTAAATGTTATATGTTGAAAAATATGTGAAAAAAATCCGACTTTTCGTGTCGAAGCGTCCCATCCAAACGCAGGTTTTTCTGAAGGCTGCCTACTGTTTTCCTTATAATCACTTTTTGATCAATCTCCACCCCAGCAGCCGCTCCACAGGGCCGGACAAACCAAGGAGGACCACCACCTCAACAAACAGAACTTGTTAACGTGTCTCAGGAACCTCTTTCTGGGTCGTCTGACTCCGCCCAGGCAGCTCAGAGGTGTAACCTGGCTGGTTGGTGTCACCTCGGCCACGCTTGACCTGTAATTAGTGCCCTCGGATAAAGGTCAGGCGGTACCTTCTCATTGTGGCAACAGTCTTTAAGTCCCCGAGGACTCGGGGTCAAGCTGCATTTAGTGGGAGCAGGGAGCTCCGCCCACCGTTTCAAACTCACATTAACCTGATTGCTGCTCCGCCTCCGGTCTCGACCTTTCGGGCGTTGACTTGTAAGTCAAAGACTGATTCCCCTCTTCAGCATTTCTTAACAACTGAGCTGCTTGGTCAAGAAGACACGTTTTAGCCTGTTCTCTACTTATAACGCGTGCTTGACCTGTCATTATTCTGGGTTTTGCACATTCAAGGGCATTTGTTCAGCATTTAGCTACATCCACAGGCCGACTCCACAGGTTTCTGGAGGAAACACACCTGTCGAGCGGACTGAGGAGGCAGCGTCCAGATGCAGGGAAACTCTGTTTCAGCTCCACGCTGACATCAGCCATCAGTCTAATCTAAAAAAACACACTGCAGGAAGAGGTTTTACAGCTATACTTGTATGATGTTGCTTTCTTATTTTTCATGTGTTCAGGTTACTAATTTGGCTGAGATCAGTCTGCAAAGCTGCCATTGGTCAGCCTGATAATAAGGAGCGAGCTAACGGGTGGAGTCAGTGAACAGAATGTGTCCATGTGTGCCATCTGTTCACACTCAGGCCTCATAATAGTCACATCGTTGCAGTGATTTCACTGTATTTGAGTTGTTTTTGGTTAAAAAACCTGGCGCACAGTGCTGAGCTGCAGCTCAAATTAATATTCAGGTTCCCAGCTCTCTGCTGACATATAGCACGAGAGCAGTGGGCAGAGGTGGATAATTCATGCAGGGGAATCCAATCAAATGTCTGCTACTGACGATGCAATAAAACATCCATCGGTTAAAAAGTAATTAATACTCTGAGTAGTTTTTGAGAAGAGTACTTTGTACAAATTTGAGTATAAATTTTCAGTCCTCTTTCCACCTCTGCTTCCTAACATCTGGAGCCAGTCTGCCCAGTCTCCTCTGCCCTCTCACATCAACGAGGCATTTTCACTGTCTTTGACATGTTTATAGAATATTTAGAATATTTATAGGCAAGGCATCTTTAAAAAGCTAATTTTGCTTTAAAACGTTAAATTTCACTTCACTTGAGACCTCAAAATGAAAGCAGATTAACCCGGTACTAGCGGCTGGCACGCGTTAGCGGAAATTACTAGAGTACTTTGTACTCTTACTTAAAGGGGAACTGCAGTATTTTCAACATTAAGCCTCTTTTCTGAGTCGTCTGCAATGTTTTAGAACCCCCCTCACCGCTTTTTTGATGTTTACTGCTGTCTCCGGTATTTGCCTAATTTTGATTCATCTCAACCTGCTTCAGAACGGCAAGTCATGCGCATGTCCAAAAAGGTCCGTAAAAGCACCATAAACATCTGTTTTCAAACTCATCAACTCACCGGAGTGGTTACTGGTGTGCACTGGTAATCCATATCAAATTTTGTTGCGAAAAGTTGCTTCTGTTGTGTTTTATTTGACATTTTGTACTGGATGTTTGTTGATATTACTCCGCCACCGAAACCGGAAAGAGGACATGTTTGTAGTTCTCTCGCACTGGAAATGCAAACCAGGAGAATACCTAGCTGTAGTCCTGTCACTCAGTTGGCCTACGGACGATCGCCATTAATGGCGCCATCAAATGGTGTGGAGTATAGCAAGTCAGATTCAACCGCTGAGCGGAAGTTTATCCACGGCTGTGAGGTGCCTAAGAAAATAGTGCGAGCATGAATGAGCTGCCGAATAAAACACGACTCCATATTGGATGTTATGATGAGACTAATAAAAATGGTATTTACCATTTAAGTCCATGAAGTCCAGTTTGCAGTAATGCTATTGTATTTAAGCTGTCCTGTTTCACATGGTGAGTTACTCCCTGTCTATCTGTTTATAAAGGAAATTCCTCTCATAACTACTTCATTCAGTATTTGTGTATCTGATTATGTGAATCTGACTCCCTGTCCTCTTTCATGACTACATACTTATAAGATTTATTGTGATAACTGCAGGATAACATGCAGAGGTTTAGCTCATAGTCTCTAGTGTCATTACAAAAGTAACGCATTACCGTAATATATTACGTTTAGGAAGTAACGGAGTAATAAAACACGTTACCAGCTATGTTTTGGTAATATTAATAACAATATTAGAATAAAAGATATCAGCACAGGCCGAGATCACTAAGGAAGTCAGACTTTAGATGGACCGAAAGGCTCCTGAAACCTGGCGTCCTTGGACTGATTATTTACCAGCACTGTGGGGGAGCCGGTTGACTCTCAGATTTTTGATTCTTTGCCAGCATCTCTAAACTTCCAACAACAGGAAGCGGAAGCCAAACATTTCCTGTCACTCTTTTAGACGTCTCTTAAAGATGTTAGATAGCAGCGACCGGGAATTTTCTTTTTTTCTGTCAGAACTGTGTCAGCAGTGAACCCAAAACGGACTTCCTCCAACCGGCAATCAGGCAGCGACGAGGACAGAGTGTGAGAAAAAGGAAAGACGCCAAAACACAGGAGAGGTGAAGAAGATGCAGAATGGGAACAATCATGATACATGTAGAACATATGTGTCAAACTCAAGGCCCACGGGCCAAATGTGGCCCGGCTCGTCATTTTATGTGGCCCGCGAGAGATTAAAAGGTCTGATTATCTAAAAATAAACAAGTCAAATACGTGCAGTGAGCAAAAACTACATTTCCCACAATGCATGCCGATTATGAAGTGATGGCATCTAGAGATGCTTAACTCGAATCTTTTGGGCAATCCGGGCTGATTGGATCATTTCGAGGAGGGGATTTGAGTTATACGGACCACTTGAGTCACTTATTAAAAAAAAAAAAACTTTCTGCCGTTTAGTGGCTATGCGCCTCGCCTTTTTTTTTGTCCCATTTATCAATTCATTTTGATAAATCAAAGAGCAGCCTACGGCTACAAGTTCAATCATTTATTTTTGTCAAGTAATAATTCAACGCCATTTTATCTGAAAGCCAGACACAACAGCGAGTGTGTGCATTTACACAGCGACAAATGTGGTAGCATTAGGTGAGGCAATGCTGAGTTTAGACCTACAAGTAAACAACATGGAATGATCTTGCCCTCCCTACATCACTAAATGATTATTTTTCAACGACTGTACAAGATGCATGAAGCCACGCTAACCGAGCCTGTAGCTGCCGCCTGTAGCTGCCGCCTGTAGCTGCCGCCTGTAGCTGCTGCCTGTAGCTGCCTGTAGCTGCCGCCTGTAGCTGCCGCCTGTAGCTGCCTGTAGCTGCCTGTAGCCGACTGTAGCTGCCTGTAGCTGCCTGTAGCTGCCGCCTGTAGCTGCCGCCTGTAGCTGCCGCCTGTAGCTGCCTGTAGCTGCCGCCTGTAGCTGCCGCCTGTAGCTGCCGCCTGTAGCTGCCTGTAGCTGCCTGTAGCCGACTGTAGCTGCCTGTAGCTGCCGCCTGTAGCTGCCGCCTGTAGCTGCCGCCTGTAGCTGCCGCCTGTAGCTGCCTGTAGCTGCCTGTAGCCGACTGTAGCTGCCTGTAGCTGCCTGTAGCTGCCGCCTGTAGCTGCCGCCTGTAGCTGCCGCCTGTAGCTGCCGCCTGTAGCTGCCGCCTGTAGCTGCCGCCTGTAGCTGCCTGTAGCCGACTGTAGCTGCCTGTAGCTGCCTGTAGCTGCCGCCTGTAGCTGCCGCCTGTAGCTGCCGCCTGTAGCTGCCGCCTGTAGCTGCCTGTAGCTGCCGCCTGTAGCTGCCGCCTGTAGCTGCCGCCTGTAGCTGCCTGTAGCTGCCGCCTGTAGCTGCCGCCTGTAGCTGCCTGTAGCTGCCTGTAGCCGACTGTAGCTGCCTGTAGCTGCCGCCTGTAGCTGCCGCCTGTAGCTGCCGCCTGTAGCTGCCGCCTGTAGCTGCCTGTAGCTGCCTGTAGCTGCCGACTGTAGCTGCCGCCTGTAGCTGCCTGTAGCTGCCTGTAGCTGCCGCCTGTAGCTGCCGCCTGTAGCTGCCGCCTGTAGCTGCTGCCTGTAGCTGCCTGTAGCTGCCTGTAGCTGCCTGTAGCTGCCGCCTGTAGCTGCCGCCTGTAGCTGCCGCCTGTAGCTGTCTGTAGTTGCCTGTAGCTGCCGACTGTAGCTGCCGCCTGTAGCTGCCGCCTGTAGCTGCCGCCTGTAGCTGCTGCCTGTAGCTGCCTGTAGCTGCCTGTAGCTGCCTGTAGCGAGGTACAGAGGCTTCAGCAGTCAGATGGGTTGACGAGTCGACAATCCTTGCTGCCGGCTGGACGCTCGAGACAGAATCGAAACTTAAAAAGATCCGAGTTGGCATGGATTCGCTACTTGACATACATGGATCACATCTCAATAGCTAAGCTCCCCAGCTAAGCTAGTTTTAAGCTAACAAAGTACTTGCTAACCCAGAGATGTCCCCAGCTATGAGACCAAATATGGAGTTAAGTGTGCCGACATCAGGCACCAAGAAAAACAACAAACTGCCCGAGAATTAAAAGGCAAACTGCGATCGCAGCAGAACGTGTTCGCTAAAAGCCACAACCCAAAACAATGCAGCAGTAAAAGCTAGCTTTGTTTGATATTTCAAGTTTGGAACAAAGTAAATGTCATAACTTTTCTTTATTCACTTTGCTAGTTTGATGGTTGATGGATGGAGTGATGTGGGTTTCATAACCTGACAAATTCAAAGGATTTATGATATAATAACAGAGCAACAAGCAGATATATATTTTTTTTACATCTATCCAAATATATATGTAATATTTGTAACTTGAATAAGTAATAAATTCAGAGTTATTTAACATTAATTAGTAGTTACATTTATAAGTTACATCTGGCCCTTTGAGGGCAACGATTATGCTGATGTGGCCCTCGGTGAAAATGGGTTCGACACCCCTGATGCAGTAAGTAGTATCATAGACTGACGCTGCCTGTTGGAGCTGACGTATCAGCGCGGCGGCCATCTTGGATGGGTCTCCAATGCCCCCACATTGCATTTATTTCGACTGAGGAAGGTGTTTATCCCCAACTACAATAATCAGAACTCCCTGAAATGTTATGTCTCTGGTCTGAACTCCACACAGAAACATGCGGCATGACGTCACTTTGCTGCCGTAAAGCGAAGCAGAACACGGCAGCAGCTTGAAGCTGGGGGCCGAATGTCCGCGGTGTGGAGCTATTTTAAAGGGGACGACAAATAAACTGTGAGATATGCAAACTTGGGATTTCAAGAGGTGGCGAGGACATGGATAACATCCCTGATGAGAAGAGGAACAGGATCAAACCTGACAAGGTCGAGATTTTGGTTTTCATCAAGAAAAACGTGCATTTCCTTCTGTGAAGCCAGAGGAGGAGAAGAAGAATTAGGAGTGCAGTTAAAGCACATTACTGCCTTACTTTAGAACACTGTGGCATCTTTATTTGCTTATTTGTTGACATGCCTGCGGGTATTTCAGGTTTATTACTTTATTCCTTTTGTTGTTCCAGCTACCTCCCAGAAGTGCTCTGTTTATAATTGTTACATTTTTTTTTAATGTACTGTAGAAGTATCGGATCGGGACTCAGAATCAAATGACTCAGAGGCAAAAAAACCTGATTGGGACAACCCTAGTTCAAAAGAATCAGAACGACTTGGTAAGAGCTTTGCATTATGGGAGAAAAACCTCATGGTTTGAGTGAAAAAGACACTACAGCACTAAAAGTTTCCTTTTCCTGGATCACTGACTGTTGGATCCTGTCCTCAGGGCTCCACACATACTACTGAAAGACATGTTTTTAGGGTTGAATACAGAACTTTCTGCTTTGCTACCAGTTCATGTTTTCCCTTTGGACCAAGCGGACATGTTGGAGATACGTAACATTTCTGATTCTGTAAAACTGTAACATAGCACTGTTGCACTAAGCAGCTATTCCAGAGAAAATGAGGCCTAAACTAGAGGAAATGCATTCATGCTGCTGATATGCTTTGCATTGCTTTTGCATGCCTTCAGGTCTTTCTGTGCTGTATAATTAATGCTTTAAAACTGTTGGTGTTAACTTGTCTTCATCACCCGAACCAAAGGCTTCAAAGCTGCTTTTAAACTCAGCTGTGATGTTTGAAAGAGTTTCTTTTTCTTTATACCTCGGGGCTATCTTCACTTCATCACAGTTTGGCAATGACAGACTCTTTAACCCGACGTTTTAATCGAAGGTGTGGAAGTGCTCTCACCTGCAGGACTCAGCTCTGAGTTAATAACACAGGAGGCTAAACACTGTCAAATTCTGCTTATTTTTTTATTTGTTGCATGGATCCTTAATTAAACTCATAATGATGTCATTTTCACAGGCATTTAAGGTCAGTAGTGTCTCACTAATTGTATCTAGTTTAAGAAGAACATTAATGGTATTCAACTGTAATCTAATTGATTAGTAAATAAGAAAGAAATTTAATTATTTTTCTTTAAACTTTGTTTATTAAGCTTTTTTCACAATAGAACACAGACACACATGAACACTCAGAACAGAATCCCATCAACATGCGGTAAAAAAAATAAAAAAGTACTATTTTTTTAAAAATACATAGCTAAATCACAATAAAAAAAGATAAATAGATGAGTAAATCTAAAACAAAATATGTCAAGCATGTTGTAAAAGACGACATATGAATATAAAAATGAGAGAATGTTAATAAGAAAGAAATTTGAGTGAAATTGCAATGAATTCAAAAATGTATGATGACAATCTTTTTCAGTGCAACGTAACTAAATTCTCTTTAAAAAGATTTAATATTTATTTTACATCAGACATGTCATTTAACCGTCTGTTTCTATCATTTTATTGATATTAAAAAAAAAAAGATTTAAACATTTATTTATTTATTTATTTATTTATTTGGAGTTTTTATTTTTTATATATATATATATTATTTATAAACTTTTACAGTCGTTTATAATAAAAAAAAAAAACTGAAAATGCGGACTGGTCAGAGATACAATGGTTATAGTGGTAACACAGCGTCCAAGAAAAGCAGATCAGGTCCAAAGTGGTTGCCCATTTAGGTAAACATTTATTTTACATTAGACATGTCAGCTCACCATCTGTTTCCATCATTTTATTGATATTAAAAAAAAAAGATTTAATATTTATTTTACATCAGACATGTCATTTAACCGTCTCTTTCTATCATTTTATTGATTTATGTTTACAGTGAATTAAGTGAAGTCAAAAACGTAAAAAACGTAAAAAAGAACCAAAAAAATTTTTTTTTACCTGCAAATAAGACAAAATGATCAAAAAAATACCAAATAACACCAACACAGAATGTAATTAAGACGTTAATTAATTGAAATGGACTAAATAATCTTCTATCCAGCTCAAATTGGAGATCATTTTACAGAGTAAAGTATCAGAACCGAGGAGAGGAACACGCCTCTGATGGAAAACACTTTTTCATTTGATCGCTGTTTAATTTGCAGGATGCACAGCATTGTCCGTAGTTATGTTAAGCACCTTTTGAAAGGTTTTCTCTTTGCATAATCAGCTCCCAGCCCAGAGCCAGGCCTCCTCATGGGCTCGCTCGGTTTCTTTGACTCCCTCTGACGCTGCTGCCCGAACAGATGGCTGCAAAGCAGATTGCACTATAGCAGAATGCAGTTAATCCCCAGCATACTGTCACTGCCTTCTTGTAATTAAAATCTCACAAACATATGTTAATTGCTTTGTAATCCATATTAACATTTGTAGAAAGGAAGCCCAAACATGTCCTGTGCAACTATCCGGCTTAAAGGACGGACGTGGGAAGTGTTGCTGCCTGCTGGGGTGAACCTGAACAGAACAATCCTGAGACTGTTTCATCTCTTTAGAGTTTAAGATGATGTTCAATCCGTCTTTAGCCGAGTCTCTATCATTTCAAAACAAATGAAAAAGCTCAGACAAAATAGAGACGATGGTGTTAAATGTTTTTTTTTATCTCACCAACTTCATTTAGTTTCCTTAAAGGGACAGTTCGCCTCTTTTGACATGAAGCTGTGTAACATCCCATATCAGCAACATCATTTCTGAACATCTTCTTACCCCCTGCTGCGTCCTGTGAGCAGAGTTCCAGCCTCGTTTTGGTGTTGATGAAAGTAGTCCGGCTAGTTGGCTGGGGTTTAAAAAATAAAGCGTTTTGCTTCTTAAAACAATATGCGTTCAACAGAGTAATACATTTGCATCACAAAATGGTTCTCCAGGAAAAAGTCAGACCTCACAATCTCTTGGCCCTATTTTCTCTCCCTTCGTATCACTGCCTGCTGTGTAGACCAAGCAGAAAACAAAAATTTAAAATGAAAATGGCAGAGTAAAAGTTCCGTACCCTTCTCCAGGTTTGGTGGATCCGCCGATTACTTTCTTTTCCGGTTCCGCAGCAGACAGCAGCAGACTTTTAAAATAATAAAATAAATAATAAAACAGGGGTGGTCCGTGCCGTAGTGGGTTGAGCAGGCGCCCCATGTACAGAGGCTATAGTACTGTGCTGCATGTCGTTCCCCCTCTCTCGGCCCCTGCTTCCTGTCTCTCTGAACTTTCCTATCCATTAAAGGCACATAAGCCCTAAAATTTTTTTAAAAAATTGTAAAAAAAAAACAAAATAAATAAAACATGCATTAATGCGCGATAAAGTATTTATCGGCGTTAAATAGTTAATGCGTTAACGCGATAATAACAAGTTAACTTGCCTAGCCCTAATATTAATTAAGGCTTAATGGTGTTTCCTAAAGGGGGCTCTGTTAAACCTGGCAACGCAGCCCGCTTAAACCACCTCACACTGACCGCAGAGCAGCTAGCTCCTTTAGCCAGCGCGAGATGCAGGCACAATGGATCGATTTTTAAATAAAAAAAGGGCAAAAACCAGCACAAAAACCAGCACAGAAACCAGCACAGAAACCAGCACAGAAACCAGCCCAGAAACAGAAACCAGCCCAGAAACCAGCCCAGAAACCAGCACAGAAACCAGCCCAGAAACCAGCACAGAAACCAGCACAGAAACCAGCACAGCACAGAAACCAGCCCAGAAACCAGCACAGAAACCAGCACAGAAACCAGCACAGAAACCAGCACAGAAACCAGCACAGAAACCAGCCCAGAAACAGAAACCAGCCCAGAAACCAGCCCAGAAACCAGCACAGAAACCAGCCCAGAAACCAGCACAGAAACCAGCACAGAAACCAGCACAGAAACCAGCACAGAAACCAGCCCAGAAACCAGCCCAGAAACCAGCACAGAAACCAGCACAGAAACCAGCACAGAAACAGAAACCAGCACAGAAACCAGCACAGAAACAGAAACCAGCACAGAAACCAGCACAGAAACAGAAACCAGCCCAGAAACCAGCCCAGAAACCAGCCCAGAAACCAGCCCAGAAACCAGCCCAGAAACCAGCACAGAAACCAGCACAGAAACCAGCACAGAAACCAGCACAGAAACCAGCACAGAAACCAGCACAGCACAGAAACCAGCCCAGAAACCAGCACAGAAACCAGCACAGAAACAGAAACCAGCACAGAAACAGAAACCAGCACAGAAACCAGCACAGAAACAGAAACCAGCACAGAAACCAGCACAGAAACCAGCCCAGAAACCAGCACAGAAACCAGCACAGCACAGAAACCAGCCCAGAAACCAGCACAGAAACCAGCACAGCACAGAAACCAGCCCAGAAACCAGCACAGAAACCAGCACAGAAACAGAAACCAGCCCAGAAACCAGCACAGAAACCAGCACAGAAACCAGCCCAGAAACCAGCACAGAAACCAGCACAGAAACCATGCTCATCCTGAATGTCTCACTATGATTACAACAACAAACTACAAATACAACATGAAGAAAGTCGAGCACATGCACGCCAGCTTCAGCTCATCCCAGTATTAAGGTGAATGTGGTCTGAATTGAACATGTATTGGCTGTGTTGTTTCTTTTTTTGTGGGATGTTTTATATGTAGAAATGCAGATTTGCAAAAAGGGGACTTTAGTATGTTGTGGTAAAAGTGGCTCTGCCCTTGATTTTGCTGCCAATGTGGCTCTGGTGAAATAAATAGTGAGTATCACTGGTTTAAAGGAAGAATTTGACCTTTTTATGTGTCTTTTTGTGTTTTTTTTATATAAAGTCAAAGCCACGGCCGGGCTGCTGTTTGTTCATGTTTGGGTGATCTCACGCTGTAAGAAAAGCCTTTTTGGTGGCGTGTGAATGGTGTCATCAGCCATGAATGTTGGGGGTTAAAGGGAGCTCTGGGATCCGGACGGTCGCTCGGACAGGGTGGGATCCCCTCAGAACACACGGGATTTATCAGAGGTCAGGTACACCCGGGTAGGTTGGGGCGCCGCATCTTCCAGGACACGCTGACCTCCCCTGAAGCCCCACGTGCTTCCTGCCGGGGGGGAAGGGGCTGCACTGAGCTGGTGCTCGCCACGGGAATCCCTCCAGCAGCTGATAACAAACTGCTGAATCTCGGCCCTGTGTCCAAGTTAAACTTTGCTCGTCAGTTTCTCTCCTTCGGATCAGTTTAAGAACAGAATATTCCTCTTCCGGGTCCCCATGAGCAACACATTTTTACATCTCCTTCTCAGACATGGAGGGACTTTTGGGTGCGTTTGTTTTACGATACGATGAGACGATAATTAAGATAAGTTTCCAGTGTTTTCAAGAGAAGTGACGAGTTCCCCTCATGTTCTAAGAGGTGGTGTTCAGACTCTGCTTAGGTTGTAGAATACTGTTTTACAGGAAACCTCAATGGGTTGAATAAAAAATAACAACAGTTCTTCTGTCTTCAATGAAAAGTTAAATATTTGTCTCTGAAATGAGCAAATGGAGCAGCTTTGCTACCCGGCTTTGAAAATGAGTGGGAAAGTATTTATGTCTCTTAGAATGATTCACAGAGATTCACCTCAGATAAGCTTTTTAACTCACTTTGGAGAGACTCCGGCCCTCTAGCAGGTTTTAGATGTTTCCAACACACCTGATTCAGATCTATGCCTCATTAGCTGGTTTGTGCAGAACTTAACAATCCTTTGAAGAGATGCATTTGCTCTGAATCGGGTGTGTTGAAGCAGGGAAACATCTAAAACATCTAAAACATCTAAAACCTGCAGGACAGCGGCCCTCCAGGAGTTTGAGATGATTGGTTTGCAGGTTTTTAGGATCAGATGTTAAAGCCTCAACTGTTTGCAAACAGCTCCACCCAGTGTCCAACCGTCAGTAATGCAGCAGAGTAAATAATAACATGGGAGACGTTGTAAATGTAAATGTACTTTATTTATACAGCCCTTTATAGACAATCCTTACGGTGTACCAAAGTGCTTTACAGCAGGTAATAAATAAAGAGAAGAAGAAGTAAAAACAATAAAAGAACAGTGAAAGCAATAAAATATAACAAAATCGATTAAGATAAAATAAGATAAAAGTGTCATCATACTACTGGGTATTAAAAGCAATCCTAAATAAGCAGGTTTTTAGCCCAGATCTGAGGAGGCCCGGGTCAGAAATAAGACGCAGCTGGACGGGGGGCTTATTCCAGAGCCTGGGGGCAGCTTTGGGAAAAGGCTGGCTCACCCCAGGGTTTGTATTCTGACCTGGGCACTTCCAGCAGAAACTGATCTGTTGACCTCAGAGCTCTACCAGGACTGTTAAAAGCTCAGATAAATATGACGGGGCGAGGCCGTTAAGAGGTTTAAAAACAAACGTTAAAAGTTTAAAATCAGTTCTATAAAGGACAGGAAGCCAATGGAGGGAGTTAGGAACAGGAGTGATGTGCACACGTCTGTTGGTGTTGGTTAAAGACGGGCAGCAGCGTTCTGCACCAGCTGAAGGCGGCTGAGAGAAGACTGGGAGACGCCCACATAAAGGGCATTAAAACAGTCTGACCTTGCACTTATCAGGGCGTGGATGGCTTTCTCAAGGTCATGATGACTTAAAAACATTTTAACTTTGGCCAGGAGACGCAAGTTACTCGGTTGGTCACTTTATTATTAACTGAGGGAATATTTTTAGAATGTTTTACAGGCACAGCATTAAAGATAAAAAATTACATAAGATAATCATTGTTTAATTCTTGCGTTGTAAGATTAACATACATAAGATCACCTAAAATGATGCCTTTCCCTCCATACAGACTAAACTGATGACTTCCTTTGGTAAAAAAAACAAAACAACTCATCCCAAGATCCTGTCAGAAAACTCTAAGTTAGTATTTTTTTATGGCAAATACATCCACAAATTTAATCATGGCTATGGATATGTGTGTATTTTAACTGTTATTCTGTTAGATATATCGTTATTATTATAAACTAGAGTATAATGTGTCAGATTCCTGTTTGATAATCCAGCTGCTGAAACAGGTGTTTGTCATTTTAATGGTTGCGCAGCAAAGATAATTATGATGCAGGTCCTTCAAAAAATAAAGAATAAACTGCTGCTGGCACCAGATATATGAAAGCAGGGTACAGTGCCAGCTCTGATAACCAATCAGAGCCATGAAGTGCATCAGTCTCCGCGTCAACAAGTGCATCCCGCCGCCCAACAGGTCCTCTGAGAGACGGAGACGCGCGCGCAGAATGGCAGGGGGCGCAAGAAGCCAACAAAACGCGCGAGAGCCACGGAGAACAGATGAATAATGTCCAGTAAAACATGCGCGCGGAAAATCTACATTCCCATCCTGAGAGCAGTTCAAGATCTGAGTAAATATTTGCTTCAAAGAAATTCCTCGCGCAGGATGACGTTTAGATTGGAGAGAAAACTCTCCGAGGGGCCAAAAATGTGCAAATTACTGCTTTTTTAGGGGGTTGTGGGTCACTTTATGATTAACTGAGGGAATATTTTTAGAATGTTTTACAGCCATAAGCATTAAAGATAAAAATAACATCTTATTCTTGTGGAATAACCAAAGAAAAGATGCAGAAACACAGAAAAAAGACGCATTTTAGCGCTTTTATTGAATGCCATCAGACTGTGATTTAAGATTAAAATGAAATATATTTGCATCATGTGGGAAAAATGTTCTGATTGGGCTCATGTTCTGCGTGCACAGAAAGGCTAGCGCGTGCACGCTCGGATGGATGCGTGTGCGCGCAGGCGGAGGATCGCCGAGTCTAGCCGTACAGTGAAGCAGGCACAAGCCGCTGGGCGCGCAGGGGAAGCCGCAAAAGAATCCAGCAGCCGCCACCAGAAACTGCGCGGAGAGCAGAGGGAGCGTCGGAACTTCAGAGTCCAGCAGGTAAGAGCCGCCGCGCAGCTTCCTTCTCTTCTTTTCCAACATGCACCCCCCACCCAAAAAAAAAAAAAAAAAAATGCTGTGGCTGTTTGGTTACATTTCTTTTAAATGCCTTTGTCTTTTTCCCATCTTTCCATCCGGGGGCAGCGGGCACACGCTGCACGGCTGAGTGCAGGAAATCAGACAAAAGATCGGGATAAAAACAAAGAAGGAGACAGGGAACAAAGAAAAGGAAGGCAGGACTGCGTTGGTAAATGTAGAAAATACAAAATAAAAATGAAGTTTGCTTCCATTTTCCCTTTTTTCAGAGCGTCAAAAAAAAAAAAAAAAGCACGAGCTCCAAAAAAAGGGGTGTGTACAGTCTGGAGAAAAAACACGCGCCTGGACGCAGATTCTCGCTTATTTTACACTTTTACTGGCGGAAAAAGGAGCTTTTTACTCCGCGCGAGAGCGCCTCCTCATGCAATCAACTCACGCGCTTTTTTATTATTTATTGACTTCCTTAATTTCCTTTATTATCCCGCAGCCTCATGCACAGGAGGAGGAGGGGGGGCGTTTTTTTTCCACTCATAATTTACATCCACTGAACAGTTCAGCAGCCAGAATAAGAAGGGGTCCTTCTCCCCTCGCGCCACCGGAGGTGGGACGCGTTTGGCTGCATGCAGCTCGCGCATTTAGCGGCTCCGACCACATTATGTCACGTTTTAGCTGAATTATTGATGCCATATTCCTCTTTTTTTTTTTGCGCTGAGAAGTAAAGGGAGGCGGATGGAGGAGGAAGAGGAGGAGGGGGGCTGGGCATTTAGGGAGGATGGGTGGGTGGGGGGGCGGTGATGGAGATTTGAAGGTGCACCTGATTCCCCCCCCTCTCCACCCTCGCGGATGCTCGTGTACGTTTAGCTTTTTTCTTTCTGCGCGCTTCTGCTGCCGCTGCTGCGTCTCTGCGCCGAGACAAACTTTATTAGCGCATCCTTGTGTCGCTGAATCGCCTGGTCCTTTGTTTGCCGCGGCACGCATGCGCACTGGCTGTAGGGTGTGGATGGGAGAGATGCCACCTTGCCTATCAATAGGATGGAGGAGGAGGAGGATGGTCTTCTGATTTAGGATTTATTGTCTTATAATAGAGAAAATCCGACTAATATGTGCTTTAAAAAAAAATAAAAAGTATAATCTCAGTGGGATGTGTGTGGGTGGTGTTTGTTAAAGGATGCTGCCCCCCCCTCCCTGTTTCTCTCAGTAGTGTGATGTTTGAAAGCGTGCGCGTGGAGCAGTTTCTGTGTGAATGTTTCAGACCTGGATGCTTAAACTGATGCTGCACCGAAGGGCTGAAATCATTTTCAGTGCAGTCTGTTGAATTAAGCGATTAATTATTAACCCCAGTTCTTCAGCCTCTAAAGTCATTAACAAACAAAAAATCACACAAAGGTGTCTGGTTGTGGCCTCCTGAAAGATTAAATCTGCTGCTGCACAGCGTACGTTTGCTATATGTTCATCTTTTCCCCATGATTTCCCATGATTCATCACTCAGCGTGGACAGTGAACTACTCCTCAGCCTTGGTCTTTGAGCACCATCATCTTGATTAGTGTGTGGGACTTTTCATCTTTGTTCTATTCATAAAGTTGACCTCTTACTCCATCATCACCTGGTTTACAGCATCTGTCGATCCAAATTTCATATAAAAAACAAACAAAAACATGCGATATTACAGTAAATCTTTTTAAAGCTCCAATAGAACCGGTTAAAAGGATCAGTTTCATCATCCATGTGTTAGAAATCCTGATATAACAGGAGCCTAGCTCCTAGAATTACTACAATTCTGTACAATTACTCCATTTTTCTGACTGTTCCGCGCTCAGATGTAACTATAGTAACTATATTTAACTATAATAAGGTTTCAGTCCGTTAGCACACTGGTGCCCTGGGTTTATGGGTTCTCAACATCGTGCCTGCTTGGCCAAAAACAGGAATAAAGCAGAACGTGTGGATGGTGGAAGGTTTAAATGCAAGAGATGGCTAATCTGAGAAACCTTCTGCACAGTTTTCCACTTCCGACTCACTTTTCTATGTTTTTCCACGACGCTCTCACCTCCAAAGGTTCAGAGTTTCACTACATGGTTACTGTGATAGTAATGCATGGTTAGGATACAATAATTGATATAATAACAGCTTACATGTTCTATTATTCATAGGTTTCCCATTGTTGCCATCTCATAATTCACAGCTGATTTGACTGATTCGGTTCATAATTCTCCTGTTTATATGTTGAATAAGACTGTTTCTGCTTCTTGAACTGACAGAATCATTACATCTATGGCCATTATCTGATACTGTGCAACCTTAAAGCATTATGTCACAATAGAGAGCTTTTTCCATCACTAACAGTGTAATAATATTTGATTTATTCACAAAACTGTGTGCTGAAAAACTCAGTTATGGTGCGTTCTGGTTGGTTTCTGTGTTGCCATGTGACTGATGCTCAGTTCCACCTGCAGCTGTCTTTACTCTCTGTCACACACGTTTAAAACAAGGTGTTTCTGATCAAAGTCGGGACATTTATTCAGCTTTGTGTCTACTTTAACTGTTTCCTCGTGACGTGTCCTCTCTGTCTGGCTGCTGATTGGCTGAGGTGCATCCATCTCTGGGTGTGTTCATTCATCTAACTGGATGCAGATAAGCAGCAACCCGATGAGAAGTCACGGCTGTGACTCATCCATTGAGAAATAACGGGGCCAAAAGTAATGGGACAGCAGTAAAATGCACCTGCAGTAGCTCCATTTGTCCTGCAGTGTTGCACTAAAAGGCTTAAAAAAAGCGTTTTATTTTGCCTTTTGTTTTGGCAGGACTGCTTTTACCTGATGCCAAGTCGAACGCCAGCCACATATAAACCGGGGCTGCACAATATATTGAAAATGTGCCGTTATTGTAATATCCACATACGTAATATCAATATTACAAAGATATTTCGAGTTAGAAAAAAAAAAAAGAGAGATGTAAAAATGAGGGCTGCATTCCATTTAGAGGGAGTTCTAGAACACACCAGCCTGCACAGGTGACGAAGTGGAATGCAGCCCTGAGATTAGCACCATGTCATTATCACAATATTCAATAATGACATTGCATTTTGTTTGTTTTCTTAATATCCTCCAGCCCCAAACCAAGAAATTTCAAAGAACAGTTAGGACCCAGGTCTGGTGCAGGACAGTTTGCAGTTCTATCCCGTCCTTAAAAGTCTTTGTGTGGACTGGAAAAGTAGAAAACATTCATTTTTGTGACAAGTTAATGTAATGCAAAGACACAGGAATATCACGATCTGTCAACGAAACTTTAGGAAATTATCATTTTACACTTTTTTTTTTTAACCTTTATTATGAAGTATGTTTTCTGCTTGAGTGAAAACTACAGAAAATGGGGTGAAAATGTAAGGCTTTGTGGGTGGACCCAGGGTAGTATGGTCACGATTTACATGTGATCGGCTAAAGTCAACTAAATGTCTAAATTAACAGGCTTTTTGTCTTTATTTTTGTATTTAATGTAGAATGCTCACTGTGGCTGAGCTAGAACGATAAAATAATTGCACAAACTTATTATTTTTCATGTGTTTCCTGCCATTAGCCGGATACGTTAGCTACGGTTAGCTACGGTTAGCTACGGTTTGCTGTGGTTATCTACGGTTAGCTGCGGTTAGCTACGGTTAGCTGTGGTTATCTACGGTTAGCTGTGGTTATCTACGGTTAGCTACGGTTAGCTGTGGTTATCTAAGGTTAGCTGCGGTCAGCTACGGTTAGCTTCGGTTAGCTGTGGTTATCTACGGTTAGCTGCGGTTAGCTACGGTTAGCTTCGGTTAGCTGTGGTTATCTACGGTTAGCTGCGGTTTGCTACGGTTAGCTACGGTGAGCTGTGGTTAGCTACGGTTAGCCGGCCATCAGCTACAGACAAACTGAACCAAGTAAAACATGCACTAAATGTAACATTTACAAAAACAAAGCTCAGAAGCAGATAACTGTGCATCACTTTCATTCAGATTGTCTTGAGCAGAAATTACTGTGTGCATATGGTGCACATATCCTGTTTTAGCTGCTAAAATTATTTACTTTACACCTTCTGAGACATTTTTGACTCATAACAGCAACCTATCAGTTGTTTTTTGGCGGACTGGGAGTATCTTTGTGGTCATTTGTGTCTTTCTCATTTAGTTTGTGATTGATGTTGTCATAGTTATTGCAGACTTTTCTACTTACAAAATCAAAATTACCTCTTTGCAAGTACGGCGCGCACTGCCCAGAGTACAAAGCTCTCATTGGTAGTTGCTCATTTTCTAGACTGTTACATGTTCTACTGCTCGATGAGGTTTGAAGATATTAAAAAAAAGTTACAAATGTACAAAGAATTGCCAAACGACTGAAAAACTCGAACAGTTTTGCTGCAGGAAAGCTGACAACGTGGATAGCATCCAGTGCTAACAGGGATGGTGATATTAGCCTGATTGTAACACGGTTAGCTACCCATCAGCCATGCATGCTACATGATGATCGTAATGGACACACATGACTAGTTAGCGCATGCAAAGCTTGAACTGAACACGGCTAATTATCAAACGCGAGCTTATCACCAAAGCTTGCAACTCATCGTGGGTGTTAGCCATCAGTGAGAAATGATGCGTGACATTTGATTTGTGCACATTTTTTCTAACGTGTTGTTGTTGGCGACCGAAGCTTTGATCCTCATCTCTGCTGGAGGCTACAGGGAATAGGCTACGTTAGCTATCTTTTTAAATGGCATTAAAGGGTTCAAACACTGCCACTACTGCTGCTAATCGGATGAAGAGGAAAGTAGAGGCAGTCGGTTGAACCCAGCTGCTGCTCACTCACGGTCCGTGTCCTTTTGATCACAGAGGTGTGCTTAAACCATCAGGTTTCTGCTCTCTGAGCTCACCTGAAAGCTAAGCTGACACATCCCGCCACTGCTGGTCCTCATACTGTAGAGCATTTCAAAGCATCTCAACCTAGGAGTCACCTGTAGATTAGGAGATTACATTTCCTCAGCTCTTCCTTTTAGGGAATTATGAGATCAGCGCATGACTTTTTTTTCGTACTATTTCTGCTCCTTGCACTTGTTTTTAGGAGTTTCTCCTCTCTTTTCCAACTTTCCCTGTCTAATTCTGTCTTTAACCCTCTGAATAAAAGAGCACAGAGTGTTGGAATGCGTCCATTTTCTAAGTATAACGTTGGAACAGCTGCTGCAGGAGACAGCTCGTGAGTTTCACTACTACTCGTGGGGTTGGAGTGTAACACGGGGGGGTGAATTTCTTGGAAAATGGCCACGGTTTGCAGCCAGTTGTTTTATAGCGTTTGACAGAGCAGCTAATAGCGGCGTGAAAGTTTGGATGCAAAGTGTTTCCCTGCTGTAGCCTTAAAACCGGCTGCATGTGGCCCCTGGTTGACAGCGTGTCATTGTCTGCAACACTCGGTACTGTTGGGAATGAGGAAGTTCAGAGTTTTGATTTCCTGTTCGGGGAAGCATGACTCCATACGAAATGATTGTACTTTGTTTGAAATGTTTATTTTTGTCCTGTTTGAGCTGAAGTGCTGTCAGAGCGTAGCAGATCGCTGATAAAGAAGATGGAAGCTGTGGAAGGATTTGGTCACAAATGGTGTTTGATGATCTTTTTATTGGTGCTTTAACAGAAGCGCTGAGTCATCGTTACGTGGTCATAACCCGTGTTTGCTTTGGTTATTTTGGGGTGAAATGTTGCTTATATGTTATCTCCTAATTTTTCAGCACTTTAACTTGGTTAAATCTGCTGGTTTTTGTCACTTTTATCCACGACAACTTGTTTTCACGTTGTGTTTTTTCTTGTAATGGTTTCTTTCTTGCGCCCCCTAGTGGAGGAAAATAGTCTCATGCAATTTATCCATAAATTTCCTCAGTTTAAGCGACCCAGAAATACGTTAAAACACAAGAACATTTATCTGAATGTTTCTTTTTAGCCAAAGAAACATATTTAATCTCCAATATTACAGGCTATTGAGAGTTTGGCTTCAACGTAAATATAAATGTCATGGATTTGGTCACAACTGGTGTCTGATGATCTTTTTTATTGGTGTTTTAACAGTCATCTTTGCAGTATATCCAGCTGTTGAGGCCGTGGTCATAACCCATGTTTGCTTTGGTTATTATGGGTTGAAATGAGTTCTTTGTAGCTTATATGTTATCTCCTAATTTTACAGCCATTTTACAGCACTTTAACTTGGTTAAATCTGCTGTTTTTTGTCACTTTTATCCACGACAACTTGTTTTCACGTTGTGTTTTTTCTTGTAATGGTTTCTTTCTTGCGCCCTCTAGTGGCGGAAAATAGTCTCATGCAATTTATCCATAAATTTCCTCAGTTTAAGTGTCCCAGAAATATGTTAAAACACAAGAACATCTGAAGGTTTCTTTTTAGCTATAGAAACAGATTTAATCTCCAATATTAGAGGCCAGTGAGAGTTTGGCTTCAACATAAACACAAATGTCGTGGATTTGGTCACAACTGGTGTCTGATGATCTTTTCATTGGTGTTTTAACAGAGGCACTGAGTCATCTTTGCGGTATATCCAGCTGTTGAGACTGTGGTCATAACTCGTGTTTGCTTTGGTTATTTTGGGGGTGAAATGAGTTCTCTGTAGCTTACATGTTATCTCCTAATTTTCCAGCACTTTAACTTGGTTAAATCTGCTGGTTTTGTCACTTTTATCCACGACAACTTGTTTTTATGTTGTGTTTTTTCTTGTAATGGTTTCTTTCATGCGCCATCTAGTGGCTGAAAATAGTCTCATGCAATTTATCCATACATTTCCTCAGTTTAAGTGTCCCAGAAATATGTTAAAACACAAGAACATTTATCTGAAGGTTTCTGTAGTGGCCATTTGTCCATAAAAAACAAATTAAACTTAAACCAGACAAAATCAAAAGACCACTGATGCACCATGGGGGATGTGGTTTAACGCAGGCAAAAGAAGATGAATGTCCAAAAATTCATTCTTGCGTTTTTCTGATTATTTATTTCCAAACAATAAAACAAACAAACAAAAGAACAAAGAAAACCTGCTGCTCTCTCCTTTTCCCTGATAAAAAACCATTGGCCCACCCAGGTGCATGCTGGGACTCCTGGTGCCCAGTGTGACCCAATTAGCAAAATAACTAACAAAGAATATTAGCAAAAAATCGAATCTAAATAAAGCACTGATATTAATCAAATAAAGTTACTCATAATTAGCAATTTAAATTTACAACTAGAACCAAAAAACAAAAACTAACTCTACAAATAGCTCCTACAGGCGTAATTAAGGTGCAGCGGGTCACTCATTATGCTTTTGTTTGCTTTTACGTTACATTTTACGCTCGAATTTCAAGGAAATGACGTCCACTATTTTGGGGTGAAATGAGTTCTCTGTAGCTTATATGTTATCTCCTAATTTTACAGCCATTTTACAGCACTTTAACTTGGTTAAATCTGCTGGTTTTTGTCACTTTTATCCACGACAACTTGATTTTATGTTGTGTTTTTTTCTTGAAATGGTTTCTTTCTTGCGCCCTCTAGTGGCTGAAAATAGTCTCATGCAATGTATCCATAAATGTCCTCAGTTTAAGCGACGCAGAAATATGTTAAAACACAAGAACATTTATCTGAAGATTTCTTTTTAGCAAAAGAAACAGATTTAATCTCCAATATTACAGGCCAGTGAGAGTTTGGCTTCAACATAAACACAAAATGTCACTTTACTAATGATAAACTCGTGTTTTTGACACGTTTGATGTGCATGGAGTCAGAGAATTGAGTCAGTGTTGTGTCCCCGCCCACCCCAGTCCTGTTTGACGGCGATGCAACATGTCCTCGTCCTCGATAGCTCTTCACCGTGAGCGCCATCTGTCACATCGCGCCTCGTCTTCCAGGAAATTACAGCTCAAACTGAAAGCGACAACATTATCTGATACACACCCCAGTGGGGAGGGAATGAACTCTGCAATCTCAGCTCGGCTCTTTGCTGAATCCCAAATCCACTCAGATGCCCTCGTGGATGTTTAATCATTCGGCGAAGGCGGATAAAAGGGACGACCCAACGACCGGCCTTCTTATCTGTGAAGGAGACTGATTTCATCCTGAAAGCACAGCAGACGGTTTAACATTTAGACAGTTAGGAGAGTTTAATAGCCAACAAATGTTTTTATTTCTGGCTCAGCTGGAACTCTGGCATCTGTTATTTCAAAGTAATTACAGAGTATTTTCACTGCATTCCAAACATTTATGGGTAAATGTCACCTGTGGTTTTACTTAACAATAACTCAAGCAGTGATAGGTTTCACATATCTGATTACCCACAGCAAGTAATCCCGCTATACATAAATATATATGTATATATATATATATATATATATGTGTGTGAGGCGCTCTGTTTGACCAAGTCATGACCCAAGTTCCTGATATAAAGATGTATAACTATTATAGATCAGAGTGGACCTCTATAAAAGTTCACAATCTTTTCTGCTGGCTACTCTGAGGTGTGCGGCAGCCATTTTGTGCAAGTTCACTGAGTTTAACTGAGCAAAGTCCTGCAATGAATCAATCAAATCAGATTTATTTTTAGCACATTTCATGTACAAAACAATTCAAAGTGCTTCACATAAAATAAAAGCATTGCAGCAGGGAGTGTAAGAAGCATTAAAATACATAAAATAATATAAAGAGAAACACATAAAATCATTAAAATGATTGAAACAAGCAACAGTCCAGATAAGTTCAAATATAGCGTGCAGATTTCATGCATAGACACATGAGAACAGAAATGTCTTTAACCTGGATTTAAAAATGTCTCCATTTGGTGAAAGTTTAATCTCCACTGGCAGTTTGTTCCACTTGTTTGCAGCATAACAGCTAAATGCTGCCTCTCCATGTTTAGTCTGGACTCTGGACTGGACCAGCTGACCTGAGTCCTTGGATCTAAGAGCTCTGCTGGCCAAACATCTGTTGTACTGCAGTGTCGCAGGGAGAAACGTGGTAATTAGTACACAGTACCTACGATAATGAGTGGAAGAGGTACACACTCAGTGTAGCAGCTGATTGAAAAGAAGCTTAAACTTATATTTACCGCTGTGATATGTGATCAGTGTCAGGCCAAACCAAAACCAAAGGAGAGGTCATCATGAGCCAGCGTTCATGTAATGGGATTTAATACAAAATAAGAAACTAACTAAACTGAAACTATCTTTTGAAAAGTCGTAAAATAGAGAAGAATTTGTAACTTTTCCATTAACTGGTTTGAACTGAATGAAAAGGTCACCGTAGGGTTGAGGAGTGGGCTGCGTTTCAAGTGGTTGTATTTCAGTAGAAGAAGTAGTTTTCCTCACTGTGGAACATGGACAGAGCTGTGCTTCAGGAATTACTTTAAAGGGATAGTTCGCCTTTTTTTACATGAAGCTGTATGACATCCCATATCAGCAACATCATTTCTGAACATCTTCTTACCCCCTGCTGCGTCCTGTGAGCAGAGTTCCAGCCTCGTTTTGGTGTTGATGAAGGTAGTCCGGCTAGTTGGCTCTATACGTTCTATAAATATTCTAAATATTCCATAAATATGTCAAAGACAGTGAAAATGCCTCGTTGATGTGAGAGGTCAGAGGAGAATGGGCAGACTGGTTCCAGATGTTAGGAAGCAGAGGTGGAAAGAGGACATTGGCTAACCAATGGCAGCTTTGCAGATTGATCTCAGCCAAAATAATAACCTTAATACATGGAAAATAAGAAAGCAACATCATACAAGTATAGCTGTAAAACCTCCTCCTGCAGTGTGGTTTTTTAGATTAGACGTCAAACAGAGTTTCCCTGCATCTGGACGCTGCCTCCTCAGTCCGCTGTGCAGGTGTGTTTCCTCCAGAAACCTGTGGAGTCGGCCTTTCCTCACGTTATTACGTCTTAACAAGGCTTAACGGCCAACAAGGATTTGCATTGGAAATCTGACGGTTTGAATATTAATTCAAATTGTGGGCGAACTCAGTAGCGACTTCTGATTTTAAAAGTAGCAAAGTAGATTACATTGTGTGAAATGTACTCAAGTATGAGTAAAATTACACACTTGAAAAAAATACTCATAGGGCCCAGCACATCTGTCCTCGGCGTTGGTTTTCTAGTCTAAATTTTGACTCTTGTGAGTAAAGCCTCGTTTCCACTATGCAGTCCGGTCCGGTACGGGTCGGTTCAGAACGGTACGGTACGGGTCGGGTAGCAACAGGTTAGCATCACTCAGGGAATAATGGACAAGGAGAACCAATAGAATCACTCCCGACAAAATCGTCCCGCTGCATATCAGGACACCCTCGCTCGCTTTCAGTCAGGATGGGGCGTGATGTTTGACTTAGATTTCACAAAAACATGCCAACGGTTACAAAAATATACATAGAGTTGTGTTTCAGTATAGCCTCGTGTCCACTGTCAGTACGGTGTGGGTCACTTCGTATCGGTACAGGTCGGGTCGCTTTGGGGTCTCTTTGGGGTCAGCTTGCGTTCCCACTGTACAAAGCGGACCCTCAGGGGTGGGCGGAGTGCGTGCCGAAGCGTAAATAGCAAATAACAAATAACATCCATAATCTGGAACCACCTCCAAGCTTCTTCAGCTTAATGCCACACCGGCTCGCGGTCCGGTTGAAACCACTCTCTGACATTTTTGCGGCGATCGGCTGGAAAACTTTTTGGTTCGGCACAGCGCCATCGAGCTCCCGCTGCACCGCCTCCTCACCAACACCGGAGAGCAGAGCCTGGAACCGGTCCTGTGTGCTCGCTACCCCAAGCAGAAGGTTAACGGTGCGTTCAGACCGGAATTGTTCGCGCGACGTGATTACATACAAAGTCAATGCAAAGACGCGAATAGACGCGGATTCGAGCTGGTGGCGCGAATGAGGCGAATGCCGCCGCGCGAGTGACAAGATGCGAATTTGCGAGAGTTCAGAAAATCCAACTTTGGCGAAATATTCGCGTCACGACAGCCTATCAGCGTATAGATTCTGGACGACAGTGACGTGGAGACAGATGGACAGGCGCTCCGCAGCTGAAATGGAGCGCCTGTAGTTGGTGTCCTGCCGAGAGATCACGGCACCGATCCTCCCGAGCAGGTCATCAAACTGGGTCCTGGTGAGCCTGAAATACCGCTGGAAGCGGCCGTCATCCAGACGCAACTCCTGGAGAAGGCGGTGAAATTATCCGAGCTGAATGCACCTCCGGATGATGTCACTGACCCAGACACGACGGCGTGTGCGTTTCAGACGAATCTCGGACTGCCACAGCAGGTACAAGGACGCGATGGTACTAATATCGGCCATGGGTGATGAGAGAATCGTTGTTTACTCGCGCGAATAAGGCGAGTAAATTCAACTACACCCGCGGCAAAACTCGCGCCAGTAACTGGTCTGAACGCACCGTTACAGACATGGTGACGGGTTCCATGGTGACAGGTTCCACGGTGACGGGTTCCGTGGTAACGGTACGCTTTGGTGGTATTGGAAACACTGAAATAAGCAAACCGTTCTGAACCGACCCGTACCGGACTGCATAGTGAAATGAGGCTTAACTTGCCAGCCAAGGCTGGATGGTGTAGTGGTAAGACCCCTACTGGAAGTGGTAAGACCCCTACTGGAAGTGGTAAAACCCCTACTGGAAGTGGTAAGACCCCTACTGGAAGTGGTAAGACCCCTACTGGAAGTGGTAAGACCCCTACTGGAAGTGGTAAGACCCCTACTGGAAGTGGTAAGACCGGTACTGGAAGTGGTACCTTTCATGCAGGGAATTTGAACCCAAGTCGCCCACATGAAAGGTGGCAATCTTACCACTACACCTTTCATGTGGGTGACTTGGGTTCAAATCCTCTGCATCAAAGGTACCACTACCAGTAGGGGTCCTTAGGCAAGACCTCCTTATCCTACCTGCCTGCCAGTATAAGTCGCTTTGGATAAAAGCACCAAATGCATAAACATAAGCAAGGCGTCCCCTACCCTGGTTTGTTTCAGCAAGGTTTTTCTTCCCCGGGGCTCCTTAAGGCTGGTGGGAGGAAGCCGGAGAGAACCCACGCATACACAACCAGCCCATAACTGAACCTGGAACTGAACCCTGTTTCTGCGCCACCGTGCAGCCGAGTATTCAGTAAACACTGAATAATGTGATTTTACAAACATGAAATGCAATTATCCCGATTTCACTTGTCTCACAGCTTCTGCAGCAGAAGCGCTCCTTCTTATGTAAGAGCGCGGCCGTTTTTAGCTCGTTGCCAAGGCGACGTTAAGGCGCTTGGGAAACAGAAATACTCGTTTTATTCACCAGTCTGAATGGCGAGCGGCCATCAGCAACCATCAGCGTCTTCCTGCCCTTTCGTCTGAATCTTGAGGGACCGCCGAGGCTCGGAAACGGCACCAACTTTGCTCTTCATGTGACTCTTAAACGGCGGAGAGACGGAGTCTGAAAGTAATGAGATGGTACAGAGTTTTGAGTCGTAGGTGCTCGGCCTTCTCGCGTTTGTGTCGCAGTCCCAGTTCTGTCAGCTCCCATCAGCGAAGGAGGAGACGGGAGCGAAATTACCAGAATATCTCTCACTGAATTCTTTTTTCCTCGAGGCGTAATCAAGGGCCTGTCGAAAATACTCAGCAATGTGTGGGCAGTGTGAGACACTGATGAGGCGCTAGATATGCATGTTTTATACGTAAGGAGCTGCTGTTGTTATATTGTTGTTCAGCATTTCATCATATCTGATGCTTCACAAGCAAAAACTCATTATTTATGCAACTTTTTTGGGGTCTTTTCTGATATTTTTTCTTATAAACGATCACAAACAATTTAGCAAATATACATTAACAGTTTTCTCTCTATGTATTATCACCATTATTTTCTGATTTTAGTGTATAGATATTGTTTTCTGCAATTTTTTTTGTATTTCAGTAAAAATGTTTAAAGAAAATTCAAACAGAATAACAACAATTGTACGTTTTTAAACAAGATATTTCAGTATAATCAATGAGTCATTGTAACTATCTAAAATTAGATGTATATTATATATTAAGATACAATTATATATATATAATTGTATATTATTAGATTAGATTAAAAAATATATAATAAAATAATATTTACAGTTTTTGATATTTAGATTCAGGCATTTTTTTGCTTCCAGCAGAATAACAACAATTGTACATTTTTTAATATTTAAATTGTAAATTTTTAGATATTTCAGTATAATCAATGAGTCAATGTAACCATCTAAAATTAGATGTATATTATATATTAATATACATTATATATATACATATATAAATATACATTATATATATACATATATAATATACATAATTATATATTATTATATTAGATTAAAAAACAATAAAATAATAAAAACAATAAAATAAAATAATATTTACAGTTTTTGATATTTAGATTCAGGCATTTTTTTGCTTCCAGCTGAAACCCAGCATCGGCCCAGCGGTGCTGAGGCTGTTTGGGCGGCTGTAAGCGCGGCTGAAACCAACACAACCACTCACAGGCTGGTTCCTCAGCGAGTCCGCTCAGCCTGCCGGATTATGTGCGCCTTGGCACTCAACCCCTTTGGCTCTTTTTCGGGGTTAGCTGGAGTTGAGAGACAACTTTATCCCGTGTCCTCGTCTGGCCCGCCGCCCTGCGTGGCCGACTCCAGGTCTGCCCTCTCCGTCTCAGTGTTGTGGCTGTGGACAGTGGACGCCCGCCGGTGACGGGCCGTGCAGATGTAGTGCTGAGAGGGCCGGTTTAGCCAGGCCAGACGGACATAAAGGGGGAAACAAGGCGGGGGTTGATGTCTGAGTCTGCAGCTCTGCTAAGTTGGTAAGAAATAGATGCAGCTGAGTTGTTAGACATCAGCCTGAAGCCACTTTTTTCCTGCTGCATCAGTGTGCTCGGAGAGGTCACGGCCACAGTTTCCTTTCTTCTGGGTGAGCTCTGGTAAAAAGGTTGTGCACAGAAGTCACATGACTCAAGTGAAGCTCATTCATTAAACACTTTGTCCTCTCAGCCCTCCAGGGGAGAAGAAATTTTAACTCCTGGAGGAGAAGTTTGCAGGATTTAGTGACATCTACTGCTGAAGCTGCAAATTACATAGAGAGAGAGATAGTTTTCACAGTAATTTAGTGTTTTTTTAGAGAGAAAGAGATAGTTTTCACAGTAATTTAGTGGGTTTTTTTTAGAGAAAGAGATAGTTTTCACAGTAATTTAGAGTTTTTTTTAGAGAGAAAGAGATAGTTTTCACAGTAATTTAGCGTTTTTTTAGAGAAAGAGATAGTTTCCACAGTAATTTAGAGTTTTTTTTAGAGAGAAAGAGATAGTTTTCACAGTAATTTAGTGTTTTTTTTAAAGAGAAAGAGATAGTTTTCACAGTAATTTAGCGTTTTTTTTTAGTGAGAAAGAGATAGTTTTCACAGTAATTTAGTGGGGTTTTTTTAGAGAAAGAGATAGTTTTCACAGTAATTTAATGTTTTTTTTTAGAGAAAGATAGTTTTCACAGTAATTTAATGTTTTTTTTTAGAGAAAGAGATAGTTTTCACAGTAATTTAGCGTTTTTTTAGAGAAAGAGATAGTTTTCACAGTAATTTAGCGTTTTTTTAAAGAGAAAGAGATAGTTTTCACAGTAATTTAGCGTTTTTTTAGAGAAAGAGATAGTTTTCACAGTAATTTAGCATTTTTTTTTAAAGAGAAAGAGATAGTTTTCACAGTAATTGAGCGTTTAATCCCAATCAGGTCCACACACTGTGTGTAAGAGGTGGATGTAGCCACCACGGTGTCACCTCCCGGTTTGTAAAGGAGGGTTTGGCTCGCAGAGCTTCTGGAGTCAGACGTGGTGGAACTGGAAAGTGATGTCTGAAAGCAGAAGACATACGCTATGTGTGAGGTGTAGTATCTGTTCAGATTTGGGTTCTTTTAAGGATCCTAATCGTAAAGAGTGACACCATAAATGGATGCTTCTTGGAATACAGCTTTAACACGATAAGATGAGCTGGTAGCAGCGACTTAGGGACAGATATCCTGACAAAGAGAAATGGAGAATGCAGAGAGTGTTGCATTTCTGCTCTGCGTGGGCAGCATCAGCTCTCAATAAAAGCTGTTTTTATGTTCATCTTTTGCTTCTGAGCTCATGGCCTCGTTTAAATGTCTGAGGGAATCTTTCCTTCCCTTCATGCATCAGATTTACGGGAAGAGTTTAGAGATGATTCCAGGAAGGTTCTTTATATTTTCCTTTTGGACTCGGATCTGGCTTGTAAAGCAGATCATAAACATCATAGAAAAGTCCCCAGAAAGCAGGGAGGAGTTATTACTTCCATCTCTGGGCTCAGAGGCAGAAAGAAGAAGGATTATTCTGAAAGGCAGCTTGTGTCCCCTCCTCTGATCGATTGAGCCCATTTTAAGTCCTGTAAAATCCCCGAACACAAAACCTTCTCACATATAAACACTAAAGGCCACTGGAGCTGACATTAAGTCATTTCAGCTGTAACCTGTCACCACATGAGCATCCACTCTGTCCCTGAAGCCGTATGGGATACAAGCTGGATGCTTTACGGTGCTAAATAAGTAACTTTAGCTGAAGGTGAAAATAAATACACAATTCTCAGTTCCAACAGAGAGAGAGATCGTTTTCACAGTAATTTGCATTTTTTTAGAGACAGAGATAGTTTTCACAGTAATTTTGCATTTTTTAGAGACAGAGATAGTTTTCACAGTAATTTAGTATTTTTTAGAGAGAAAGATAGTTTTCACAGTAATTTAGCGTTTTTTTTTAGAAAGAAAGAGATAGTTTTCACAGTAATTTAGCATTTTTTTTAGAAAGAAAGAGATAGTTTTCACAGTAATTTGGTGTTTTATTTAGATGTTTATTTACAGCTTGTAAGAAAGAGCTTTCATGGCTGATCCGCAGCGTTCATCAGGGACAGAGTTCTGTCGATCTTCATGAACAACATGTGTTTGGCTGTGTAAACACGGTTGGGAATGAAAGTGAAGCTCGACTACAAAGAGGGTGAACTCATCGTCTTTCTGACAGTAGGTCAGAATCTGATCTAATAATGGATTGTCTTTACAGTTCAGCTGCTCATAAACAGTTTTGGGAGTATTAGACGAACCGAAACTTGTTTCTAAAGGAACAATCTGTATGTTTCCTGGTCGAGAGACCACAAATACATCCCTCAGCATTTGGAGATGCTCCTGAAGAGGAGATCTCTTTGTAATCTCAGTGCAAAAACACTGATAACACTCCTGTAAAACTGCCTCCAATTTGCAGTTAATGAGCTACAACATGCAAAACAACTGACAGCATTTTAAAAGGCATTTCCCATCAGAACAAATCATTCCATTCCCAGAACTTTCTCAGAAATATCACTTGGCTCCGATCTGCTTTGAAAAAAGAAGCTGCTCTGCTTACCCTGCAGAGATATTGA
Organism: Odontesthes bonariensis; assembly: GCF_027942865.1. NCBI lineage: Eukaryota > Metazoa > Chordata > Actinopteri > Atheriniformes > Atherinopsidae > Odontesthes > Odontesthes bonariensis. The sequence continues at coordinate 5,643,022 of NC_134519.1, forward strand.
TTGATGTTGGACCATGTCTGGCTCTGGGTAGAAGCTGAGGGCCTCGGGGACCCGTGCAGACAGATGGAAAGGAGGACGGTGTGGGACACTGGGGCAGCAGGGCTGCTCGTGGTGGGCTTAAAGCTGCAGTGCTATTGATTGACACAAGAGATAGAGCCCTCGGAAGCCCAGCTGACAGCAAAACAAAGAGAAAAGACGTGTTCTGCTCGGGGAACAATCCCTGGCTGGCCTGGGCGGCCAAATGGAGCCAAGATCCTTACCTGACACGAGCAGATTACTTGTAATGCTATCGCTGGACTCCAGGAAGCAGATAGGCAGTAATTAGACACATCCCTGCTTCCCAATCTGAGCCCATCACAGAAATGCACTCCACTCCATACAAGGATGCAGAATTATGGGTGGGTTACTCCTGACTTTGTCCTTTGCGTGGTTGGTAAATGCATTTTCTCAGACTTTCTCAGATGAATCCTGTGCAGCATTTAAGCCAAACGCACAGCTGCTAAAATGCCACCAGGACAGATCAGGGTGCACTTAAAGGTAGGGTAGGAGATCCTGGATTTTGAGTCCAGCGAAGCTGCATTCTGAAAATACACAGGTAAAAAGTCCCAACCCTTTTCTTCACTTTCCCCCCGAAGCCACGCCTCTAGAGTACATGAACGCACACGAAGGTGCACGAGCGCTGTTCTGACAGCAAGCATCGATCGTTGCCGTATTTAGTATTTAGTATTTAGTATATGCTAACTATACGTTTAATAATGCTAGGTGCTAGCCAAGCTGGCTCTAGTTTAGCTTCCTGCCAAGCTTCTGGACGCGTAATTCGTTCACGGAGCAGGGTACGTGCACAGGGGGGAGGAGGGGGAGGGAGGAGCAGGTTGCAGTTTGATAGACGGCATCAGAATCCAATCATTGTTAACGGTCCGTTCAGTATGATTGGATACTGTTTTTCCTGGATTGTATGTTCTAGAGGCCACTAAAACTTTTCATTTCTGTGTCAAAACTTTTAATTAATTGGTTGCAATGGGGGTGTGAAGAGTATTTCAAGCAATATGTAAAAAAATGTTCCAGAAAAAGATCCCCTACCCCACCTTTAAGTTGTAGATGCGATGAGCTCCTCTGGAAGTGTTGGATGAAGACAAACACCCCGTGTTTAAACCAATCAGAAGCCACACTTACCGTAAACTGTGAAAATGTTTTCCCTGTCCGGTTGGAACATCTGTGGACAATTTATTCCAAATAATCAAACGTTTTATTTGCATTTTCTGCTTACACTTGTATAACGCTTTAGAAAAAGCGTAATATATAATAAATAAGCTGTACACCCACATATATTAAATAGGGCTGGGCAACGATTAAAATGTTTAATCTAATTAATCACATGATTTCCCTGATTAATTATGATTAATCGCATTTGTACGCAGAATCCAAAAATGAATCCAAAAGTAGTGTATAGCTTTTAGCATTTAGCTTTATTTTAAATGTGCTGCCATATGAATGAAAGTGCCATAACATTTGTTGTGCAAACACACTTTTAACATCAGCATCTTTCTGTAGTTTTTATGTAGAAGCCTCGCTCCACTGTCTGTTTCCTTGAATGACTTGCTGCTATCAGTTGTGTAATAACACGAGTTTAAACTAACTGGTCTCACAATTAAAACATAAATTAGGCATTTAAACGCGAGCTTTCTTTCACGTCTGCTCGCTGTTTGTTTGTAAAGTTCAGCATCAGGTGGGAGAACTGGACAGCTTCACTTCCACTTCACTTCCAAACCTCTCCAGCCCTTTTTAAAACTGATTATCACTCTTTCTGCTTCCACAAAATAAGCTGTGGGACCACGTTGCTGCACCCTACTGATGGTCCAATGGCGAGAAAACCTTCTATCAGTGCGCTCTAACAAATATGTAATCAGAGATACGAGCGTTTTTTATATTTAATCTATTGTGACTTCTTGTGTTTGTCTCTGTGAAAGTATCCTGCAGCCGTTCCTCATCCCTCTGCTGACGCCGAGCACCTGTTCAGCATATCAAAGTGCTCTTTTGTTCTCCATGTGTGCTTAAAACGGGGCAGAAAAGGGGTAGGCATTCAAATAATGCACAGAACAAAGATCCATAACATGCAGCAGCTGAGAACACAGTGCTGAGTCGTGCCAGAGTCCACGTGCGATAAAAAGCACAGGTTACGACATGATGAAGCATTTTTTATAGACTCATTTAATCAGGTTGTCACAAACCTGTAAACTATATGTTGTTGTATATTCAAAATATGAGCCATAAAATGACAGTATGTGCATATTTTGCACTTATTTCTGTAGTTTTTTCTATCTTTAGACCCCTCAGGTTCATCATACGTTCACTGCTGGTTGCCGAATTTTAAAAAATGAACATCTAATCCATGTATTTGGCTGCTGAGTCGCAGTTTTTTCAGCCCACCACTCTGTTGGGCCCTCTCATTTAAATTCTGCTCCGTCCGTGATGAAAGATGCAAAGACGACGTCCCAATTCCTTTGATAGTATACGCAAAGCCGAGTGTTTGATAGCTCTTGAAGTCTTCGATCTTAACAACATGTATCTGAAGCTGCGGCGCGCATTAGGAGGAAGGCTTATTGGCAGGAGTCGGTGATGGAGCAGAAGATAGAGCTGGCTGTCACAACAGTTTGGAAAGAGTGTCTTTGAAATGACAGAGGACCAATACACCCAACCCCGCGTCATCTCCAACCCCGCTGAGGGTCCATTTTGGTTGTGTGCTTTATGGTGTGTGCTTTATTGCGGCTTATCTTACACGTACAATACGTGGCCTGATCAAAATGGCTGCCGCTGGCCCCGTCTCCAGCCAAGAAGTATCAAGCAACAACTTAACGTACAAGCAAAGGGACATTAAAACCTGATCATCAGCATAAAGCACATTAACTTCAGATAAGAGTGAAAAACACAGTTTGGATTGAAATTAACCCGGTTCCACCAGGGCTGTGTTCGAAACCGCATATTACATACTGCATACTACATACTGCATACTACATACTACATACTACATACTACATACTACATACTACATACTACATACTACATACTGATCGATCAGACAGTATGCAGAGCGTTTACCCACAATGCATTTTGCTCCTGCCCGAGCCGAAATCAGCCGGCCTGAAGCTGATTTCACTTAAGCTCTAAGAAACAAACAACGCGATGGAGAATGCTCCGTTGGGCATCGAGTTTGTGCAACAAGCAGCTCATCACAGACCAAATGTAGAGGGACGTAGCTTCATCTGGCTCTGCGTTCTCCATCTTTCTCCAATGCCTGAGTTTGTTGTTGTTGTTGTTGGTGAAGAGGTCAACAGGAAGTGGCTCTATTAGCAACAGCTGGAATGGGTACAGCGCCACCTATCATACCGGGGTATGACACGCTTTGTGCCTCTGATCCCATTCATTCACCGCCAGATATCCAAGGAGAATTACCCATTAATAACTCAGTGATTGTAATTTAGCCAATAATCCGATCCTTTCAGGGCCATGTGACCCCACTGAGTGATGAAACCAAGCCGACCATCTAAATTATATTCCCATCCCATGCACACCCGGGGGTAGGACACCCGACTGCAGAGTTAGGCCTGTTAATGCTGATAAAGAGTAAAATATGCAACAGAAAATTCATGTTCTGTGACACCTTTCTATTAAAAAGTAAGATTCAGAGGCACCAAAATGTTATTTTTAGAGTCAGCTTCCTCTTCTCTGGATAAAAAGTGAGAATAGTAAGTTATACGCCTCGTAATGTTCGCCAACTTTAGTAAATAAAATGGAGATGCCAACCGATTGTTGTTGTAGAATCAGGAAGTTACACGTCTGGACTCCAAAACACCGTTTAAAAAATTCCACCTATGAAAGCAATGGCGCCGTGTTGGCGTCGCAGTGACCAAAGCTGTGAGCGTAGTTATGGTTTTACATGAAACGTGCACCAGCAAATGATCCGTGCGCACGGCAACAGCGTTAGCCGCAGCAAACGATAGCTTGTGTTAGCATAAGTTAGCTTTTTACCTTACGCAGGATTGAAATACACCTGCAGAATCTATCTAAATGTTCTTTAGTCGCCTTAGTGACGACTTAACAATAAAGAAGAAGAGAACAGCATCGTGCACTATGCTCAGTTCAGCTGAGAAATGTCAGCTGTTTGGTTTAAACAATCAACTGTTCTTATGTGCTGTAACAAAAGACTGAGAAAGTCCAATATGGCTGCCAGAAGAATGTAGCTGAATGCTGTCCCATATTTACCGTAAACAAAGACAACACAGAGCAGCAGAGCCATGACACGCAGCGTCTCTATAGACCTGAGACAGTACCGGTCACTGTGTGGGTGCAGACTGGTTTCCGTAAGCGACGACGGGAGCAGACAGACGGCTGCAGGAGGAAATGAGAACGGTTTGTACTGGAAGTATGACTAACGCCGGGCCCAGACTGCAGGAGGTTGTTTGAAATCAGGTTGCATCACACTCTACAGATGCTCTTCTGTCTAATCTCAAACAAAGACACACCAGATGAGTCGAAAATAATGGCTCATCATCACAAAAGGGACGAGCAATCGGAGGGCGACACACTTTAAGAGATCTCACGTGTTAAACAAAACGTCGACTTCACCTGCTGTAACTTCACCTAACAAAGGAACAAAGTCTGGATGAGGAGACACAGTCAACTCTGAATGTCTTAAAGGGATAGTTCGCCTCTTTTGACATGAAGCTGCATGACATCCCATATCAGCAACATCATTTCTGAACATTTTCTTACCCCCTGCTGCGTCCTGTGAGCCGAGTTCCAGCCTCGTTTTGGTGTTGATGAAGGTAGTCCGGCTAGTTGGCTGGGGTTTAAAAAATAAAGCGTTTTGCTTCTCAAAACAATATGCGTTCAGAAGAGTAATACATTTGCATCAAAAAATCGTTCTCCAGGAAAAAGTCAGACCTCACAATCTCTTGGCCCTATTTTCTCTCCCTTCGTATCACTGCCTGCTGCCGCCTGCCGACAGCCGCACCTGTTACGGTGTTTGCTGCTCGGTCTGCACAGCAGGCATACTAACTTTTTGAGTTAGTATGCGAGTTTGAGTAAGCGAGAAGTTCCCGGATGCATACTAGATTCTCCGAAATGTTGGGTATGCATCATGAGGTTACTACTCATACTCAAACTACCCAAGATGCAACGTAACGTGACGTCGCCGATCGTCATTTCCTGTCAAAACGGCAGTTTCAAGCTAGCTACAACGAGGGTAGGTTCACTTCCTGTTTTCAAAACAAAAGCACCAATTATATGGAAATGGCTTTCCCTATGATAAAAGGCAACGGTTATTTTATTTTGTGAAAATAACCGGAAGTGCGTTGCTCACTGCGGCTAGCTTTAGTAGCTGTATACTGTCTGATCGATGAGTATGTAGTATGCGGTTTCGAACACAGCCAAAGTCGGTTGATCATGGACGTCATGTGGAAATGAGGTGTTTGCCGATCAGCTTCACCGTACAGAAACTCTGCCTGTGTTTAAAAATATCCAAATCTTTTGGAAGTCACATGAAAACCCGATGAAGACAAACTCTTTCCATGTGCCACACGGTTAAAAAAGCATAAAAAGTCTAAAGAATGTGTTTTACAGGAGAACAGAACAAAAAACGAATCAATTCTTAGACCCAACAAAAACCGTGAAACGCGTTCCAAAATACATCAGGTGATGTGAGTGTTGGACCTCTCCAGAGATGCATAACTGCATGTTTTTGCATTACTGACACAGGAAAGTATGTTAAATAGTGAGGCTGACTCACATTGAGCCTAATTACTGAACAAATTACTCCTGAACATCTGGATGCAGGTTTTCTATAAGAACCCGGGGTAAATCTGCTCTTTTTGCACGTCGTCCTTCATGCTGCTGAAACAGACCGGTTGGATTAATGCTATATTAATATTTTAAAGCTCCACCAGCTAATTTGCATCCCCGCGTCGGAAGGGGCTCTTCGTTATCCTGCAGCTTTTTCTATTTTCATACCCAACACGTTCATTACAACCTGGATGGAAATGGTGTCTTTTTCTTTCCAAAAATGAATCGTTTCTGAGTTAAAAGGTATAAATGATGATATAAATTATAGATAAAAATAACTGTGATGTTTCCAGCTCTGGGAAGCATCACATTTACACTTCCACTTGTGTTTTGGCTCTTCCTTTAAAGTTTAAACCCAGAGACAATAGCAACAAATTGACATTATGAACAAATTGCTTTGGCAGATGCAGCAGTGTGAAAACACCGGGCTCCTCCTTTTGGCGTCACTTTGAAGCTCTCCTAATTGAGAGGATTCAAAACGCCTTTGACAGACCGAGTGGACTGCAGCGCATGGCGTGATTCAGGAGACGGAGGAGACGTGTTGCCAGATTGAAAACATTCAGGGGGTTGGCAGCATCCGGAGCTGCACTCAGAGGAAAAAGGCAACAAGCAGCTCAGCTCTTCAATTATCTCCCGTCTACATATTTGGTGGCTGCTGACGTGTGATTGGGTTACAACGATGTGAGGGTTGATTGAGGGCCGCTGCGGTTCACGTCGGGGTCAGTTGGACATTGTTAACATTCTTGCTTTTACTGCAGAACCAGTGATATTCTTTTTTTTGTCTCTTGTAAGACTTTTTTAAGACTGCACTTAGTGATATTTTCATGTCAGCAGTGGGTCAGAGGAGTGTCTGTCACAAAAGGAGTCGCTTTAGGCGCTAAACTCTTTTCTTTTTAGCTGATTCCTG